>NW_028270139.1:130624364-130954364 GCF_037043375.1 Chiloscyllium plagiosum | reverse complement strand
TACCTCTGCAACCTCCTCCAGTCCTTCTGAACATCCAATATATTTTCACCCCATCACAGGCAGGGCCTTCCCCAAATTCTCACTGCAGATGTCTATTCAAAATTTCTCCTCTCAAAAAATATATACTTCCAGCTTGACTCAGTGGCAGCCTCTCACCAGAGTTAGAGATTGTATATAACCTTGGTTGCCTAAATAAAAATACCCATTGAGGTAAGGAAGTTAGATTCATATCATTTTAAAAGCAGTATTGATTGAACCAATGAAATCTAATCATAACTATTAAATAAAATGCCTTAAATTATTCATAGTAACTTTACCCAGTCAAGTTTTTGTAAACACCTCCTGAGTGCAAGACGCCCAATTACTCACAAAATATTACAAAAGTGTACATTTATAAAATACTTTTCAGTAGTACTGCAAGTGTGAAAGCAGTTGAGGTTAGTATGAGAACACTTTACAAAAGATAAGGCTCAGCAATATTAGTGAATCTGAGAATTCTTAAGAAAAGGTTTTAAAGCAAACTATTGGAGAATATTGGAGAAATTCAGGAGGTTTGGTAGCATCTGTAGTGGCATGACTCTTCCTCAGACAGAGAAGAGGACGAGACCTCAAAAATGAAGAATCAACCCTGAAAAGTTTGAAGTTGTGCGTTTTGGGAGAATTATCAAGGCAAGAGAATACATGATGTATTAGTTAGGTGAATACTTGAAACGCTATAGCGTACAAGGTAACGGCTAAGTGCTAGAAAACAGGATTACCGCAGATAAGTGCTTTATGACCAGTATGAACATGATGGGCCTAAGGACATCTTTTTGTGGTGTAAAAGTTTTTGACTAGAGACCCTCTACAGTCTATGATGGCAATCTGCCATCAATTCTCTAACCTACTGTAATATCAAGTCTATATTTTTAAAAATTCATGTTGAGTTAGTTGAATTTAAATAGACACGTTGCTATTGCCTCAGTGTTCCTAGAATAAAGATAAAAGGATTCAATTAATAATTGAAATGATGCTTGCGCAATTATGCATCTGTTATGTACATATATTAAGGGAGTGAAAAGAGCTTAATTACAAAGTGGTTTTCTACACACACATCAATATCACCATAGGTCCTGTCCAGAGATAGAAATGTTTGAAAAAAAAGGCTCAGAACCCAAAGCAGCTGCAGTATTCCAACTCTAAAACTGTGATCCATCTGATACTGACCTGCATTACGTTTCCAACAATGATGCTGTCCACCAAGTTATGGTCAACCTTTCCAGCAGAGAGTGCGGCCCTTGCAGCATGCGTGGCTAAATCTGTGGCACTGTGATCCTTCAGTACACCACCATATGTACCAAAAGGAGTACGTTTGGCAGCAACAATGAATACACCTTTAAATAAAAGCAAAAACAAAGCAAGTTAAAGCATTTTGATACATACTGAACAATATATTTTACAATCTTGCGGAAATAGCATTATAGCAATGTGAAAAGAACATTCATAAATATTTATATTAACACTTCAGTAAACCATGATTCTTAAGCACTTCCCTGATAAATGTCTCACAATGGAATGCAATGACTTTGTAGGTAGACAGGCCAGTTTTTCAGCTCCAACATAATATCTTCATTAATGAAATAGTTCCTTAGTATTGGACTGAATAGTCATTTTGGATTGCAGTGTGGATCCCTGCCCTGAAATTTAAATCTATAAACTCAGAGATGAGAGTTTGATCGATTGTTAGTTCATTAGTGCTAATTTCTCACCACTATCAATTACAACAACTGTTCACTGTCCCATATTAACTGCCATTGCAGCAGCACCTCAATCTTAAAATCCTCATCTTTTATTACATAACTCTTCTTGTAAACTCGTGCAACCTGACAACACTCCCACAGCTCATCCTCAATTGCGGCCTCACAACTAGATTCCTTCATTCTAATACTGGAGGACATGGCTTCAGAAGCCGAGTACTTAAGCTTTAAATTCCAATTCTTAATGTCTCCGCTCCTCCCCATTCCTCTCTTAAAATGCTACTGTAACCCACTACTTTGACAAAGTTCTTGGTCACCTTATGTGTTTTCTTTCCTTTACATTTAATATTAATCACTCCAAGAATTATAGAATGATACTGGCCAAAAGAAGCCTTGGCCCATGCAGTCTGTAATGCCCAAAAAAAAAGGTATACTAATCCAATCTGAGAACGTGTTTGGAGTATGAGCAAAGTGAAAGACTTAAGTTTTGAGTTTTATGAAACAAAGATTCAGCTAAGCATGACTCAGATCAAATAAGAATTTGTAATAAACAATGAGGTGCTGGAGGCAAGGGTAGTGGTTCAACAAGGTGGAAAAGCATTCATTATGTAAAGCCATTTAACAAGATGAAGAGGCATTCAGTATGTAAAGTCATTTAACAGGGTGAAAAGCCTTCATTATGTGAAGCCAGTTATTCATTGTATAATGCCAGATGGCTTAATCTTTACTACTGACACTCACTAATTGTAACGGTCATCCAGTCAATATGTATGTTGCCTTATCTGGATGCTCCTCCCTGTAAAATGACTGCAAAATTCATTAAGAAACTGCTGTTCGAGAGAAGACCAAGAACTCATGTCTCTGTGCACATGGGTGATCGTTCTCTCTCCCTCCAGAGCCTGGAATAAGGATGAAGGAGGTAAAGCCATGTTGTGTCTCTGAGTGTTTTGTTTTGACTGAGGTGGGAACAGGATGACAATACAGGCGGGATTGGCAGGATCTGGCAGGATCCAAACGAATAGTTATGATCGGGCAGTGTCAACGATTGCCTGCAACATTGATATCTCAAAACAGACGCGCCCACAAGGTAAGGTTTTAAACCTTGGTCCCTCTCGATATTCCTGTGTGTGTTGGAAATAGTCCCCTCGTTCAATCGCTCTGTATTCTACGGACGCCTCAAATGATAATTAGTTCAGTTGAGAGACACAGTTTCATAAGCAGACTGACGAACAGAGGTTTGAGTCCTCTGTGCTATATTGGGCGGGAGGGGAGATTAACTGTGATTCAAGTCCCCTGGGTTTAAGCGAGATTCGAGTTCTCTGTACTGTTTTGGGGTTCATGTCCCCTGGGTGGGTTTAATTGAGGGTCAAATCCTCCACACTATTTTGAGGTTCAAGTCCCCTGGGTTAAATTGAGGTTTGAGCTCCTGACATGCTGACAAACAGGGGCTCGAGTTCTGTGGGTGGATTCAAGTTCTCTATGTTTGATCGGGGTTCAAGTTCTCTATGTTTGATTGAGATTTGAGCCCCTGTCAGCAGTAAAATGAGAAAGGGGTTAAAGAATTGAGGGTGAGATGTGGGGATGTTGTCAGGTTGCACGAGTTTACAAGAAAAGGAGGTGAAATTTGAGGGTCTGCGAATCTTCGTTCTGGGGGAAGAGAGTGTCTTAGACTGTGGTGCCATGTGGTCCACTGCAAAGGCTTTCTCTTTTTATGTGTAGTTTCATCGAGTGGATGTGAGAAAAAAAAGAGAAATGCTGAAATTGTGGTTGTACTCATACTTGGGTCAGAAAAGGCAGTTTCAATTTAAATTGTGCCATGCTGAGAGTGTTTAATATTTAAATATGTTGATTTGTTAAAATACTGGTTCCGAAAATCTTTTAAGAAACTGTTTTACCTTATTTGAATCAGGATCTCAATTCAATGTAATGGGGCAGATTTTGCTTATAGATTGAAAATGTACAACATTAGGTCCAATTTAAAATTATCAAACTTGTGACCTTAAAACAAATTGATTGAGTGTCTTGAGCCCTCTATTTGCTTGAAATTCTACAATGCCCGTTTAAAAAAAAATTGGGTCAGTGGTCATGCTTTACCAGATTCAAGCACTGTATTATAATATCTTTGCTGCTGTTGTGTAGCGTGTTCACAAAAAGAAGAGTGCATTTTGAGTTTGATGTTTTGTTAAGATTTTATCGAGCATATTAGAACTTGAGGCTGAGCTGTAAAATTCTTTCAATTATTGTTAAGACTTGATTGCCCCCCTTCATATTGCAAATTCAAAGCATGCTGATCTCTACCAAAGCTGCCACTGTAACTCCAACTGTTTCATTTGGGAAGTTTCATTTGGAGAACATATTTTAAAATATTCAGCATTGGTTTCCCATGAATATTTGCAACTTAAATCTGAACTGAAACTGACTCTTCAATTGCTAAAGCACAGGAAACATTTTGTTATTTTCTTGCTGTTCCAGATTTTTGAAATACTTTTCCTGACAGCTTTCACATTAGCCAAGTATTAATTTGTTAAAGAAAAATGATTTGAATAACCTGAATGGGGTCCCCAGAGGATTTGATTTTAGTACCATTGATTGTGGTTTATAATGGATGAAATTGTTTAGGCAGTACAATTTAGAAGTTTATGGATTGTATAAAACTTGATAATGTCACAAATTGTGAACAGAGTAACAGAATTCAAGAATTCAAAGAATGTTGAAATAAGCAGACACAATTTAGTGTAGTTAAATGTGTGACTGTCGTCATACTGATAACCACCTTGGCAAGGAAGGAATGAGAGAGGAAATGCAGATACTTTCAGCAGTTAACATCGTCTCTAGAGTTTCTCTGTTCACAGATAAAGCACGCCTTCGGACCATTGCCCCCCTCTCCACAGCCTGATCCAACGGATTAAATCAGCCCCCCAGTAATGAGCATGAAAAATGAAGAAACTAACAACAGTGAAGAGGAGGTTGGTGTGCTTTTTGTCAGTGGCCTTCCTACATTAAACCATGTGAGCTTTACCTTACCTTTCGATCATTTAAGGGATATGAAGGCTCACTGATCAAGCTAACATCACAACGGCCAATTGGCTTTGTTACATTTAACAGCAGAACGGGAGCAGAAGCAGCAAAGAATTCTGCATTCACCCAGCCTGCTGCTGCACTGCACGCTCAGATGCGCTGGCATCCTCCATCTGAAGCATCTTTGGAAGGATGGAAGTCTCGTCAGTTTTGTTAAGTATCTAATCGCCCTTATCCAAGAATTCAGATTTCTCCATGAAGTGGTGTGCAAGGACAGACTGAACATTGTTTTCAGGTTGGTCTTTACTGAAGGAGATTTTGGAGAATTCACTCTTTTCCACTTGACTTGGAGGGGACAGAGCGGTCACGAAGGAATATGGATTTAAGAACTTTACTGCTGATTTTTTTCCACATGTGAGGATTCTTCAAATTCTATTTACTGTAACAGACTAGTATTTTTTGTTGTTATAATCAATGTATCAATAACTTGCTTAAATACTGGCGGTCAGACTCTTATGAAAGCTGGAAATGCCATTGGTTAATATGAAATGATAAAAGAAGGGAATGAGAATGTGTATAGGGTATGAGCAGGTGAGGAAAGAGTTAAGATTTGAGTTTTGTGAAACAAAGGTTCAGCTAAGGATCAAGGATCAAGGATAACCCAAAGGCATTTTATGCGTATGTGAGAAACATGAGAATGACGAGAACGAGGGTAGGTCCAATCAAGGACAGTAGTGGGAGACTGTGTATTGAGTCGGAAGAGATAGGAGAGGTCTTGAATGAGTACTTTTCTTCAGTATTTATGAATGAGAGGAACCGTATTGTTGAAGAGGAGAGTGTGAAACGGACTGGTAAGCTAGAGGAGATACTTGTTAGGAAGGAAGATGTGTTGGACATTTTGAACAACTTGAGGATAGACAAGTCCCCCGGGCCTGATGGGATATATCCTAGGATTATGTGGGAAGCAAGAGAGGAAACTGCAGTACCGTTGGCAATGATCTTTTCATCTTCACTGTCAATGGGGGTGGTACCAGGGGACTGGAGAGTGGCGAATGTTGTGCCCCTGTTCAAAAAAGGGAATAGGGATAACCCCGGGAATTACAGGTCAGTTAGTCTTACTTCGGTGGTAGGTAAAGTAATGGAAAGGATACTGAGGGATAGGATTTATGAGTATCTGGAAAGGCACTGCTTGATTAGGGACAGCCAGCACGGATTTGTGAAGAGTAGGTTTTTTTTTAGATTACATCTAAAAAAAAAACTTGCCTTACAAGTCTTATTGAATTCTTTCAGGAGGTGACCAAACATGTGGATGAGCGTAGAGCAGTGGATGTAGTATACATGGATTTTAGTATGGCATTTGATAAGGTTCCCCATGGTAGGCTTATGCGGAAAGTCAGGAGGCATGGGATAGAGGGAAATTTGGCCAATTGAATAGAAAACTGGCTAACCGGTCGAAGTCAGAGAGTGGTGGGAGATGGCAAATATTCAGCCTGGACCCCAGTTACAAGTGGAGTTCCACAGGGATCAGTTCTGGGTCCTCTGCTGTTCGTAATTTTTATTAATGACTTGGATGAGGGAGTCGAAGGATGGGTCAGTAAATTTGCAGATGATACAAAGATTGGTGGAGTTGTGGATAGTGAGGAGGGCTCTTGTCGGCTGCAAAGGGACTTGGATATGATGCAGAGCTGGGCTGAGGAGTGGCAGATGGAGTTCAACCCTGCCAAGTGTGAGATTGTCCATTTTGGAAAGACAAATAAGAATGCGGAATACAGGGTTAACGGTAGGGTTCTTAGTGAAGTGGAGGAACAGAGGGATCTTGGGGTCTATGTTCATAGGTCTTTGAAAGTTGCCACTCAGATGGATAGAGCTTGTAAGAAGGCCTATGGTGTATTAGCGTTCATTAGCAGAGGGATTGAATTCAAGAGTCGTGAAGTGATGTTGCAACTGTACAGGACTTTGGTTAGGCCACATTTGGAGTACTGTGTGCAGTTCTGGTCGCCTCACTATAGGAAAGATGTGGAAGCTTTCGAGAGGGTGCAGAGAAGATTTACCAGGATGTTGCCTGGAATGGAGAATAGGTCGTACGAGGATAGGTTGAGAGTGCTAGGCCTTTTCTCATTGGAACGGCGAAGGATGAGGAGTGACTTGATAGAGGTTTATAAGATGATCAGAGGAATAGATAGAGTAGACAGTCAGAAACTTTTTCCCCAGGTACAACAGAGTGTTACAAGGGGACATAAATTTAAGGTATAGGGGAGATGTCAGGGGTGGGTTCTTTACCCAGAGAGTGGTGGGGGCATGGAATGCGCTGCCTGTGGGAGTGGTAGAGTCAGAATCTTTGGTGACCTTTAAGCGGCAATTGGATAGGTACATGGATGGGTGCTTAAGCTAGGACAAATGTTCGGCAAAACATCGTGGGCTGAAGGGCCTGTTCTGTGCTGTATTGTTCTATGTTCTATGTGCTAAGCATGACTCAGATCAGATAAGAATTTGCAATAAACAATGAGGTGCTGGAGGCAAGGGTAGTGGTGTAACAAGGTGGAAAAGCATTAATTATGTAAAGCCATTTAACAAGATGAAGAAGCATTCAGTATGTAAAGTCAATTAACAGGGTTAAAAGCCTTCATTATTTGAAGCCAGTTATTCATTGTATAATGCCAGATGGCTTAATCTTTACTACTGACACTCACTAATTGTAACGGTCACCCAATCAATATGTATGTTACCTTATCTGGATGCTTCTCCCTGTAAAATGACTACAAAATTCATTTTAAAAATGTTGTTCGAGAGAAGACCAAGAACTCATGTCTCTGTGCACATGTGCGATTGTTCTCTCTCCCTCCAGAGCCTGGAATAAAGATGAAGGAGGTAAAGCCATACTGTGTCTCTGAGTGTTTTGTTTTGACGGAGACGGGAACGGGATGACAAACCTACCTCAAATATACGCACTCTCATCCCATGTACTTCTTGAATAGGCGACTCGTAGTGCCTTCCGAAGGTATACAGTAGTCCCCCCATACTCGCTGGGATACATTCGAAGACCTACCACAGAAGCCTGAAGCCACGGATTTGAGCGAACCCATTCATTTAAATAGGAAACCTATCTTCTCAGCAGCTCCCTGGTCCCTGTTCTGGAAACTTCTCTATAATATGTTCAGGCTGCGGTAAACCGCGGGTAACTGAAACCACAGAAAACAATTCCATGGATACAAGGCTCGCCCTGTACAAAGCCAACACACCAAGACATGCCATCGCATCAGGTAATGGGATCCTGTGAGAGAACTCTGGTTATATCGAGGGTATCTTGACACCCATTGTGCAGGGGACCCCGAGCTTCTGTCGCAGCACTACAGATTTCTTACAGAAACTCAGCACCCATGGACTAGCCAAACCGGGAACAGTCCTCATCACAATAGTCGTTTCAGCACTCCATTCTAACATCCCCCATGATGATGGCATCGCTGCAACAGCCTCAGTACTCAATACCAACAACTGACAATCACCAAGCACCACCTGACAACTCATCCGCTTCATCCACGATCATAATATTTTCATCTTTGACAACCAGTTCTTCATCCAGACACAGAACAGCCATGGGGACCAAATCTGCACCCCAATATGCCAATATTTTCATGCACAGGTTCAAACAAGACTTCTTTTCTGCACAGGACCTCCAACCAGCAATACGCACTAGATAGAACATAGAACATAGAAAAATACAGCGCAGTACAGGCCCTTTGGCCCTCGATGTTGCGCTGATCCAAACCCACCTAACCAATATCCTCCATACGCCTATCAAATGCCCGTTTAAATGCCCATAAAGAGGGAAAGTCCACCACTGCTACTGGCAGGGCATTCCATGAACTCACGACTCGCTAAGTAAAGAATCTACCCCTAACATCTGTCCTATACCTATCACCCCTTAATTTAAAGCTATGCCCCCTCGTAATAGCTGACTTCATACGTGGAAAAAGCTTCTCATGGTCAACCCTATCTAAACCCCTAATCATCTTGTGTAACTGATATCTGACTGATACATAGAACATAGAACATAGAACAATACAGCACAGAACAGGCCCTTCGGCCCACGATGTTGTGCCGAACTTCTAACCTAGATTAAGTACCCATCCATGTACCTATCCAAATGCCGCTTAAAGGTCGCCAATGATTCCGACTCCACCACTCCCACGGGCAGCGCATTCCATGCCCCCACCACTCTCTGGGTAAAGAACCCACCCCTGACATCTCCCCTATACCTTCCACCCTTCACCTTAAATTTATGTCCCCTTGTAACACTCTGTTGTACCTGGGGAAAAAGTTTCTGACTGTCTACTCTATCTATTCCTCTGATCATCTTATAAACCTCTATCAAGTCACCCCTCATCCTTCACCGTTCCAACGAGAAAAGGTCGAGAACTCTCAACCTATCCTCGTACGACTTCCTCTCCATTCCAGGCAACATCCTGGTAAATCTTCTCTGCACCCTCTCCAAAGCTTCCACATCTTTCCTATAGTGAGGCGACCAGAACTGCACACAGTACTCCAACTGTGGCCTAACCAAAGTCCTGTACAGCTGCAACATCACTTCACGACTCTTGAATTCAATCCCTCTGCTAATGAACGATAATACTCCATAGGCCTTCTTACAAACTCTATCCACCTGAGTGGCAACCTTCAAAGATCTATGTACATAGACCCCAAGATCCCTCTGTTCCTCCACCTGACTAAGAACCCTACCATTAACCCTGTATTCCGCATTCTTATTTGTTCTTCCAAAATGGACAACCTCACACTTGGCAGGGTTGAACTCCATCTGCCACTCCTCAGCCCAGCTCTGCATCATATCTAAGTCCCTCTGCAGCCGACAACAGCCCTCCTCACTGTCCACAACTCCACCTATCTTCGTATCATCTGCAAATTTACTGACCCACCCTTCGACTCCCTCATCTAAGTCATTAATAAAAATTACAAACAGTAGAGGACCCAGAACTGATCCCTGCGGAACTCCACTTGTAACTGAGCTCCAGGCTGAGTATTTACCATCTACCACCACTCTCTGCCTTCGACCGGTTAGCCAGTTTTCTATCCAATTGGCCAAATTTCCCTCTATCCCATGCCTCCTGACTTTCCGCATAAGCCTACCATGGGGAACCTTATCAAATGCCATACTAAAATCCATGTACACTACATCCACTGCTCTTCCCTCATCCACATGCTTGGTCACCTCCTCGAAGAATTCAATAAGACTTGTAAGGCAAGACCTACCCTTCACAAATCCGTGCTGGCTGTCCCTAATCAAGCAGTGTCTTTCCAGATACTCATAAATCCTATCCCTCAGTACCCTTTCCATTACTTTGCCTACCACAGAAGTAAGACTAACAGGCCTGTAATTCCCGGGGTTATCCCTATTCCCTTTTTTGAACAGGGGCACAACATTCGCTACTCTCCAGTCCCCTGGTACCACCCCCTTTGCCAGTGAAGACGAGAAGATCATTGCCAACGGTACTGCAATTTCCTCTCTTGCTTCCCACATAATCCTAGGATATAACTGACATCACTATTTCTCTGGACCCATGGTGAGGAGTCATTGAAACAACTACACAGTGATATCAACAAGTTTCATCCCACCATTAGATTTACCATGGACTACTCTTTAGTATCTGTCTCATTCTTGGACACATACAGCTCCATCAATGATGGGCATATCAGTACCTTTACTGCAAACTCCTGGATAACCTTACGATACTGCACTTCTCTAGCTTCCACCCTAAACATATTAAAACAGTCATCCCCTACAGACAAGCCCTACGCACACACAGGTGAGGAGGAATGCGACGGACACCTGAAAGTGCTCAAGGAAGCCCTCATAAGAGCAGGGTATGATGCGCAACTCATTGATCACTAGTTCCAACTTGCCACAGTGAGAAACAGTAATGACTTCTTCAGGAGACAGATAAGGGATGCAAATGATAGGGTACCCTTCATTATCCAGTACTTACCAGGAACGGAAAAACTACGCCATGTTCTTCTCAGCCTGCAACACATTATCGATGGGGACGAGCACCTCGCCAAGACCTAGCCTCCGCCCTCACTTCTCGGCTTTAAACAACTGCCTTAAACAGTCCATTGTTCACCGCAAACTGCCCAGCCTTCAGGACAATATGGACTACAACACCGTACAACTCTGTGACGGCAACCACTGCAAGATGTGTCGGAGTGTTGACATGGATACCACCACTACACACGGGAACATCACCCACCATGTACGCTGCACAGCCCGACTTCAGAATATGCATCAAAACTGAGTGGCCGAGCAGAGGCTGATAGCCAAGTTCACAACCCATGGGGATGGTCTCAACAGGGATCTTGGGTTCATGTCACATTACAGGTGACACCACGACACTATACACTCTCACACACACTCTTACATATTCACACTCACACAGACCCTCTCTCATACACACACGCACCCATGCACATGCCCTCTCACAGGCTGATATTCATCACACTCTCTCTCTCACACACACACTTTACCAAGCATGTACACACGCAAACACACACAGTCTCACACGTACACACACACTCTTTCATGCACACACATGCACATATAAGTCTATGGGGTGAATTTACATTTGCAGAATTATATTTGTAGATACATTCTATTTTGCTCAAAAAGCGCACAATCTGCAGGCAGTCAATCCATGTAGTATTTTGCAGACTCGCCTAGCCTATCCAAGTCCTTCTGCAGCCTCCACTTCCTCAACACTACCTGCTCCTCCACCTAACTTTTTGTATCTGCAAACTTATCAACAATGCACTTAATTCCCACATCCTAATTGTTAATGCATAATGTGAATAGTTGTGGGCCCAACACTGATAGCTGCGTAACTCCACTAGTCACCAGCTGTTGTCCTGAAAAAGACGCCTTTACCCTCAACTCTCTATCTTCTTCCAGTTAGCCAATACTCTCTTCAGGTCAGTACCTTGCTCCTAACACCAAGGGGTCTTATCTTATTTAGCAGACTCCTGTGCGGCACCTTGTCAAAACCCTTCCAGAAATCCAAATAGATCTCATCCATTTACAGGTATTCCCCGTTATCAGAAAGTACAACGTTCCCAGAAAACTTTTCATTAGCTACAAATGACGTGAACTGAAGGTGCATGATTTATGGGAAAAATTTCACCATTTTTCGTTAAATCGAAAATCCTCTTCAGATTCATGAAAACAGATACTAATGTAGGTCTTTCGTAAAAGTGGTGTATTTTGGAAATAGAATCAGTCTGACTCAAGATTGGGATACATACAGACTCTAACCTCACACCTTTAATGCATTGTCTGAACTGAGATGCCACCCTTAATTTA
Source organism: Chiloscyllium plagiosum (assembly GCF_037043375.1). Lineage (NCBI taxonomy): Eukaryota > Metazoa > Chordata > Chondrichthyes > Orectolobiformes > Hemiscylliidae > Chiloscyllium > Chiloscyllium plagiosum. The sequence continues at coordinate 130,942,247 of NW_028270139.1, read as the reverse complement.
TCTTAAGAATGTGATTTAAAAGAAGTTCTGGGATTTACACATTAATGAACCAAAACCTGCAACCCATTCTAAAAGATGAAAGACTTAACAGCAATCTATGTTTGTTCAATATATCATTTCAGTTGCACGACACCAATCGTTTGGTATAAACTCTTGTTCCACAGCTTGCTGATAAAGGAGCAGCGTTCCAAAAGCTAGTGCTTCCAAATAAACTTGTTGTACTATAACCTGGTGTTGTTTGATTTTTAACGTTATCCACCTCAGTCCAGCACCGGCTCCTCCACATCATAACTATACCCTGGACAATTCCCTGGTTGAAAAACTCCTTCTAAATGTTTTGCCTTTCACCTAATAATCATGACTCCTTGTTACTGACCCTTCAACTCGGGTGAAAACAGGTGCTTTCTAGCCATCTTGTCTATGCCCCTTAATCTTATACATTTCAATCAGGTTCTCTCTCAGCCTTCTCTGCTCAACTTGCTTCATAGCTAAAATGTTCCTTAAAATCACAAGATACAGGAGCAGAATTAGTCAATTTGGACCATTCAGTTTGCTCCACCATTCAATCAAAAACTCAACCCCTTTCTTTTCCCCATAACCTTTGATTCCCTCATGAATCAAGAACCTAATGTTTATCTTGAATACACTTAATGTCCTGGCCTCCACAGCAATAAGTTTCACAAATTCACCACCCTCTGGCTGAAGGAGTGCATCCTACATCAGTTTTCGAGAATCCAAAGAGGAGTTTCACTTTTCATCTTAATTCTCATCTCAGTCTAAAGGGTCATCCTTTCAATGCCCCGGGTCCTACTCTCTCCTACTAGTGGTAGCATCTTAACCACATCCACTCTATCCAGTTTTAGTCAGAGCCCCTCTCATCCTTTTAAACACCATTGAATACAGAACTACAGTCCTCAACCACTCCTCAGATGACAAGCTCTTCATCCATGGGACTCCCTCCAATGCCAGCACATCATTCCTTAGATACAGGGACCAAAATTGCTCTTAATATTCCGAGTGATCTGACTACAGCCTTATACTGCTGAGGCTGTGTATCGTTGCTTTTGTATTCTGGACCTCTTGAAATGAATGCTAACATTGCATTTATCTTCCTAATTGCCAACTGCACTTATGCGCTAACCTTAAGAGAATCCTGAACTAGCAACCCAAGTCTTTTTGTGCTTCAAATTTCCAAAGCCTTTCCCCATTTAGAAAATTATCTATGCCTCTATTCTGCCTGCAACAGTGCATAACCCCACACCTTCCCCACCATATCCTCCATCTGCCCTTCTTTGCAGACTCGCCTAGCCTATCCAAGTCCTTCTGCAGCCTCCACTTCCTCAACACTACCTGCTCCTCCACCTAACTTTTTGTATCTGCAAACTTATCAACAATGCACTTAATTCCTACATCCTAATTGTTAATGCATAATGTGAATAGTTGTGGGCCCAACACTGATTGCTGCGTAACTCCACTAGTCACCAGCTGCTGTCCTGAAAAAGACACCTTTACCCTCAACTCTCTATCTTCTTCTAGTTAGCCAATACTCTCTTCAGGTCAGTACCTTGCTCCTAACACCATGGGCTCTTATCTTATTTAGCAGACTCCTGTGCGGCACCTTGTCAAAACCCTTCCAGAAATCCAAATAGATCTCATCCATTTACAGGTATTCCCCATTATCAGAAAGTACAACGTTCCCAGAAAACTTTTCATTAGCTACAAATGACGTGAACTGAAGGTGCATGATTTATGGGAAAAATTTCACCATTTTTCGTTAAATCGAAAATCCTCTTCGGATTCGTGAAAACAGATACTAATGTAGGTCTTTCGTAAAAGTGAAGTGGTGTAAAAAGAACATTTGAAACGTGGGGGTACCTGTAGTCTCCTTGTCTGCCTTGCTTGTTACCTCCTCAAAGAATTCTAACAGTCTTGTGGGGCATGACCTCACCTTGACGAAGTTTGTGCTGACTCAGCCCTATTTTACCATGCACTTCCAAGTAAACAGGCAATCTCATTCTTAATGAAAGGACGCTAACATTTTATCCATGACCAAGATCAGGCTAACTGGCCTATATTTCCTGTCTTCTACCTTCCTCCCTTCTTAAACAGGAGTGGTGCATTAGCCATTTTGTAGTTCACTGGGACTCTCCCTGACTCCAGTGTTTCCTGAAAGATCATCACCAATACTTTAACAATCTCTCTCACCCATCTTCTTCAGAACTCTGAGTGTACTCCATGACTTATCCACCTTCAGACCGTTCTTGCTTCCCAGCACCTTCTGCTTAGGTTATGGCCACTACACTCACCCCTGCCCTGACTCACTTCAAGTTCTGGTATGCTGCAACCGTTTTCCACTGAGAAAACTGATGCAAAGTACCTATGCAGTTCCATCACCATATCTTTGCTCCCTATGACTACTTCTCCAGCTTTATTTTCCAGAAGTCCAATGTTCACTCTTGCCTCTCTCTAACCTTTTATATGTCCAAAAAAACCTCTTGCAATCTTGTTTTATCTTACTAGCTAGCTTACATTCCATCTTTTCCCCTCTTATTGCTTTTTCATTATCCTCTGCTGGATTTTTGAAAGTTAATCTTCATCACATTGTCTGCTTTTTCTTTTGCTTTTATACTGTCCCTGACTTGCCTTGTCAACCATGGTTGCCTCATCCTCCCCTTAGCTGGTTTCTTCTTCCTCAGGATGAACTTCTGCTGTGCCTCCTGAGTTATACCTAGAAACTCCTGCCATTGTTGCTCCACCATCTTCCCTGCTAGGCTCTCCTTCCAATCAACTCTGACCTGCTCTTTCCTCATGTCTTTGTAGTTACCTTTCCTCAATTGTAATACCATTACATCTGATTCAAACTCTTCCCTCTCAAACTGCAGGCTGAATTCTATTACATTATGGTCACTGCCATTACAGGTCCTTCACCTTTAGTTCTGTAATCAAGCCTGCTTCATTACACATGATCAAGTCCAGTCTTGCCTGTTTCCCAGTGGCTCCCACAACTTGCTCCAAAACAAAATCTTCTAGGAGAAAGTGAGGACTGCAGATGCTGGAGATCAGAGCTGAAAATGTGTTGCTGGAAAAGCACAGCAGGTCAGGCAGCATCCAAGGAACAGGAGAATCGACGTTTCAGGCATAAGCCCTTCTTCAGGAATGAGGAAAGTATCGACGTTTCGGGCATAAGCCCTTCTTCAGGAATGAGGAAAGTATCGACGTTTCGGGCATAAGCCCTTCTTCAGGAATGAGGAAAGTACTCATTCCTGAAGAAGGGCTTTCCTCATTTCTGAAGAAGGGCTTATGCCCGAAACGTCGATTCTCCTGTTCCTTGGATGCTGCCTGACCTGCTGCGCTTTTCCAGCAACACATTTTCAGCCCAAAACAAAATCTCACAAACATTCCTCAAATTCCTTTTCTTGAGACCCTTTACCAAACTAACTTTCTCAGTCCACCAGCAAATTTAAAAAAGAGGGAGTGAGGACTGCAGATGCTGGAGAGCAGAGTCGAGGGTGTGGTGCTGGAAAAGCACAGCAAGTGAGGCAGCACCTGAGGAGGAGATTTGATGTTTTGGGCAAAAGCCCTTCATCAGGAAGTGAGGCCTTACCTTTTCCAGAGCACACTCTCGACAGCATACTTAAGTCCCCATCTCAGGCAACATCCTGGTGAATGTCATTTGCACCCCTTCCAGTACAAATCATTTTTTTCCTATAGTGCAGTGACGAGAACTGCACAAAGTACTCCAACTGTAGCCTCACCAAACTCCTATACAGCTCTAACACAACTTCCCTGCTCTTATTATCTATGACACAACATTTATAGGCAAATGTTCAATATACCTTAACTATCCTAGTCCTTTCCCCTTCAGGTGAGATACCTTTGAGATATTAATGAGTTAATTTGCACTGTTGACTTGCAAGAAATTGAATCCCTCGGGGGGCAGGGTGGGATGTCTCTGTTTTACAGGTAGAATGTAAGTGAATTTACATTCCCATCCCTTGCCATTCGGGGCCACTTACATGGCCATCTGCTGTTATTCAGAGATTATTTACATTTGCATCATCATCCTATTCAAAATCAAGAAGAACATTACAGTTGGAATTTGTATGTCCTGTAATTAAAAATTTGGCCATTAAGGGATAACTTACATTATATTGTTTCTGGAGATGATTCGGTCACTGCATTGTGTCTTGAGTGGCATGTGACTGTGAGGGAGTGGCTGGGGATTGTCTTGTGGGTATTACTGCCTGCAACGTAAAGAATTTGTATAAAGGAAGAATTGTTTCCTTTGTTCAGGGACACCTCTCAACACGCTTCACAAGCATGACAAAGAGTGTTAAGAATTTCGCCACAGCTTGTATATATGTGCTTAATAATATTTTGGTTGTTATTCACAGAAGTTGGCATTCAAGTGTGTAAAGAATCTCAGGTCAAAGAACTTAACACCTTAGTACATTTTATTATATTAGAAGCACTAATTAAATATACATTGTTGCAAACATGTAGCTTGGAGAAAATATTGGCCTCCAGTTAGCTGTGTAAAGATACTTTAATTGTAAATAAATGTGGTCTAGACGGATCAGTTTCCCTAAGGTGTGCCCCATGCCTTTATTCCATTCCAAACTAAACTCTGCTGACAGTTGTTTTAAAGAACGTAGGTTATGTGAACATTCAGCAACAGGTGATACACATGTATCAGTTATACAGACAGACAATTGCTTGAACATGCACTGGAACAGGAGTTAGAATTTCAATTAATTTTAAGTTGATAGCACAGCAAAAGTAATGTCCAGTCTTAATATGTTTTGTATTTGTTTATGAGAAGTGGTCATCAATGGCTGGTCATTTAATGCCCATTCCTAACTGACCTCGAGAAAATTGACAAACCGCCATTTTTTAAGATTAGATTGCCTACAGTATGGAAACAGGCCCTTCGGCCCAACAAGTCTACACCGACCCTCCAAAACGTAACACACCCAGACACATTTCCCTACATTTACCCCTGACTAATGCACCTAACACTATGGGCAATTTAGCACGGTCAATCCACCTGACCTGCACATCTTTGGATTGTGGAGGAAACCGGAGCACCCAGAGGAAACCCACGCAAGCACAGGGAGATTGCGCAAACTCCACACAGGCAGTCACCCAAGGTGTGAATCGAACTCAGGTCTCTGGTGTTGTGAGGCAGCAGTGCTAACCACTAAGCTACCATGCCACCCTAATTTTGAATTGCTGCAGTCCTTGGTAGTGTAGGTGTACTCAGTGGGTTATGAAATAAGTTCACGATTTTGACCCAATGACAATAAAAGGAGTGGTGACACAGTTCCAAGGATGTTGCGTGATTTGGAGGCGAGATTACAGGTGATAATGCTCTGGTAGGTTTGCTGTCCTTGTGCTTTTAGGAGGTAGAGGCCCCAGATTTGTAAAGGTGTTGTCGAAGAAGCCTAAGTAGTTACAGCAGTGTATCTTGAAGGCAGTACACACTGTTGCTTGCCGCTGTGCTGCATTACCCTGAACAGTGTCAACCATTGAGTGTTGTTGGAGCTGTCCCCATCCAGGCAAGTGGACAGTATTTCATCACGCTCTTTGCTTGTGCTATATAGATGTTGTGTGGTCACAGTGAGCAAGCTATTTGCTGCAAAATTCCTAGACACGAACTTGCTCTTGTAGCATGGCATTTTACAGCTGGTTGATTCAGATTCTGGTCAATGGCAAAGCCAGGATTTTGATATTGGGAGATTCAGCATTGGTAACAGTGTTGAACATCATGGAACGATGGTTATAGTCTCCAGTGAGACAGAAAGTCACTGCCGGCCACGGATGTAGCACAACTGTTACTCACATAAGCCCAAGAATGTCCACATCTTGCTGCATATGGATACTGACTGCTTCAATATGGGAGTTGCAAACAGCGTTGAACACTTGCAGCTGTGTAATGAGTAGGCCTAGGACACTACCCTGAAGAAATCCTGCAGTCATGATATGGGGGGGGGGGGTAAGATAATTGACCTCAAATGACCTTAATTACCTTTCTTTGTATCAGGTAGGACTCCAAACATGTGGGGAGCTTCCAACTGTCACTATGCCTGCCCCAACCCCAGCAGATTTCTATTGAATCTAGTTTTCCTTGGGTTCCTTGATGCCGCACTCCGTTAAATGGTGCCTTCATATTAAGTACAGTCATTCTCTCCTTATCACTGGAGTTCAGTTCTTTAGTCCACGTTTGAACCAATGCTTTAGTAAGGTTAGGAGCAGAGTGGCCCTGGTGTCAGTGAGCAGGCTACCCCTTTCCCCATCGAATTATCAATAACTCTTTCCATCACTGTGCTGATGACACGAGAGGCTGAAGTATTGGCCAATTACTGCTCTATGTTTTTGCACTAGACGTGCAGTGCTCCCATATCATTGATGATGGCGAAATTTGTGGAGCCTCCACCTATAGTGAGTCATTTAACTGTCATTTAACATTTTATAATTGGAAATGGCAGGACTACAGAGCTGGTTGTTGATCAATTGATTGTGAAACTGCTTTTACCCGACTATTGTACTCTGCTTCTACTGTTTAGCATACAGGTAATCCGATGTTGCAGCTTCACCAGGTTGACACCTTATTTTTATGTATGCCTCATGCTACTTTCGCAGGCGATTCTACACACTTCATTGAGCCATGGTTGATCCGCTGGATTGATTATAATGGCAAAATGGAGGATATGCTATGTTGTTTTAAATGGTGAATGAATACAATTTTGCTATTGCTGATGGCCCACATTGCTTCATGGATTTCTGATCTCTAGTTCCTCTCTCCACTAGAATTATGTGGTGGTCACTCCTATTGAAACTGTGCATATGCATCAAGTAGATTGGTGAGGACAAAGTTAAGTAGATTTTCTTTTCCCCCTGACCACTTGTCACAGACTCATTCTACCAGCTTTGTCCTTTAGGTCTTTAGACAGTAGTGATGGACATTGGAGCTCCTACCCAGAGTAGATTGAGTCTTTGTCACCTTCAGCGTTTCTTTAGACTGGTGTTCAAGATGGAGTACTGAATCATCACTTCAGGTGAAAAACATCAGGACACTGACATTTCGTTGACATTTACTATTTCAACTCTTAACTTCTTTTTAAAACATTATAATATATTCAATTAACTGTTTCAATTGCTCATTGGTAATGGAAACATTTTTGTTTTTCATTCCTGCCCCAGCCGGACTGTTCACTCAGGCCAAACCAAACCAATGGCTTGCAACTTCAATTGTCCGATATAACCATGAGCAAAAATCCCAAAACCCTCTACTTCCATATCTACAACTATGATAGTCTCCATCTTTAATGTACATTCATTGGAAGAAAGCTTTTTTAAAATAAAAATCACTCATGGGAGTCACTTACACGTTGTTGAGTAGATACCAGCGTTGCAACAATACTGCAAGAGCTTGGCTAGGGGAGCACAAGTCTTCAATACTATTGCTTGAATGTTATCAGGGCTCAAAGCAGTGTCCAGAGACTCCAACTCTCTCTTGATATCATGCGAATTGAACTGAATTAGCCAAAGACTGGTATCTACAATACTGGGGACTACTGGAGGTGGCGGAGATGGATCATACACTTGTTACTTCTGGCTGAAGATTGTGGTGAATTCTTCAGCCTTTTTTTTTGCATTGATGTGTTCGGTTCTTCCATCATTGAGGATGGGGATAATTGTGGAGCCACCTTCTCCAGTGAGTTGTTTAACTATCCACCACCATTCACGATTGGATATGGCAAAACTACAGAATTTAGATTTAAGGGTGGCACGGTGGTTAGAACTGCAGCCTCACACGCCAGGGATTCCAGGTTCAATTCCAGCCTTGGACGACTGTCAGTGTGGAGTTTGCACATTCTCCCCATGTGTGCGTGGGTTTCCTCCGGGTGCTCCGGTTTTCTCCCACAGTCCAAAGATGTGCAGGTCAGGTGGATTGGCCATGCTAAATTGCCCATAGTGTTAGGTGCATTAGTCAGAGGGAAATGGGTCTGGGTGGGTCACTCTTCGGAGGGTTGGTGTGGACTTGTTGGGCCAAAGAGCCTGTTTCCACCCTGTCGGGAATCTAACCCAATTTGATCCTTTGGTTGTAGAATTGCTTACTTCTGTGTATCACTTATTGTTTATGCTGTTTGGCAGATAGGCATGTCCTGTTTGGCAGCATCACCAGTCTGACACCTCAGTTTTAGGTATGCGTAATGCTGCTCCTGGCATGTCCTCCTGCACTTTCTATTGAACCAGGGTTGATCCTGTGACTTAATGGTAATGGTTGAGTTGGGGATATGCTGAGCCATGAGGTTACAGATTGTGCTGGAGTAAATTCTGCTGCTGTTGATAGCCCACAGCAGCTCATGAATACCCAGTCTTGAGTTGCTAGATCTGTTCAAAGTCTGCCCCATTTAGTCACACAAGATGCTATTCTTAATTTGAAGGCAGGACTGTGTGGTGATCACTTTTACTGATAATATCACAGACAGTTGCATCTGCAGCAAGCAGATTGGTTAGGAAGAGGTCAGATATGTTTCTCCCTCTCATTGTTGCATCCTTTCCATCTGCTGGCTGCAGTTGCATCTGTCCATCACAGTTTTCCCGATTCCAGTTTCATCATCTCCATTGAACATATTCTTTACTAGTTTCAAAGATTTATTGTATACAAGCTATTCCACATTGCATTTTACATGATCTTTTGATATTTCCTTATTTGCACTTAAAACAAATTAGAGACAGCAAATATAAATATTAAAACAAGTGAATGGTGAGAACAAGCATTTGTGTTCTGTGCTAAAAAAGATTTTTTTAAAATATATGAAATCTATCACATATGGACTATTGATAGCCCTAACTAGAAAATTCTTCTTACAATCTTAAAGGAAAAAGAACCAACAGTGCTTGGATCTTCGCTGTTCGTGATCTACAAAAATGATTTGGAGGAAAACGTAGCTGGTCTAATTAGTAAGTTTGCAAATGATAGATTGGTGGAGTTATGGTTAGTGAGGAGGAGTGTCAGAGGATACAGCAAGATGTCGATCAGTTGGGGGCATGGGAAGCAAAATGGCAGATAGAGTTTAATGCGGATAAATATGAGGTGATGCGTTTTGGAAGGTCAAGTACAGGTGAAATGGAGGCGTAGTGCACAATGAAGAAGTACCTCAAAGTACAACGGGAACTTGATCAGATGGGCCAATGGGCTGAGCAGTGGCAGATGGAATTTAACTTAGATAAACATGAGGTGCTGCATTTTGGAAAGGCAAATCAGACCAGGACTTATACATTAAATGGTAAGGTCCTGAGGGTGCTGCTGAACAAAGAGATCTTGAAGTGCAGGTTCATAGTTCCTTTAAAGTGGAGTCACAGGTAGATAGGATAATGAAGGCAGCATTTGGTATGCTTTCCTTTATTGGACAGAGCATTGAGTATAGGAATTGGGAGATCATGTTGCGGCTGTACAGGACATTAGTTAGGCCACTGTTGGAATAGTGTGCAGTTCTGGTCTCCCTCCTATAGGAAAGATGTTATAAAACTTGAAAGGGTTCAGGAAAGATTTACAAGGATGTTGCCAGGGTTGGAGGATTTGAGCTACAGGGAGAGGCTGAATAGGCTGGGGCTGTTTTCCCTGGAGGAGGCTGAGGGGTGACCTTATAGAGGTTTATAAAATCTTGAAGGGCATGGACAGGATAAATAGACAAGCTATTTTTCTCTGGAGTGGGGGAGTCTAGAATTAAACAGCATAGGTTTAGGGTGAGAGGGGAAAAATTAAAAAGGGACCCAAGGGGCAATGTTTTCACGCAGAGAGTAGTGCATGTATGAAATGAGCTGCCAGAGGAAGTGGTGGAGGCTAGTACAATTACAACATTTAAAAGGTACCTGGATGGGTATATGAATAAGAAGGGTTTAGAGGGATATGGGCCAAGTGCTGGCAAACGGGATTAGATTAGGTTAGGATATCTGGGTGGCATGCACGAGTTGGACCAAAGGGTCTGTTTCTGTACTGTACATTTCTATGACTCTATGAATGGCAGAACCCTGACGGGTATTGATATACAAAGGGATCTGGGTGTGCAGGTCCACAGATTACTGAAGTTGGCAGCACAGGTACATAAGGTAGTAAAAAAGGCTTATGGTATGCTTATCTTCATTGGAAGAGGCATTAAGTATAACGATAGACAAGTTGCGCTGCAGTCTTACATAATATTGTTCGGCGACACTTGGAATATCGCATACAGTTCTAGCCACCACACGATTAGAAGAATGTGGATACTTTGGAGAGGGTACACAAAAGGTTTACCAGGATGTTGCCTGGTATGGAGGATTTTAGTTCTGAGGAAAGTTTGGATAGACTGGATTTGTTTTCACTGGAATGCAGGAGGTTGAGGGGCAACCTAGTAGAAGTGTATAAGATTGTGAATAGCACGGAAAGTAGGAGGGTTTTTCTCAGGGTGCAGGGGTCAATTACTAGCGGACACAGGTTCAAGGTGCGAGGGGGGAAAATTTAAAAGATGTGCGTGACACGTTTTTCACACAAAGCGTGGTGAGTGCCTGGAACATGTTGTCAAAGGAGGCAGTGAAAGCAGACACAACAGCAACATTCAAGAATCACTTGAACAAATATATGAATAGGAAGGGAATAGTGGTATATGGATCTTGTAAGTGAAAACAGTTTTAGTATAGAAGAGCAAAATGTGGTGCACTGGTTTGGAGGACCGAAGAGCCTGTTCCTGTGCTGTATTGCTCTTTGTTCTGTGTCTCCAGAGCATTAGCCTGGACCTCAGCATTATTAGTTCAGTGACATTACCACTATGTCACCACCTTGCCTTCTGGATGACTGATCTAAAATGGGTTAGCATACCTATATATTTTTTGTGACATTTCACTTGCTATTTTCTTCGTGGAATCTTACTATTTCAGCTAATATTAACTGTTTTGAATGACGTATTTAAATTTTTAGCACAGTAATAAGAACTTCCCATTTCTGGCATCAGTCATTTCCTCCAGTGCCCTAAAGCTCCAGTGGATGTTTGTAAAATCAAGAGTTCAAGTAAAGTGATCATGTGTTAAAGACAAAAACTAAGTTAAAGGGTGAACTGTCTCCAGTATTTGGAATACTACTTACAACATCATATACTTTTTCTTTCCAGTGTACATTCAATAGCTGATTCTCCCTCAAAGTGTAGGACTAACTCAAATGAATTTATTTTACCCTGTTTCACTCCTGATGGCCTCTTCCAACACTGTACATTCGATAGCAACTGTTGTTATTAAAAAGACCTTTGCAATAGCAGCAGTCTCGACCATTCCTTACCCACGGGAACAACAGTCAGTAGCTCCTCCCCTTCTCACACTGAACATGTTGGCAACTTGTGAAATCCCCCATACTCTTGAAAAAAATTGCAAACGTAGACAAATATCTGACCTCAGGACTGTGGACCTACATTTGACAGCAATAATGGATCTAAAGTTGTTGACTGGCTCACTTTTTATCAGTGGGGTTGGTGAGGAAGTAAAACAAACAAACCATTGAACTTTGCTTTATGAAAGAAAGCTTAAAAATGACTTAATCCAGTTGATATTTCAAAAAGGCCAAATTTTACTTCAGAGAAGCCATTGCAAAAAATTATTCATACATTCAGTATTTAAAACAACCTGTGAAAGAGATTATCCCTTCTGATAAGCATGTGAAAAATGATAATCACCAATGTAAAGCAAAGTTGCAAACTATGCTAATTTGTGAACAGAAGCCAGGCAATAAATCACAACACTGAAAATGCCAGTTCTGAGGAAGAGTCACCGGACGTCTCTTCACAAATGCTGCCAGACCTGCTGAGCTTTTCAGCAACTTCTATTTTTGTTGCTGAAAATGCTATTGTTGTCTCAGCTATTTTACAAGGCTTTGGAGAAACATTTGCCCAATATAAATGTTTCTACACTAGCTGGAGATTGAAGCAAACCTGGAACTTGCTGATCTTTCCCAAATGATTAACCAATTCTTTTCTGTACATGGTAATTTTTTCTGTTTCTGATTAAAACACATGAAAGATAATGATTAACCAATTCTTTTCTGTAAATGGTAATTTTTTCTGTTTCTGATTAAAACACATGAAAGATAATGATTCCCACACTGGGAGATTGGAAAGGCTGAAGGGGGATATGTTTGAGATAAGTAAAGTTATAGGCAGCATAGACAGGATAAATAGGAATGACCTTTTCATCTTTTGGAGGGATTAATGATGAGGGGACACAGATTTAAGGTAAGAGGCAAGGGAGAGACATTTATTAGCTTTCACGCAGGCAGTGGTGGGACCTGGAAATCACTGCCTGCATGAGTGATAAGAGGCAGAAACCGTCAATATTTAGGAAGTATTCACAAGTGTTCTTGCAATGCTGAGGCATGCAAGGTTATCGAGGTTTGTGTAAAGATTTGTAGCTCATGTGCTGGTTGCAGTTGGTGTGGGTATGTTTGCCAAGCTGGGAAGACATTTCATGCTTTTCTAGGTAACATCCTCAGTGCAGTGTAGCCTCCTGTGAGGAGCTGCTATACTGAGTTGATTGGAATTTAGTTGGTTTTGTTCCCGCTGCTTCCAGTTGCAGTTTCCAGTTGCAGTGGTCAAAATCAAATAAATTCCAACTGACATGGTACAGCAGCGCTTCACAGGAGGCCCAGCACTGAGGATATCACCTAGAAAGGGGACGAAACATTTGCAAGCCAATTTCCCAACTCGACCAACGTACCCACAACAACTGCATGCAAGGTTATGAAGCAAATGCTGGAAAATGGGATTAGAATATCCAGGCACTCATTTCTAATGGGCGCAGATTTGATAGGCCAAAGGGCCAGTTTTTTTTGCGCTGTACAGCTCTATGATTTTATGACATTGACCACCCTCCCCCAACTCTGGCGACTATTTCTAAATTGTTCGACGGCTTATTACTCATCCAGTAGTCAACATAAGATAATCACCTCTAACTAAATATTGATGTTCCAAATAAAGTTCATTGGACTCAGCACGTCAACTCTATTTCCCTCTCTAAAAATGTTGCCAGACTTGCTGAATTTCTCTAGCACTGTTTTTATTTTAGATTCCCAATATCTGCAGTATTTTAGTTTTAAATATTAAGATATTCGTGGGCGGCACGGTGGCACAGTGGTTAGCACTACTGCCTCACAGCGCCGGAGACCCGGGTTCAATTCCTGCCTCAGGCGACTGACGGTGTGGAGTTTGCACGTTCTCCCCGTATCTGCGTGGGTTTCCTCCGGGTGCTCCGGTTTCCTCCCACAGTCCAAAGATGTGCAGGTCAGGTGAATTGGCCATGCTAAATTGCCCGTAGTGTTAGGTAGGGTGTAAATGTAGGGGTATGGGTGGGTTGCGCTTTGGCGGGGCGGTGTGGACTTGTTGGGCTGTAGGGCCTGTTTACACACTGTAAGTAATCTAATCTAAAAAGACTGAAACCATTGCAACAAACACCTTTTGTCACTAACTTGATCCTGCTCCTTAACAGCTATTTGCTGCTGAATCAGATCATTCATAACTATACTATTATATCTGATCCCACAATGAGTTTCCAAGCATATATCCCATGCCAAGACTGTGTATTTCCACCTTATAACATTACCTCACCTCAGTTCATCTACTGCTAATACCTTCATCCGTTCCTTACTTCTAGACTTGACTTTTCCAACACACACCTGACCAGCTTTCCATTATCTACCCTCCAAAAACTAAAGTCTATCTACATCCTAATTTGCCATGTTACCATGTCCCATTATCTATTGCTCCTGAACTTCACTGATGTCCAAGCTGAGCAAAGCTGTAATTTAAAATTTTTATTCCTCATTTTTAGGACCTTAGTGGCCCTTCCTTACCTGTGCAGTTTCCTCTACTTCGACAACACTCCCAGACATCTGCACGTCCCCTTTTTGCTCACTGATTTTAATTGCTCAACTAATGTCAACCATGCCGTTGGTTGTTGAAGCCACGATTCCCAATTTTCTCTGTAAATTTCTTGTCTCTACCTTTTGTTTCTTCTTCAAGATGCTGTTTAAAACCTTTGGTTGTCTGCCCTAATGTCTCATTTTGTGAATCAGTGTTGAATTTTGTTTAATGGTGCTTACGTATCTGGTATACATTTATATAATGTTTTTAATGTTATCTCATTTGCATTTATGAAGTATAATAACAAACAAAATTAGAGACCATCAATACAAGATAGTTACCAAAGAAAATAGACAATTCTCAAGAAACTTGTTTAATCAGTGGGCAGTGAGAATTAGAGTAGTTGGGTTGAAAACATGCATTTAAGAGAAAGTTAGAAAAGAGAATAGAAGGGCATGCTGATAAGAGTCAGATAAGGAAGGATGGGATAAAGCTTGAGTAGGCACAAACGCCAGCATGCCTGGATGGGTTGAATAGTTAATTTCTGTGCTGTATGTAGTCCTGTAGCAATATCTTGTCATATCTCATCGGTAATGGACCAAGATAATGGACTTGAACGTGTGGTTGGGGAACTGGTGCAGGAACTGGTGCAGGAAGCAAGGATTCAAGTTCTTGGATCACTGGGGTATATTTTGTAGTAAACATAAATTCTACAAGAGAGACGGCTTGCACCTTAATAGGTTAGGGACCAGTATTCTGGCAGGCAGGTTTTCTACTGCAACACCGCTAGATTTAAACTAAGTAGCGGGGGGGAGGGGACAAGCTGGATGTTTAAAAAGGAAATTGAAGGGAAAGTTAGAACAAGAGAAGTCAAGAAAGACAACTGTATTAATGAGGCAGAAAACTCGGAAAGGCATCATGCTGTAAGGTTGAGTGAAATAAGGGTTGATGGGAAGGGTGAGAGCAGTAACAAATTAAAAATACTATACATGAATGCACGAAGCATTAGACATAAGATGGATGAGCTTGAGGCTCTTTTGGAAATTGGCAGATACAATATTGTGGGGATAACTGAGACGTGGCTTCAAGTGGACAGAGCCTGGGAAATGAATATTCAAGGATACACGTGCTATCGTAAGGACAGACTGACGGGCAGAGGGGGTGGGGTGGCCTTGTTAGTAAGGGATGATATTCAGTCCCTTGCGCGGGGGGACCTAGAGTCAGGAGATGTAGAGTCAGTGTGGATAGAGCTTTGAAATATCAAGGGTAAAAAGACCCTCTTGGGAGTCATCTACAGGACCCCAAACAGTAGTCTGGATGTCGGATGTAAGTTAAATCAGGAGCTAAAATTGGCCTGTCGTAAAGATGTTACTACAGTTGTTATGGGGGATTTTAACATGCAGGTAGACTGGGAGAATCAGGATGGTATTGGGCCACAAGAAAGAGACTTTGTGGAGTGCTTCAGAGATGAATTCTTAGAGCAGCTGGTGCTGGAGCCGACCAGGGAGAAGGCAATTCTGGATCTGGTATTGTGTAACGAACCAGAATTGGTCAGAGACCTCGAAGTGAAGGAGCCATTGGGAAGTGACCATAATACAATAAGCTTCAATCTGCAATTTGAGAGGGACAGGATACAGTCGGAAGTGACAGTACTTCTGTTGAATAAAAGGAATTATGGAGCTATGAGGGAGGAGCTGGCCAAAGTTCAATGGTGCAATACCTTAGCAGGGATGACCGTGGAGGAACAATGGCGGATATTTCTGTGTATAATGCAGAAGTTGCAGGATCAGTTCATTCCTAAAAGGAAGAAAGATCCCAGGAGGAGGCATGGGCGGCCGTGGCTGATGAGGGAAGTAAAGAAACATGTAAAGTTAAAAGAGAAAAAGTATAACATAGCTAAGATAAGTGGGAAAACTGAGGACTGGGAAGCTTTTAAAGAGCAACAGAGGATTACTAAGAAGGAAATACGCAGAGGAAAAATGAGGTACGAAGGTAAACTGGCCAAGAATATTAAGGAGGATAGTAAAAGCTTTTTTAGGTATGTACAAGGCAAAAAAATGGGCCCTTGAAGACAGAAACAGGGGAATATATTACTAGGAACAAAGAAATGACAGAGGAATTAAATGGGTACTTCAGATCTGTGTTCACTTGGGAAGACACAAGCAATCTCCCTGAGGTAACAGTGGCTGAAGGACCTGAACTTAAGGGAATTTATATTTGCCAAGATTTGGTGTTGGAGAAGCTGTTAGGTCTGAAGGTTGATAAGTCTCCGGGGCCTGATGGTCTGCATCCCAGGGTACTGAAGGAGGTGGCTCGGGAAATCGTGGATGCGTTGGTGATTATTTTCCAGAGTTCAATAGATTCGGGGTCGGTTCCTGAGGATTGGAGGGTGGCAAATGTTATACCACTTTTTAAGAAAGGTGGGCAAGAGAAAGCAGGTAATTATAGACCAGTTAGTCTGACCTCCGTGGTGGGAAAGATGCTGGAGTCTATTATAAAGGATGAAATTACTGCACATCTGGATAGTAGTAACAGGATAGGTCAGAGTCAGCATGGATTTATGAAGGGGAAATCATGCTTGACTAATCTTCTTGAATTTTTTGAGGATGTAACTCTGAAGTTGGATGAGGGAAATCCAGTAGATGTAGTGTACCTGGACTTTCAGAAAGCTTTTGATAAAGTCCCACACAGGAGGTTAGTGAGTAAAATTAGGGTGCATGGTATTGGGGGCAAAGTACTAGATTGGATTGAAAATTGGTTGGCTAATAGGAAACAAAGGGTAGTGATAAACAGCTCCATTTCGGAATGGCAGGCAGTGACCAGTGGGGTACCGCAGGGATCCGTGCTGGGACCGCAGCTTTTTACAATATATGTTAATGATATAGAAGATGGTATCAGCAATAACATTAGCAAATTTGCTGATGATACAAAGCTGGGTGGCAGGGTGAAAAGTGATGAGGATGTTAGGAGATTACAGGGTGACCTGGACAAGTTAGGTGAGTGGGCAGATGCATGGCAGATGCAGTTTAATGTGGATAAATGTATGGTTATCCACTTTGGTAGCAAGAACAGGAAGGCAGACTACAACCTCAATGGAATCAATTTATGTAAAAGGGCAGTACAGAGAGATCTGGGTGTTCTTGTACACCAGTCAATGAAGGCAAGCATGCAGGTACAGCAGGTAGTGAAGAAGGCTAATAGCATGCTGGCCTTCATAACAAGAGGAATTGAGTATAGAAGCAAAGAGGTGCTTCTGCAGCTGTACAGGGCCCTGGTGAGACCACACCTGGAGTACTGTGTGCAGTTCTGGTCTCCAAATTTGAGAAAAGACATTCTGGCTATTGAGGGAGTGCAGCGTAGGTTCACGAGGTCAATTCCTGGAATGGCAGGATTACCTTACACTGAAAGACTGAAGCGACTGGGCTTGTATACCCTAGAGTTTCGAAGATTGAGAGGGGATGTGATTGAGACATATAAGATTATGAAAGGATTGGGCACTCTGGCAGTAGGAAACATATTTCCACTGATGGGCGAGTGCCGAACCAGAGGACACAGCTTAAAAATACGGGGTAGACCATTTAGGACAGAGCTCAGGAGAAACTTCTTCACCCAGAGAGTGGTGGCTGTGTGGAATGCTCTGCCACAGGGGGCAGTAGAGGCCCACTCTCTGGATTCATTTAAGAAGGAGTTGGATAGAGCTCTCAAAGATAGTGGAATCAAGGGTTATGGAGATAAGGCAGGAACAGGATACTGATTAGGAATGATCAGCCATGATTATATTGAATGGCGGTGCAGGCTCGAAGAGCTGAATGGCCTACTCCTGCACCTATTGTCTATTGTCTGTTATCTATTGTCTATTGGTATTTGGGAAACCAATTTGTCTGCCACATTTCCCTGTGCTGAGAAATTTCCACAGCAAATTGCTGGCTATGAAGTACTTTACGATCATACAAGATACTTTAGAAATACAAATTTATTTTCTTCCAAATGTTTTCTTTAAAATCCAGAACTGAACAACTCAAATTTCAAATGGGGTAAAATTCCTGTTAAATGCTCCCACAAGCCTGCAATAAATATAGGCAGAACATCTCCAGTTGCCCTTGAGAAGGCTGTAGTGAGCCACCTTCTTGAACCACTGCATATATAATATGTCGCTGTATACAGAATTCCAAATTGGAGGAAACAACAACTGGAAGGTTGAACACACTGGTGCAAGAAATCAAAATATGAACATTTTCTGTTACTAATGGATACATCAATCTCAGAGTTCCACTTTTAAAATTGGAACATATTTTGACAATCTCTTTTTAAAACAAATCATAGCTACTATTATTAGATTTAAAGTTCTGTCTTTCTCGCTCCTCAGAATTACAAATCTACACTCTCCAAGTTTGCCAACAATTTGGGAAATATTAACAGCATATAAATCACTAATTAAAAATAATGCCCGGTTCATTGCTTCTGGAAGATCTCTACTATAAAGGGGAAACCCAAATAAAATGAATTTAAAAAAAGAAATTGATTGAAAAACAACTGATATTGTATAATCTAAATATTATTTCAGACAAATAGACTTATATGATTGGATCACAAGTGTCAATCATCTTTCACAAAAAACTCAGTTGGACGCATCAAATAAATGCAGTGGCTACAAGAGCAGATCAGAAGCTAGGAATACTGTGAGTAGCTCACCTCCTGACTCCTCAAAGTCTGTCCACCATCTACAAGTCGCAAATCAGGAGTGTGATGGAATACTCCTCATTTGCTTGGATGAATGCAGCCCCAACAACACGTTGGAAGCTTAACACCATCCAGGACAAGGTAGCCTGCTTCATTGGCACTACATCCACAAACATCTACTCCCTCCAACATCAACGCTCAGTGGCGGCAGTGTGTACGGTCTACAAGACGCACTGCACAAATTCAGCAAAGATTCTCAGGCAGCACCTTCCAAATCCATGACCACTTCCATCTAGAAGGGCACGGGCAACAGATATATGGGAACACCACCAACCTCAAATTCCCTTCCAAGCCACTTATCATCCTGATTTGGAAATATATCACCATTCCTTCACGGTCACTGGGTCAAAATCCTGGAATTCCCTTTCTAATAATATTGTGAGTCGATCCACAGCAAGTGGACTGCAGCGGTTCAAGAGCTCACCACCTCTTCTCAAGGACAACTACGGATGGGCAATAAATGCTAGCCAGCCAGTGACACCCACATCCCACAAAGGAATAAAAAAAACATGGTTGCAATTTGGAAAACATATAAAACTACGTTTATTTTAGAACAAGACAAAGTATTTGTAAGTGCAAGATTTCCAACAAAAAGTTCAATAAAAATAATAAATCTTCTTTTGATGGATCTGTTGTACCCTCAGCCAATGCATTCCCTCCACAGCTAACATCTCACTCACTTCCACCAAAACCAATCTTTTTGATTACCACCATCAGTAACCTTTCTTTTTCCACCTTTATGCCTCTTGAAATCAATTGTTTGTTAAAACAATCACAAATCTAATTCCCTAATCGTTTATGGCAGGCTGACACTAAAAGAAGTCTTGTGACATCAATGTCCATTCTGAAATACAAAATTACCCAAAATTACATTTCAGGATATAACCAAACCAATTCAGTGGCCAGTAGAAAAACATCAAAAAGTCAGTCAGTCAATCGTCAGTCATGTCCTGTACATATTTATTCATGTTAGTTGCTTAGTGAATAGCTTCTCTTTAAAAAGAAAGCCACTCTTTAAAAATGAACACAATTTCCTGATTAAATGGAACTACAATATATTTTTTCGATACTGCACACTCACAAAAAAACCAAAGAACTGCGAAAGCTGGAAATCAGAAACAAAAATAAAAAAAAGTTGTGAAAACGCAAAACGTCTGGCAGCATCTATGGAGAGAAAGCAGTGTTAACATGAGGGGTCCATGGACTCTTCTTCAGAACTAAGCGAAAGTGAGGACTGCAGATGCTGGAGAGTCGAGAGTGTGGTGTTGGAAAAGCCACAGCAGGTCAGGCAGCAGGAAAATCGACGTTTCGGGGAAAAGCCCTTCATCAGGAATGAGGTTTCAGAATTCCCATTCTCGCCTTTGCTTCAATGCCAGTCCACACAGTCCCATCTTAAAACTTCAAAAAGCTTTAAAAGCGACTCCTATCATCTCTTCAAACGTTAGCAGTTTGGATCGCAGCTCCGCTGAAGTTGACATACGCTCTCCACAAATGTACGAATGGAAGTTGTTTAAATGGAACAAAGTTCAAGGATGCAATTGGATTACACCGGGGGCGAATTTTATTCCATATTCAAAGTCAACACAATTGCTGCAAAGTGCCAGCATTTTATGATGTTTATAAGAATGGTTTTCTTTGTTTGTCACTCTACGATCCAAGCAGATAGACATAAACGTTGTTCTACTCAGACTGACTTACCTCTGAGAAGTGCCATGTTGTAGGACCTCCTCCACTCAATTCCCTTCACTGTCAAACACTGAGAGGAGCTTGCACTCAACAGCCAGCTCTCCATCCGCGGGACAACATTCAACACACAGAACAAAGATTCCACTTGACCCTTTCACACTTATCAAACTCCTAATCGCAGCACAAATTAAAACAGAGACCTTTCAAAACATAAAATCCTGTTGTATGATTTAATTGAATAAGTTAATTAAATTTCAGCTACGAGATGAAAAGCGAGTGACGAAACCACAGAACAGAATGGTAAAACACATACTCTGCCACCTTCATGGTCTACAGGACGCCCGTCCATTCAAAACACGTCAGGCTGATGATTGACATTTAAATGGACCGATAGTAACAGGAGATCCCGCTTAGTGGGCGGGATTATTAACAGAAATATGCGGCCCGTTGGCAGCTGGCCTTGCGCATGCGCAGAGATGGGTGCAGCGTGTTCGTTTGAGGCGCGCGGGAGGAGAAAGGCGGTTTAGAAGTTTGTTTTAAAAATAGAAAAGATAGAGGTTTGGTTGCGAGAAAGTCCTTTCTGAGCGAAGAGAGCTATAAACGGAGGCGGTTTAAGTCTTGGCCTGTTTGATTGACTGAGTGTGAAACCCTTCCCCAGATGAACCTGTCTATTTTCCTTATATGATCGGGCCCTTGTTTGAGGAGCTGGAGATGATTAAACAATTTTTTTGTAATGGGACCGTGTGTGTGGCTGTGTGCATCATTTTTGATTTAATCTTGGTTGTAGAGTTTACAGTAGGTTCAGAGGGTTTGTGGGGGTTGGGGTGAATAATCTTTAATTCGTTTTCCTTTTGGCTGATTTAGTTAGAGGTCATTTTTTTGGGAAGGGTCTTTAACATATGTGTGTGTAAAAAGCGGTCGATGATGACTAGCCCACTGCGCAATCTGAGTTCCAGAATGAACTTTAATGATGGAATTGGAGCTGGAAAATGTCTGAGACCCGCATATGCACAATCGTATTGAGCTGAATGATGGATTTGCTTAGAGAGGCCATTGGGGTATATTCATGAAGGAAAACTGCAATTCAGTTAGCAAGTATTTCAGAGTCATTTAGCGTGACCCCTCAGTCCAACTAGACCGTGTTGACCATGTTCCCAAACTTAAGCACTAGTTCCATCTGCCTGGGTTTGGGTTGAGTGACCCTTCCTCAGAACAAAGATTCCACTTGACCCAAAACTCTAATTCTGATTTCTCTCCATAGATGCTGCCGGACTGGCTGAGTTTTCCCAGCAATTTCTATTTTTGTCTCAGTGCTGCATATGTTATGTGTACGTGTTAAATATGTTCACATTTTTCCTCTATATTTTGGGTGAGGACTGATGTTGTATTTGGTTCTGATACCCCTTAAGTCAAATTGCCCAGTGACAGTGGTAGAAAATGGGAAAATTGGAATTGTCAATGCACTGTGTAAAGTTCACGGACATTTGGAACTGAACCCAGTTTAATAGAGTCATAGAGGTGTACAGCATGGAAACAGACCCTTCGATTCCAACCCATCCATGCCGATCAGATATCCCAACCCAATTTAGTCCCACCTGCCAACACCCGGTCCATATCCCTCCAAACCCTTCCTATTCATATACCCATCCAAATGCCTCTTAAATATTGCAATTGTATCAGCTTCCACCACTTCCTCTGGCAGCTCATTCCATACACGTACCACCCTCTGTGGAAAAAGTTGCCCGTAGGTCTCTTTTATATCTTTCCCTTCTCACCCTAAACATATAGAATCCATCGTTAAGGATGAGGTTTCTAAATTCTTGGAAGAGCAGGGTTGGATTAGAACAAGTCAACATGGATGTAGTAAGGGGAGGTCGTGCCTGACAAACCTGTTGGAGTTCTTTGAAGAGGTGACAAGTAGGTTAGACTGGGGAAACCCAGTGGATGTGGTGTACCTAGACTTCCAAAAAGCCTTAGATAAGGTGCCACACGGGAGGCTGCTGAGCAAGGTGAGGGCCCATGGTGTTCAAGGTGAGCTACTGGTATGGATTGAGGATTGGCTGTCTGACAGAAGGGAGAGTTGGGATAAAAGGTTCTTTTTCAGAATGGCAGCCGGTGACCAGCAGTGTCCCGCAGGGTTCAGTGTTGGGGCCGCAGCTGTTCACATTATATATTAATGATCTGGATGAAGGGACTGGGGGCATTCTAGTGAAGTTTGTCGATGATACAAAGTTAGGTGGACAGGCAGGTAGTACTGAGGAAGTGGGGCGCTGCAGAAGGATCTAGACAGTTTGGAAGAGTGGTCCAGGAAATGGCAGATGGAATTCAATGTGAGCAAATGCGAGGTCTTGCACTTTGGAAAAAAGAATACAAGCATGGACTACTTTCTAAACGGTGAGAAAATTCGTAAAGCCAAAGTACAGAGGGATCTGGGAGTGCTAGTTGAGGATTCTCTAAAGGTAAACATGCAGGTTGAGTCCGTGATTAAGAAAGCGAATGCAATGTTGTCAATTATCTCAAGAGGGTTGGAATATAAAAGCACCATTGTGCTACTGAGATGTTATAAAGCTCTGGTTCGGTCCCATTTGGAGTACTGTGTCCAGTTTTGGTCCCCACACCTCAGGAAGGACATACTGGCATTGGAGCGTGTCCAACAGAGATTCACACAGTTGATCCCTGGAATGGTAGGTCTAACATATGAGAAAGGCTGAGGATCCTGGGATTGTATTCTTTGGAGTTTAGAAGATTAAGGGGAGATCTAATAGAAACTTACAAGATAATACATGGCTTGGAGAGGGTGGACGCTAGGAAATTGTTTCCGTTAGGCGAGGAGACTCGGACCCGTGGGCACAGCCTTAGAATTAGAGGGGGTAAATTCAGAACAGAAATGCGGAGACATTTCTTCAGCCAGAGAGTGATGGGCATGTGAAATTCATTGCCGCAGAGTGCAGTGCAGGCTGGGACGCTAAATGTCTTCAGGGCAGAAATTGATAAATTCTTGATGTCACAAGGAATTAAGGGCAACGGGGAGAATGCGGGTAAGTGGAGTTGAAATGCCCATCAGCCACGATTGAATGGCGGAGTGGACTCGATGGGCCGAATGGCCTTACTTCCGCTCCTATGTCTTATGGTCTTATATGCCCTCTAGGTCTGGACTCCCTGACCCCAGGGAAAATACATTGCCTATTTACCCTATCCATGCCCTTCATAATTTTGTAAACCTCTTTAAGGATTTTGTAAACCCCTTAAGTCGATGTCTTTTGCATGGAAGAGACTTCTTTTGGAGCTGGCGATTCATATTCCCCATGTGTTGGCTTTCTTTTACCCTCAACCAGTTATGTCTGAATCTAGGCAGTCACAGCTTGCGATCTGCTTGACTGTAAGGGCCATCTCAATTGAATATCTACCCACTGCACTTTACAACAGATGATACAGGTTGTCAAGAATCAGCACTGAATCTTTTTTCCATCTCCTGTACGGGATGTAAAGGACAGTTGTAGCACTGTCATATGATAACTGTGGATAACTGATTGTCTAATGCAGATCAAACCTAGGCTTTGGCTGAGTACTATGCTTGATGTATTTTCCAACTGAGACATTAATGGAACTCATTAATTTTACAAATGATAAGTGTGTAATTTCCTTGGAATTGAATGCATATTGAAGTAATCATGATTATTTGATGATTCAGATGTTTATTTATTTTAAAAATGCCTACATGCTATTAAATTACCAACTATTTGGAGTTGAAGTTAATGTAAGAATTGTTCTGTAGCACATTCTTCCCTAACTGAATCAGTGCTTCACATACCATGAAGTCTGAGTTCAGTGAGTAATAGATAAGGTAACTGGAATGTTGGTCTTTATTTCAAAGAGAATGTTGTATAAAAGTGGAGAGGTTTTGCTAAAACAATACAAGGCACTAGTCAGACTATAGCTGGAATGCTGTGAACAGTTTTAAGCCCCTTATCTAAGGAAGGATGTACCAGCATTGGAGGCAGTCCACCGAAAGTTCACTAGGCTAACAGTTATGGAGTGACTGTCTTTTTAGGAGAGATTGAGTTGGCCTGAACTTGTTAGATTAGAGAAGAATGAGAGGTGTCTTTATTGAAACATACAAGATTCTTGGGGGTCTTGACAAGGTAGATATGGAAGGATTGCTTCCCTTTGTGGGAGAGCCATAGAGGCGTACAGCATGGAAACAGACTCTTCAGTCCAACTTGTCCATGCCGACTAGATATTTTTAATTAATCTAGTCCAATTTGCCAGCACTTGGCAATATCCCTGTAAACCCTTCCTGTTTACATTCCCATCCAGATGCCTTTTAAATGTTGTAATTGTACCAGCCTCCACCAATTCCTCTGACAGCTCATTCCAAATACGCACCACAGTATGAAAAGGTTGCCTTTCAAGTCCCTTTTAAATCTTTCCCCCCTCACCCTAAACATATGCCCTCTAGTTCTGGACTCCCCCATCACAGGGAAATGACCTTGTTTATTTACCCTATTCACACCCCTCATGATTTTTAAAATCTCAATGTGGTCACCCTTCAGCCTCCAACACTCCAGAGAAAACAGCCCCAGCCTATTCAGCCTCTCGCTACAGTTCAAACCCTTCAACCCTGGCAAAATACTTGTAAATCTTTTCTGAACACTTCCAAATTTCACAACATGCTTCCAATAGGATGACAGGATATAATTAAGGGAATCCGGAGTTATGGAAACTAGGAAACGAGTTCAGAATTATCCGATCATCCATGATCTCATTGATTAGCCTACTTCTTCTCTTACGTGTAATGGTCAATACCAATTTGTACAAGTGTCATATTATCTGTGAAATTTTAATCTCTGCACTATATATTAACTTCTAAATCATTGATGCATATCATGAAGAATAAATATCTTAAAGCCAACCCTCAGAACTCGACTACAAACGTTCTTCTAAGCTGAACAACAACTGCACATTACAACTTTGTTTATTGTCCCAATAAATTTCATAGCCATGCTGCTCATGTTTTTGTTCTACAAGTATTAACTTTGCTTATAGATCTGTTGTGTGGCATTTTATCAAATGTCTTTTTGAAGTCCATGTACACTACAACAACAGTTCCAAACCTCTGATACTTCAACAAAATGTCAGATTAGTTAGTTAAATGTGAATTGCACTTATCAAATCTGTGGCTTTTTGAAGCTAAACTGCATTTCCCTAAGTGATTATTAATTTTGTCCTGAGTTATTGTTTCTTTAATTCTCCAACACCAAGGTTAAGCTGATTGGCATGTAGTTTTTCAGCTTATCTTTATGAACAATGAGGCAACATTTGCACTTCTCCAGCACCAACTAACTGGAAGGAAGATTAAAAAATTATGGCCAATGCCACTGCTTCCTCAACTCACTCCTCAGTAAAATTGGATGCATCTCATCCTTCTGCCTTCAGTTGTGCACCACCTTGTCCTGCAAGAGAGAGAGAGAGAGAAAACAAAAAGTGTCAATGATTGTCATTCAATCTTTGAGGAGAAAGTGAGGTCTGCAGATGCTGGAGATCAGAGCTGAAAATGTGTTGCTGGAAAAGCGCAGCAGGTCAGGCAGCATCCAGGGAACAGGAGAATCGACGTTTCGGGCATAAGCCCTTCTTCAGGAATGAGGAAAGTGTGTCCAGCAGGCTAAGATAAAAGGTAGGGAGGAGAGACTTGGGGGAGGGCCGTCGGAAATGCGATAGGTGGAAAGAGGTCAAGGTGAGGGTGATAGGTCAGACTGGGGTGGGGCGGAGAGGTCAGGAAGAAGATTGCAGGTTAGGAAGGCTTATTTTGCAGTAAGGAAGAAGCAGTCTAGGAAGGGAATAAACCAACCATTGTAAGCTTTGAAAGTTAAGGACAGTGTTGAAAAGTGTGGCACTGAATGAGCACAGCAGGTCAGGCAGTATGTGAGGAGCTGTCCTGCTCCTGGGATGCTGCCTGACCTGCTGTCCTTTTCCAGTGCCGTACTTATCGACTCTGATCTCCAGTATCTACAGTCCTGACGTTCTCCTAATCGTTATAACCTTACTGCAAAGACTCTCCCAAGGATGCCTACCTTGAAGATGTTCCCCTCCTCCCTCCACAAGGATCTCAGTGAGTCTGTCTTTCACTGCACCCCCCAGGCCATCTCCTCTGCCCTGAAGCTCTTCAGCCATGTCCTGAAGTAGACCCGCTACTACAGCCACTTCTTCTTCCTCAGCACCTGCCTACACAACTGACATCCTGCATGGACTCAAGATTACGTTCAGACCGTCACAATTTGGACCTGATCAGGACAACCACTACCTGCAGCAAGTCCAAAAGGAAGGGCTTATGCCTGAAACATTGACTGACCTGCTCCTCTGATGTTGCCTGATCTGCTGTGCTTTTCCAGAATCACGCTTTTCAGTATCTGCAGTCCTCACTTTCTCCCAGAAATTAAGGACAGTGTCAAACTAATAAGAAGTTATTATTAATCCCAGTTTTGTGTGTGCAATATAGCCAGTACAAAAGAAGTGAAGATTTTGAAAGTTTTTCTTTAACAAAAAGGAAAAAGTCACAGCCTAGTAATTAAGAAAGGGTTATCTACAGTTTCAGCCGATGAGTTCAAAGTTAATTACTTCAAGCCCATCAAAATATTAAAAAATACTCTCTCTTGCTCTGGGAATTGAGTTGGACCAAGTCTTTTAGAGATACAGCACTAGATTTTTTAGAATTATAATAATGCTTGTAAGCTGTACCAGGTTGCACTGATTCCAATACAAGGCTTGAATTCTCTTATAAGAGAACAGTTCTTTTTTTCTTTGTTTATCTTCATTTTAGTCATCAAACACTTTGTTTTATGTTGCAAAAACAAAGACTACAACATTGCTTTTTATATTTTAGTAACAGGTAAATTGGCTAGTAAGGTTAGATCATATGGGATCTGGGGGAGCTAGCCATTTGGATACAAAATTGACTTGAAGATGGAAGACAGAGGGTGGCGATAGAGGGTTGCTTTTTAGACTGGAGGACTGTGACCGGTGGTGTACCACAAGGATTGGTGCTGGGTCCATAAACTTTTCATCATTTATATAAATGGCTTGGATGTAAATATAGGAGGTATGTTTAGTAAGTTTGCAGATGACACCAAAATTGTTGGTGGTAGTAGATAGTGAAGAAGGTTATCTCAGAGTACAATAGTACTGTAATCAGATGGGCTGAGGAGTGGCAGATGGAGATTAAGTAAACGTGAGGTCTTGCATTTTGGTAAGGCAAACCAGGGCAGGACTTGTACAGTTAATAGAATATCCTTTATTGTCACATGTATTCTAATACAGGATTACAGAAAAGTTTTGCAATGGATGCCTCCAGAACTGCTAAAAAGAGAGGGGAAAAAACCCAAAAAGAACCAGTGGAGCAGAGGAGCTCTGGGTGGAGTGTCCTACTCTGGCCATCTTGCCACAAAGGTAAGTTAATGGCAGGACCCTGGGGAGTGTTGCCGAAGAAAGGGACCTGGAGGTGCGCGTGCATAGTTTCTTGAAGGTGGGGTCACAGATAGATAGGGTGGTGAAGAAAGGATTTGGTATGTTTGCCTTCATTGGTCAGAACATTGAGTACAGGAGCTGGAATGTTATGTTGCAGCTGTACTGGACATCGGTGAGGCCACTTTTAGAATACTGTGTTCAGTTCTGGTTTCCCTTCTCTGGGAAGGATGTTGTTAAACATGAGAGGGCACACAAAAGATATACAACGATGTTGCCAGGACTGGAGGGTTTGAGCTGAGTGACTGAATAGGATGGGACTTTTCTCCCTGGAGTGTTGGAGGCTGAGGGGGTGACCTTATAGAAGTTTATAAAATGATGAGGGGCATAGACAGGGTGAATAGCCAAGATGTTTTTCTTAGAGTGGGGGAGTCCAAAACTAGAGCATGTAGATTTGTGAGAGGGATGGATATAAAAGGGACCTGAGGGGTAACTTTTTCACACAGATGGTAGTGTGTGTTGGAATGAACTGCCAGAGCAAGTGGTGGAGGCTGATACAATTACAACATTTAAAAGGCATCTGGATGGGTATATGAATAGGAATGGTTTAGAGAGATAAGGGCCAAATGGGACTAGGTTAAATTGAGATGTTTATGAGGCGGATGAGTCAGACCAAAGGGTCTGTTTCGTGCTTTATAACTCCATAACTTTATTTAAAAATTATAATTCATCCATCCAAGGTCCTCTCAGGGAACTGACTTGTCTCGTGCTAGCACCAATTGTGCATTACCTCATAACAATTTTGCCATTATATGTTAATGGTATGTTTTGCCTGACAAATAGGAGACACAGAATAGTGGCAGATCTGTTTTTCTGACTAGATTGAAGTATTAGGTATGAGAC
Source organism: Chiloscyllium plagiosum (assembly GCF_037043375.1). NCBI lineage: Eukaryota > Metazoa > Chordata > Chondrichthyes > Orectolobiformes > Hemiscylliidae > Chiloscyllium > Chiloscyllium plagiosum. Next base: position 130,913,574 of record NW_028270139.1, on the reverse strand, counting down.
AAATCTTTGAGGTTGGGAAGATTTCCAGTCTTGACATCTCAGAAATCTGCTAGTTTGATGTATATTTCAACCTGTATGTTTCAACGTTTTCACACAAAATGAAAAAGAACCACAAACAAGCTGATTATCAATGGGGAACAGGCAGCAGAGTTGTGATTGGAGGAGCAGCGAACACCACAGCAACAAAGCTGCCACTTGCAGCTCCTCCAATCCAAGATTCTGTTTCTTCCACACATGGTGTTCCCCCTCTTCCAATCACAAGTTTCCAGCCACTAACTTTGCTCCTCCTCCTGAGACTGAACCTATTATTGGACAAACAGCAAGGGCATTAGGCTGGACTCAGCTCACTGGGTTCTTGGTTGATCTTTCATCTTTTTGCTGGAACAAAGGTTGGATATTTCTGTAAGATGATTTTTTGAAGGTAGCGAAAGATTAATGAAAAGACTTTGCAGAAGTACCAATAATGGGAGGATTGAATTTCCGGATTTAGTTCTGTCATCCACAAAGTAGCCACTGATTAATTGGAAATGGTTGAGTTTCCAAAAAAGATTCTGATAAACAGCTTCAAATAGAGTGAGTCTTGAGGATGGTGTGTAGGAGCTGAAAAAGCTCCATAACTTGTTGTCTGCATTCATGCAGCTAGTAGTTTGACAATTGTTATTTGCAATTCAGGCATTCAATGATAAAATAATTTTATATTTCCAAATCTTTTCAGATGGTTGAATACCATTAATGCTTTGGTTGTGAGGAATGATCATACACCTGGAACATAAGATCTACCAGTTTCTTTTGACCTTATGTATAATTTTGGTGTTTTCTGTTCTAAAAATTGTACCAAATAATAAGATTTCTATGAGAACCAAACTGTCCTGCACATTGGACAATACTTGCTATTTGACTTTTGCCGCTTCAGATCAGTAGCATAATTCTCAGAATGTGTCACTTTGAATGTTAACCAGCTCTTACTATCAGCTGTGAAATATTGCTAGTTGTTGACAGTACGGTATCATCTGATTTGCCCATGTGTCTCTTTTTCTATCCGTCCTGATTTGTTTGTAATCCAGTTTCCTACAAAAATTGTCATTTAGTAATCTTGAATCATCTCTGCAAATGACAGGACTACATCAAAACCATGCTCTCTTCAACCTTATCACAATTCATCTGTGTGTTTTTTTGGTGCTTTCAGGACATTTCAATTGCCAATTTGTCCTGCTGTTAAAACACATAAAATAAAGCAATAAAACAAGACAGTAATTTTGATTTTTCTTCTGACATTTCTTTCCAGCTTTCCAGGTAATGAAGTGTGAATCAAACAAGTTAACTCAATGCATCAACAATGACCATCTACTCAGCTACTTATTGCGTATAGTATTTGATAATTTGTGCCTATTTTGGCAATCTCTGTCCATATTGTATATTAAAAAGGTCAACTGATATATCAACAAAGACTTTGTGAGCATAGATGTTGATGATATATTTAAATTCTGTGATTGCAGTTTTTTGATACTGAAATTATCTACATTATCAGGAAGTTTCACAATATTTTAAAGCTCTAAATTGTGTCATCTCTCAATCTTTCTGTTATTAGATTAGATTACTTACAGTGTGAAAACGGGCCCTTCGGCCCAACAAGTCCACACTGACCCGATAATAAGGAAATTTCAGTTCAGTTTATTATATCAGTGCTATTGGGTGCAGCTGTTCATAATTGATATAAGATATTTGCTGAGAAAAGTCACATCTTGTTGAAGCTTTTCAGCTTGCACTCCTCAGAACAATTTGCAAGAAGTACCCAAGTGAAAGAAAAATAACATTTGTATGCATGTGATGACAGTGCTGATTGGTAGACACGTTGCCACAGATAATACACCAGTTAAGATGACTGACTGTTAACTGTCATGTTTAAATTTAACTAGGAGAAAGTGAGGAATGCAGATGCTGGAGATTAGAGTCAAAAAGTGTGGCACTGGAAAAGTACAGCAGAAATTTAAGTGAAGTAGGTTGATTGAGGTGTTACCCTGAGGAATGAACCAGAGATAGGACAATAGTGTGGCCAAAAAAAATTAACGAATTAATTGACTTTGCCCTTTTACTACTCTTACTTACAAAGGCATATAAAACCAAGGAAGTCAAGATAAACCATCACTGGTTAGTTCTCAGCTGAGGTGTGCCATCTGGGCATCGCACTTTACAAAGGATGTCAAATTTTAGGCAATCTACAGGGATGGTAGTAGAGGAGAAGGTATTCAGTTATTTGGAAAGATTAGAAAACCTGGCATTATTCTACTTAGAGACAAAATGTGGTGCTGGAAACGCACAGCAGGTCAGGCAGCATCTGAGGAGCAGGAGAGTCGACATTTCGGGCATAAGCCCTTCATCAGGAATGTGGGTGGGGGAACAAGGGGGCTGAGAGGAGGGGGTTGGGCTGGCGGGTAGGTAGCTTGGAAGGCGATAGGTAGATGAAGGTGTGGAGTGATGGTGATAGGTCGGAGTGGATAGGTGGGAGGGAAGATGGACAGGTCGGACAGTTCAAGAGGGCGGTGCCGAGTTGGAAGGTTGTTTCTGGGACAAGGTGTGGGAAGGGGAGATGAGGAAACTGGTGAAATCAACATTGATGCCATGTGGTTGGAAGGTCCCAAGGCGGAAGATGAGGTGATCATCCTCTAGGATTTGGTGGTGGAGGAGGCCTAGGACTTACATCCTTTTCCAGTGCCACACTTTTTCATTCTGATCTCCAGCAACTACAGTCCTCATTTTCTCCTACTTAAAGTAAGTTAAGAAGAATATAATAGAAATACGAAAAATTGAAATAACTTGATAATATGTAACAAGATGTAAAGTGACAATCTATAGATTCAATATGTATGGAGAAGAAATTAGGAGAATTATATTCAAATGTACAGTTGGTAAGATCTAAGTGCTGTAATTAAAGATGTAGGAAGCAAATTCCATACATACTTTCAAAAAGTCTTGAAAGTACTTTACTTGAAGAGGATTAATTTGTAGGGTTATTTGAGAAAAAAGAGAAGCATAGGACTAAATTGGGGTATCCCTTTCAAACAACCAGAATAGAAATGTAAGATTCCAGTCATCCCTTCCCCAACATCATAATTTCATAGTTTAGTTCCAGTACCATCCTGTTGATTTTGTACAGCACTTCCTCCAAGCCTAATATGTTCTTCATGAAGTAAAAGCAAATGCAAGCGGTCAGAAATAAAACAAAGTGCTGGAGAAACTCAGCAGATGTGACAATATCAGTAAAGATAGGAATAGAGTTAGTACTTTGAGTCTAATAATGACTTCCTTGGAACTTTTCTCGGATGCTGTTCATGAGTTGTGATGGCCATATTTGTAGATAGTACTCCAGTCAGAGTCTAACTAGATCTAAATATAACTGTAACATAACTTCCAATTCTTCATATTCCAGCTCTCTTGAACTAAAGGCTAACAGTCCATTAGTCTTTAAAGGGGCTATTTGCACCTGACCCCTTGCCTTTGGTGATTTATATACCCACCACATTTCCGAGTTCCTTTCCTTTCAAGGAAACAATACTTTGGTCTATCTTTCTTTGATCAAAAGTGGAGGACTTCTAACTTGCATACACTAAATTCAGCTTGACAGAAAGCTAAAACATTTTTCTTTATGCAATTTATGTTATAGAACAGTACAGCACAGTACAGGCCCTTTGGCTCTTGATATTGTGTCAAACTTCTATCCTACGTGAGATCAGACTAACCTACATACCCTTCATTGTACTCTCTTCCATTTGCCTATTCAACAATCACTTAAATAGCCCTAATTTATCTGCCTCTACTACCACTGCTAACAATGCATTCCACACACCCACCATTCTGTGTACAGAACCTAATTCTGACATCTCCCCTAAACATTCCTCCAATCACCTTAAAATTATGCCCCCTCATAATAGCCATTTTCACCCTGGCTGTCCATTCTATCTATGCCTCTCAATATCTTGTACATGTCTATCAAGTCACCTCTCATCCTTTGCTCCAATGAAAAAAAGCCCTAGCTTTCTCAACCTTTCTTCGTAAGACATGCCCTCCAGTCCAGGCAGCACCCTGGTAAATCTCTGCACCCTTGCTAAAGCGTCCACATTTTTCCTATAATGAGGTGACCAGAACTAACGACAATGTTCCAAGTGTTCCTAATCAGGGCTGTATAGAGCTGCAGCATAACCTCGCAGCTCTTAAACGCAATCCCCCTGCTAATGAAAGCCAACACACCATCCATCTATCAATGTGAATGGTAACTTTGAGAGATCTATAAACATGGACCCCAAGATCCCTCTGTTCCTCCACACTGCCAAGAATCCTGCCTTTAACCCTATATTCTGCATTCAAATTCAACCTTCCAAAGTGAATCACTTCACACTTTTCCAGGTTGAACTCCATCTGTCACTTATCAGCCCAGTTTTGCATCCTGTCAATGTCCCGTTGCAACCTACTATAGCCCTCAACACTATCCACATCTCCAAAAACCTTCATGTTATTGGCAAATGTATTAACCCACCCTTCCACTTACTCATTCAAATCATTCAGAAAAATCACAAAGAGCCACAATCCCAGACTCGATCCCTGCCAAGCATCACTGGTCATCGAGCTCTAGGCTGAATATTTTACATCTACCACCACCCTCTGCCTTCTATGTGCCAATTCTGCATGCAGACAACCAGATTTCCCTGTATCCCATGCTTCCTTACTTTCTGAATGAGCTACCATGGGGAACCTTATCAAATGCCTTGCTAAAATCCATGGACACCACATCCAATGCTCTACCTTCAACATGTTTTGACACGTCCTCAAAGAATTCAATAAGGTTTGTGAGGCATGACCTGCCCATCACAAAACCATACTGGCTATCTCTGATCAAACTATGGTTTTCCAAGTAATCAATGATAAATCCCATCTCTCAGAATGCTCTCCAATACTTTGCCCACCATTGGCATAGGACTGACTGGTTTATAATTCCCAAGATTATCCCTATTCCCTTTCTTGAACAAGGGAACAACATTTGCCACCCTCCAATCATCTGGCACTACTCCGGTGGATAGTGAGAATGCAAAGATCATCACCCAAGGCAGTAATCTCTTCCTTTGTTTCCTGTAGTAAACTAGGGTATATCCTGTCTGGCCCAGGAAAATTATCTATCCTTATGCTTTTCAAAGTTTTCAGCACATCCTTCTTCCTAACATTAACCTATTCTAGTATAATAGTCTGTTTCATGCTGTCCTCAGAAACGTCAAGGTCCCTCTTAGTCATCAATACTGAAACAAAATATTCATTAAGGATCACCGCCACTTCCTCTGACTACCTCCACTATCCCTGATCAGCACTACCCTCAGTCTGGCCATCTTCTTGTTTCTCACAAGTGTAGAATGCCTTAGGGTTTTCATTAATCCTACCCACTAAAGCTTTTTCACACCCCCTTCTAGCTCTCCTAAGTCCATTGTTCAGTTCCTACCTGGCTACCTTGCAACCGTCTAGAGCCCTGTCTGATCCTTGCCTCCTCAACCTTAAGTAAGCTTCCTTCTTCCTTTTGACTAGATATTCCACATCCCTTATCACCAAGGTTCTTTCAACCTACCATCCCTTCCTTGCCTCAGTGGGACAAACCTGTCCAGCACTATCAGCACTTCTGTCGTGCATTTTCCTAAGAACATCTGTTCCCAACTTAGGTGCCCTAGTTCCTGCCGAATAGCATTGTAATTCTCCCTCCCCAATTAAATACTTTCCCATATCATCTACTTCTATCCCTCTCCATGTGTATAGTGAAGGTCAGGGAATTGTGATCAATATCACCAAAATGCTCTCCCACCAAGAGATCTGTCACCTGGCATGGTTTGTTGCCAAGCACCAAATCCAATATGGCCTCCCTTCTAGTTGGTCTGTCAACATATTGCATCAGGAACCCTTTCTGGACACACCTGACAAAACTGCTCCATCCAACCTATTTGAACTAAGGAGGTTCCAATCAATATTAGGGAAGTTAAAGTTACTCCTGACAACAACCCAGTCACTTCTGCACTTTTCCAAGATCTGCCTCCCAATCTGCTCCTCCATGTCTCTGTTGCTATAGGGGGGGCTGTAGAAAACTCTAAATAAAGTGACTGCTCCTTTCCTGTTTCTGACTTCCATCCATACTGACTCTGTAGACAAATCCCCCTTGACAACCTCCCTTTCCGCACCTGTGATACTATCCCTGATTAGCAATATCACTCTACTTCTTTCACACACACCCCTTTCACAAACCCTGGAACATCTAACAACCATTCCTGTCCCATCCCTTCATTTGGGCTGATGAAGGGTCCTGTCCAAAACATTGACTCTCCTGCTCCTCTGATGCTGCATACCTTGCTGCACTTTTTCCGGCTCCGTATTTTATCGACTCTGACATTCCAGCATATGCAGTCCTCACTATCTCCATGTCGTAGAATCAGAACACAAGTTTGTTTCCTAGTTTAAGCCACTTTAGCTACAGGTAAAGGTAAATCCAAAGAGCTGGTCTGTATTCTTAAGGCAGCACAGTGGCTCAGTTAGCACTGCTGTCTCACAGCGCCAGAGACCTGGGTTCGATTTCAACCTCGTGTGATTATGTGGGACTTTGCATGTTCTCCCTGTGTCTGTGTGGGCTTCCTCCAAGTGCACCGGTTTCCTCCCACAGTCCAAAGATACGCAGATTAGGTAAATTGTCCATGCTGAATTGCCCATATTGTTCAGGGATGTATAGGCTAGGTGCATTAGTCAGAGGAAATATAGAGTAATATAAAAATGGGTCTGGGTGGGATACTCCTCAGAGTGTCAGCTTTGGCTTGTTGGGCCAAATGGCCTATTTCCATACCGTAAGGATTCTATGAAGTGATTGTTTTTCATTTATGTGGACCAATTATATGTTGTAGTTCTGTTTGCCGAGCTCGGAATTTGTGTTGCAGACGTTTCGTCCCCTGTCTAGGTGGCTTCACAGGAGGCTCCCAAGCACTGAGGATGTCACCTAGACAGGGGACGAATCATCTGCAACACAAATTCCCAGCTCGGCGAACAGAACCATAACATCGAGCACCCGAGCTACAAATCTTCTCCCAAACTTTGAACACCAATTATATCAACTGGATAAACCAGTTACGGAAAAGCAGAATTAGGTTAGCTATTAGGCATTGGACCCTTTTTGAGACACATCAAACATATTGGCTGTTTATGCAGCGAACAAGAAATCCTCAGAAGTCAGACGATACCAAGTTATAGTCCAAAGGTTTTTGAAATCACAGACTTTCAGAGTGCTGCTGCTGTTCATTTGTCAGGTGATGAAGGGGCTACCCTCTGAAGGCCTGTGATTTCAAATGAACCTGTTGGACTATAACCTGGTGTCGTGTGACTGCTGATTTTGTCCACCCCAGTCCAACACCAGCAACTCCACATCATGGTTTCCTCATGAGAACGGACATGTTTCTGACTGGAATTCTGTTTCTTCATTTCTCCCAGGAGATAGATGGTCTTATTTGGATGGAGAATATTTGTCTTAATGTATAAAGAATCATTACTATATGGAATATATAGATGGGCAGGTTAGTTTATTTGCTGTAATTATCATTATAAGCAAAGTAGTGATATTCTTTAATAGTCTAAGTAATAGGAGCTATCAAAATAGTATTAATTCAGTGTTCTAAGATCATTCAGGAGAGATATTAGAAAGCATTTCTAAATGCAAAGAACAATGCAGATTGGAGGTCTGGAACTCTTCCTCAAACGGCAGTCAGTGCTAGTTCACTTGTTAAATTTAAATCTGAGATGGACATTTTTTTATTAAGCAAAGGTATCAATAGGAATGGGCCCAAGGCAGGCAAAAGGAATTAGGCCACAGATCAGCCATGATGTTATAGAATGGTAGAACAGGTTCAAGGGGCTGAATGCCTGTTCCTACATTCCTAGTTTGCAGTTGTGTAACTTATGGAGTGGGACATAGTTGCAAAGATTGCAGTATTAAAATTGTAATGGTTAGGAGTTGGAGTAATGGTAATGAGGCAGGAATAATTGTAATGAGGATTTCTGGGTTTGCAAACAGGTTGTCAAGGATCTGGAAGCAGTGGGAGACCATTGTTAGTACTGTATTTGGGAGTAGCAGATTGACTCTTACATTGAAAGCTTTTGAGAATTAATTTAGGACTACAGGAAACTTGAGAGAAAGATGTGGGAGCAAAGTGTGGTTGCTCAGTGTGAAAGTACAGTGTGAAAGAACAAAAATCTGACTGAAGAGACTGGGAAGTGTTAAAGAAAACATTACTTTGACACTCAGATGATTTTTAATATTTAGGTGCTCAGTGGTTTGCATCTTTTCAGCAGCTCCTGCTCCTGAATCTCAGAACAACAACAAAATTCATGTGGTTTGAGATGCAGAATGTTTTCCCAATTTCTTGATGTAACTTGAATGGATCCTAGGAGAAATAGCCAGTTTAAACGGTTTCCCCAGTGCTTCAGTGATCATCTTTCTGTTTTTTGGAGGGACAATGGGAGCATGCTACTAGATTTTCTTTACTGCTGTTCCTTGACTAATCAGGAGTGTCACTGTAAGTAGCAATTGTTGAAAGTAAGTAACAAAACCTTTACAGTAACCAAAAATACGCAGTATTAAGGAGTTCAGATGTCAAGAGTGTGAACAACAACAGATAAAGTGCCAGAAGTAATATGCAGTTCACTATGCTACATTAAAGCACATGTGATTGCCCATTGGGATCCTGGTCAATGTTTATAGTGAATCATCAGCTTGTTTCAGTGTATGGTTCCGTTAAGATTGACTCATACCCAATCATATGCATACCTTAAAGGATTTTATTGTTTGTGTGCAGACTGTTTTATTGCATATGGCACTTCTCAAATATTACATAGATGTTCAGTATTATGTTGGTCCTATTCTGACAAGCAGTCTAAATCTGAAATAAAATCAGTGTTTTGTTTTCAGATGTTTCAATTTGCCTCCTCGCTCATAAGCTGAAAGGAGTGATGGTAAATTCCGAGGATGCAAGTCCCAATCACCCATCATGGACAGTGGCAAGGTAGGCTCAGATCAAAAATTACTCTCAAGCCACCAACCTCCTGCAAATGAGGTACCTTTGTAAAATCCTTTAAGTGACATTGTTACCACAATGTCTAGAACATTTGCAATGGGCCTTTCAGGGCAAAGTGTCACTGGGCTGTTCACACAAGATGGCCACTGCAGCCATATCCAGTCTTGATCTAATATTCACAGAGAATGCTCTGCTCTGCTCTAGATTTTTTTTTACTTCTGATCAGGATTAGGAACACACTGAACAGATTATTTCAGGTTCTGAATGGGGAGTCACCAAGACAGAAAGGCTCAGACTCTGTTCAAGGACTGACTGCTGTTGCCTTCCATTATGCTGTAAATGACAATGGAATACACAATGGAGATGAAATTGGCTAATAACTATGCCCAGACTGAGCAGGGTAGGTTCTTCATTCCGTGAGGAAGTGGGCTTCAGGTTCTAGTGATGTGAGTCCCTTCATAGCTACTTGAACACTGAAGCTGAGACATAGCTATGAGCATCATGGTTTGTGAACGTTAGGCGTTACTTGATATATGCAGCCCAAATTCTTTCCAAGCCACCCTGACCATATAAAAATGATAAATGAATCCTACTAATGCCTGTGATGCAGTAGCAATGTTTGCAAAGATGGAGCCTAGCAGTAACCTGTGACTTATCCATTGCCTGTGCATGGTGCAGGAGATGATCACTTCAACAATGGAATATTGTGTATTGCTAAGATTTTAAATCTTTCTCTCCCTCTACGTATCAGTGTGGTCTCGGGCTCTGTAAGGGGGCTGGAGGGCACCTATCCTATTGTGGAACCATTGACTTTGGAAGTTTGATTGGTTGGCCCTAATGGTGTTTTTGTCTAGAGAATGTCCTCCCCAGTGGCAAATGTACTCTCTTCAGACCTCCCAGAAGGTTGAGGCTGGCAGGCAGGCAGGGTGGAGATGGAGACAACCAGCCCAAAGCAGCAGGGTCCCAACTGCCTTACTGTAATCCTGCAGCTTACCTAGTGCCTGCTGTCTCTTCTTTTCCCACCCAATCTATCTGGACATTCAGTACTCTGGCTGCAAAGGAGGATGCCAATTTCTGCCTTTCCACCAGGCCTGCTGGGAATGACCGCATCCATATAGGACAGCTCCAGGCTGCTTTCAAATATGCCACTGGCAACAGGGCTGCTGATATGTCCCAGGATATCTAGACAGGGGTGAGTACCTCCAGCTATGGTGAGTGGGAAACCCAGGCTAGCATCAGACAAGATGGCCATGAATAAGGATGTAGAAAGTATTTAATAAGGTGAGTTTGTGTCAATCACACCAGAAAACTCACTCAGCCTCATGGAAAGAAAACCTCCATGAAACTTGATGAAAATAACACTTTGCTAAAATGTGGGAAGATTCAACCAACGATGTTTGTTTCACTTTCAAGGCGAGGGTAATTGCGAGTCGATGCTGATCCATGTAACTTGATTGTAAACCATTACATAAAACCAGACTCCTGCTGTAATAATTTATTTATGAGTGATTGTATGTATGGGAGGGTTCCTCCAATATCCTTCTGCATCATTTTCACCTTCAGCAGAGCTTACTTCTTTTGTAAAGCTCGAGAAGCATGCAATTAACTTTAATTTTCCTGAAAGCAACTTGGCAGTTCAATTTGCTTCACCTACTATATAATTAGAGTGCTCCATAAATAACAGGTTAACTTCCAAAGCTTTCTTTTGTAAATTAGCATTCAATCTTCTCTCTCTGAATTTTCAAATGGACTTCTTTGGATTGTTACTAATTTAAAGGGTTAGTCTCCTGGCTATATTGACAGTTTTTGACCTGCAGAGCTCAACCAGATTAACTGTATACTCTCAAGTGACTGTGTTGTTGAACATTTAGAAATTAAATTGAATGACATGTGACTCGTCAGTTGTACCACATATTGTGTAGCCAATTGCAGTTAATAAGTCATTTTGTTTTATTTTCTGTGCTGGTGAAAACAAATCCCTTTAAGAATTTTGAAATTATTAATTGAAAAGGTGTTCCAAGACCCAGACAGGCATGATTCTACTCTAATAAATTATTTTCTTCTTTTTTGATATTGTAAAAACAATGGGCTGAATCTTATTTTTGTTTTGGCTGTGTCAATTTTGTCGGATTTCACAGAGGGTTTCTCTCTGCAAGGCCTAGTTGAGTTTTCTCTTACCAGTGTGTGAGACTGAATGAAATGACCTTCTACACTCTGCCATTGTAAGTGCCATCACCTTCCTTCTGATACCTCACATGCGATCTGTTTCTGCTACTGCATCCATCTCCCACCAAGGTTTGTGCACGACTAAATCAAAATAGAAAGCACTGCGGATGTTGTAAACAAAAACAGAACTTGATGGAAAAGCTCAGCAGGTCTGGCAGCATCTGTGAAGAGAAATCAGAGTTAACATTTTGGGTCTGGTTACCCTTTCACAGATTCAACAGTTCCGAGGGTCACCACACCTGAAATTTTAACTCTGATTTCTCTTCACAGATGTTGTAAGACCTGCTGAGCTTTTCCAGCAACTTCTGTTTTTGTTCATGCTCTACTACTTCATTATTGTCTCACTCACCACTCCAACCTTAGACAGTCCGCATTCCTTCTGCTCTGAAACAGTCAAGATGGCTGGTGTGCTGCCTAGCATTTGGATCCTCTGATGAGAAGAGGATCCTGACTCTGACCATCCCAAATGGTTGACTGATTGGTATTAGAGGCTGCCCTTGACTTCCAGTGCCAGGACACTCTGACTGAAGGCTCGCCCAATGATCTGCCTGAGGACAGCTGACAATATGACAAACTTCTTAGCTGTGTATCTGTGCAAATAGCCTGTCAATACTGCAGTACTGAGAGCCTAGTAAGTCTGGCTGAGAAGCAAGGCGCAAGAAAACAAAGCAAAGCAAGGATTTTGCGAACATCGTGGTAAGCTCAAATTCAGTGAGTACTAAGTCAACAAGAAAACACACCAGAGTTGCAGCTTAATTCTACCCATGAAAATGCATAAAACTGTGTCTTTACACTGCAGCATTACAATAATAGTTAACATTGCACCTTGAGATGTAGCATGAAGTACAGACGCATACTGCAAGTGGTCCAGAGATATGTCATGAGGGTTCTTGGAGGCTGCATGTCAGATGCCAATGCCCATGGATGTAGGGTGCAGATGCCTTGAGATATGGGGCTTGGTGTCTAACATGGATGTCCTTTGGAGAAAACAGGAGTTGAAGTTACCAGGTATCTGTTCTGACTTCCATGTTGAGAATTCTCAGCATGCAGTTTGCTTAAGACAGGCAGTACAAGACAAAGTTGCAAGTAAATGAGGCAAGATCTAGAGTTAATTAGGTTGTTAAAGAGCAATATCCCCTTAATAGGTAACTCGCTGCTACTTACCAAGAATCTCAACTTGTTGCCTGGTACTTAGTGAAAAAGTGCAACAAGTTGTAGAGATGTACAGCATGAAACAGACCCTTCGGTCCAACTCATCTATGCTGACCAGATATCCTAAATTAATCTAGTCCCATTTTCCAACACTTGGTCCCTATCCCTCTAAACACTTGCTATTCATATATCCATCCAGATGCCTTTTAAATGTTGTATTTGTACCAGCCTCCACCACTTCCTCTGGCAGCTCATTCCAGTTGTTCCCAAAATAAATCTTGCTGGAATTTTCATGAAATTCTGCACATTTGACACCATAGCCCACACTGTTCAGGCCCCTATAAGATTCTGCCCAACAGAAAGAATTCCCCCACTTAGCCCAGAAATGGGTGGGTTTGGGTCAGATGTAAACATTTTAGAAATTGCAAACACAAATCTAACTAGTATTGAATCTGCCTACTTCCCAGTTTAATTGGTGCAGTACAAAAGCTGGGCAACCAAACTACTCCCAGATAGCAGATTGTCAGTTCAATGTTTTAGTGAGACTGCATACCTATATTTATCTCCATTTTATATTTCACCTGGCATGTAAAGGGAGCTAGGGTTTACTGCACAGAGAAAGTAAGATTTTTCCATCACTGCCCAATGTCCAAAAACACTCTCCCTTCCCAGCATTCCTACAGTAAGCCTGCTTCTTCCCTCACCAACAACAGACCCACCAGCCTATGGTTTGGAGCCAAGTCCCATGATTACTGACAAGAGCAAAGAAAATTTACAGCCCAGGAACAGGCCCTTTGGCTCTCCAAATCTGAGCCAATCCGAATCCATTGTCTAAACCTATTGTCCAATTCCTAAGCAACTGTATCCCTCTGCACCCGACCTACTCATACATCTGTCCAGACGACCCTTAAATGAATCTTACTGTGCCTGCCTCTACTACCTCTGCTGGCAACGCATTCCAGGCATCTACCACCCTCTGTGTAAAGTACTTGCCGCGTATATCCGCATTAAACTTTCCACCTCTCACCTTGACCGAGTGACCTCTCATTGTTAAATCCCTCACCTGGGGAAAAAACTTATCTCTATCTACCCTGTCTATACCCTTCATAATTTTGTAGACCTCAATCAGGTCCCACCTCAATCTCCTTTTTTCTAATTAAAACAATCCTAACCCCTCTTTATAGCGAACACCTTCCATACCAGGCAATATCCTCGTAAAACTTCTCTGCACTCTCTCCAAAGCGTCCACATCCTATTGGTAATGTGGCGACCAGAACTGTACACAGTATTCTAAATGCAGCCGAACCAAAGTCTTGTACAATTATAACATGCCCTGCCAGCTCTTATACTTCGTACCCCATCTCATGAAGGCAAGCATACCATATGTCTTCTTGACCACGCTATTCAACTGTGCAGCCACCTTCAGGGTACAATGGACCTCTTTGCTCATCAACTTTTCCCAAGGCTCTTCCGTTTAAGTACAGTTTACTCTAGAATTAGACTTCCCAAAATGCATCACCCCACATTTGCCAGGATTGAACTCCAACTGCCACTTCTCCACCCAACCCTCCAGTCTATCTATATTCTCCTGTATTCTTTGGCAGTCCCCTATGCTTTCTGCTACTCCACCAATCTTCAGGTCATCTGCAAGATTACTGATCAGACCAACAATGCCCTCTTCTAGATCATATATGTATATTATACACAACAGTGGCCCCAGCACTGATCCCTGAGGAACACCACTGGTCAACTTCCTCCATTTCGAAAAAAATCCCTTCAACTACTACTTTCTGTCTCCTGTTGTTCAACCAGTTCTTTATCCACCTAGCTAGAACACCCTGCACACCATGTGACTTCATTGTCCATTAGTTCACCTTGGGGAACCTTATCAAATGCCTTACTAAAGTCCATGTATATGACATCTATCAACTTGGTCACTTCCTCAAAGAACTCTATTAAGTTGGTAAGGGATGATCTACCCTGCAGAAAACCATGTTGCCTATCACTGATAAGTCCATTCTTTTCCAAATATAAATAGATTTTATCTCTCAGTACCTTCTCCAGCAACTTTCCCACTACTGATGTCAGGCTCATTGGTCTGTAGTTACCTGGAATATCCCTTCTTGTACAGGGGGATAACATGAGCAACCCTCCAGTCTTCTGGCACCTCACCTGTGTTTAAGGATACTACAAAGATATGTCAGGGCCCCAGCTATTTCCTCTCTCGCCTCCCTCAGCAACCTGGGATAGATCCCATCCAGTCCTGGGGATTTGTCCACCTTAATATCCTTTAGCCTACCCAACACATCTTCCCACCTTATGTCAACATAATCCAAAGTAAACAAACTTCTATCTCTAATCTCAGCATTCATCACCTCCCGTTCCTCAGTGAACACTGATGCAAAGTAATCATTGAGAATCTTACCCATTTTCTCAGGTTCAACACACAACCTTCCTTCCTTACCCTTTAGTGGACCAATCCTTTCTCTGGTTACCCTCTTCTTATATAAAAATAAAAGGCTTTGAGATTCTTCTTAATGCTGCTCGTAAAAGCTATTTCATGACTATTTTTAGCCTGCTTGATTCCTCGTTTAAGATTGGTCCTACTCTTCTGATATTCCTCCAATGCCCGTTCTGTCCTTAGCTGCTTGGACCTTATGTATGCTTCCCTTTTCCTCTTGGCTAGTCGCATGATTTTTCCTGTCGTCCATGGTTCACGAATCTTGCCTTTGCTATCCCTTGTTTTCAAAGGGACATGCCTATCCTGCACTATCTTCAACCCATCTTCGAAAGCCTTCCACATATCAAATGTGGACTTTCCTTCAAATAGCTGTGTCCATTCCACATTTCCCAGCTCTGGCCTAATTTTGATATAATTGGCCTTGCCCCAGTTTAATACTCTTCCCTTAGGACCACTCTCATCTTTGTCTATGAGTATTCTAAAATTTACAGAATTGTTGTTACTATTCTCAAAGAAATCCCCCACTGCAACTTCTACCACTTGGCCTGGCTCATTCCCCAACACCTGGTCCAATATGGCCCTTTCCCTTGTCGTACTATTGACATACTACTCTA
This sequence comes from Chiloscyllium plagiosum, assembly GCF_037043375.1. Taxonomy (NCBI): domain Eukaryota; kingdom Metazoa; phylum Chordata; class Chondrichthyes; order Orectolobiformes; family Hemiscylliidae; genus Chiloscyllium; species Chiloscyllium plagiosum. The sequence continues at coordinate 130,898,044 of NW_028270139.1, read as the reverse complement.
GAAACCTTTCCTGGACGCTCCTTACAATGTTGGGAAAATTAAAATCTCCCATCACCACCACCCTGCTGCCTCTACATTTTTCCATAATCTGTTTACCTATTTGTTCTTCTAGCTCACGCTCACTGTTGGGAGGCCTGTAGTACAGCCCCAACAATGTAACTGCACTCTTCTTATTTCTCAGCTCCACCCATAATGCCTCACTGCTCAAGCCCTCCATAGTGTCCTCCTTTAGCACAGTCGTGACATCATCCCCGACCAGCAATGCAACTCCTTTTACTTACTTCCCTGTCCTGTCTGAAGCATCTATATCCTGGAACATTTAGTTGCCAATCATGCCCTTCCTTCAAACAGGTCTCTGAGATCACAATAACGTCATACCCCCAGGCACCAATCCAAGCTCTAAGCTCATCTGCCTTTACCATTATGCTCCTTGCATTAAAGTATATGCACTTCAGGCTCCAGTTCTTTTGCATTCATCTGCAGTCTGCCTACTCTTCCCTTTAGTAATGCTAACTTCGTGATCCTTGCAGTCTCCAGTTTCCACCTCACTGTCCAGTAGTCTTCTCTTCTGGTTCCCAGCCTCCTGCCACATTAGTTTAAAACCTCCCCAACAGCAGTAGCAAAAACTTCGCCAAGGGAGTTCCAGTCTGCTTCAGGTATAGACCATCCAATTTGTAATAGTCGCACCTTCCCCAGACCGGTCCCAATGTCCCACAAATCTGAACCCCTCCCTCCTACACCATTTCTCAAGCCACGTGTTCATCCTGCCTATTCTTTCATTTTTACCCTGGCTAGCACGTGGCACTGGTAGCAATCCTGAGATCACTACCTTTGAGGTCCTCCTCTTTAACTTCTCTCGTAGCTCCCTGAATTCTGCTTTCAGGACCTCATCTCATTTTTTTACTTATATTGTTGGTGCCTATATGCACCAAGACAACTGGCTGTTCATCCTCCCCATTCAGATTGCTCTGCAGTGATATCCCTGACCCAAGCACCTGGGAGGCAACATACCATCCGGGAGTCTCGTTTTCGGCCACAGAACCGCTTATCTACTCCCCTTACAATAGAATCCCCTATGACTATGGCACTATGAGTCTTTTTCTTTTGAACAGCAGTGCCATGATCTTGACAACTGCTGCCCTCCCCTGGTGAGCCATCTCCCCCCAATAGTATCCAAAACGGTATACCTGTTTTGGAGGGAGATGACTGCAGGGTCACCTGCACTGCCTTCCTCCTCTTTCTCTGCCTTTTGGTCACCCATTCACTGTCTCCCTCAGCAATTTTAATCTGTGGTGTGACCAATTCACTAAACGTGTTATTCATGACCTCCTTAGCATCACAGATGCTCAACAGTGAGTCCATCCACAGCTCCAGAGCAGTCATGCGATCAAACAAGAGCTGCAGCTGGACACACTTCTTGCAAGTGTAAGAGTCAGGGACATCAGCCACTTCCCTGAGCTCCCACATCAGGCAAGAGGTCTGAGTTCCCCTGCAGTTGTAAACCTTAACTTTACACCAACTAACTAAAACCAAACAATGCACTTAAATATATGAAAGAAAAGAAGGGGAAAAAAAAGCTTACCTTAGAGTTCTTTTTCTTCTGGTTAGAGGAGGTTGGATGGGAGGGAGATACAACATGTGTAGTATCTCGGATTTAGCCGCTGCCCAAATTTATACTAAGCCCTTACCTCCCCGGCAACCTCCTTGCCTCCAACGTCACCTCTGCTCTGTCTCCTGCTACTCCTGGACAGGACAAAGGCCTTGGGCTTCGAAGGTAAAGATTTATACTGTTCTCTTACCTTCCCGGAAAGCTCCTTGTCTCCAACGTCACCTCTGCTCTGTCTCATGCTGGTCCCGGACAGGTAAAAAGACAATTAACAACTCATTGAAGGAGGCGACTCTACAAATATCCCCACTGTCAATGATGGAAGTACACAACAAATAAATGCAAAACATAAGGCTGAAGCCCACGCAGCAATCTTCAGCCAGAAGTGTGGTTAGATGCTCTATCTCAGCCTTTTCTCGTGGTCCCCAGTATTTCATAAACCAATCTTTAGACAATTGGATTCACTCTACATGATATCAAGAAACTGGATACTGCAAAAGCAATGGGCCCTGACAACATTCTGGCAATAGTACTGAAAACTTGTGTTCCACAACTTGCTGCTCCCCTAGCCAAGCTCTTCCAATACAGTTACACTGGAATCCATGTGACAAGGTGGAAAACTGCCCAGGTATGTCCTGTACAATTTAAAAAAAGCAAGACAAATCTAAACTAGCCAATCAGTCTACTCTCGATCATCAGTGAAATGATGGAAGGTGTTATCAACAGTACTATCAAGCAGCACCTGCTCAGCAATAGCTGACTCAGTGACACCCAGGGCCACTCAACTCCTGACCTCATTACAGCCTTGGTTCAAACATGGACACAAGAGCTGAATTGTGAAGGTGATGTAGGAGTGACCGCTTGACAACAAAGCTTCATTTGACCAAATGTGAAATTAAGGAGCTCCAGCAAAACTAGAATCAATGAGGATCAGGAGGCAAACTCTCTACTGGTTGGAGTCACTTGCCTGGGTGGGGCCAGTTCCAACAACACTTGAGAAGCTTGACATTATCCAGGACAAAGCAACCCATTTGATTGGCACCACATTCACAAGAATCCACTCCCTTCACTATCAACACTTAATAGCAGCAGTGTGTTCTATCTAGATGCACTGCAGAAATTCACCAAAAATCCTTAGAGGCACCTGTCAAAACTATGACCACTTCCATTTAGAAAGCTGAGGACAGCAGATACATGGGAACAACACTTCCTACAAGTTCCCTCCCAGCCACTCACCATCCTGACTTGGAAATATATCTCTGTTCCTCACTGACACTTGGTCAAATTTCTTGGAATTCATTTTCTAATGGCATTATGGATCTACCTACAGCACATGGACTGCAGTGGTTCAAGAAGGTAGCTCACCACCATCTTCTCAAGGGCAACTTAGGGATGTTTGCCAGCCAACAACACCCATGTCTCACAAGTGAATAAAACAAAAGAATAAAAGGTTGTTGTTTAGTGAGTCTCAGAGACAACTCTCGCAATTCTGGCACTAGCCCCCACATGATAGTATGGAGGACTTTATAGGGTTGCCTAGGTCGATGCCATGTGGTCTGCCTTGTTTTTTTTCTCTTCTAAGACTTTGTAGTGATTGATTGTTGCAACTGAGTGGCTTTCTAGGCCAATTCAGAGGATAGTTGAGAGACAACCACATTGTTCTGGGTCTGAAGTCAAATGTAGGCCAGACCAGGTGACAATGGTGGATTTCCTTCTCTGAAAGACATTATTGAGCCAAATGGATTTTCAAACAATCAACAATGGTTTCATGATCATCGGTATATTCTTTATTCCAGAAATTTATTATTGAATTCAAATTCCACCATCTGCTGTGGCAGGATTTGAACTCGGGTTCCCAGAACGTTAGCAGAGTTTCTGGATTTAATAGTCTAGCAATAATACTGCTGGGCTTCCCCATTCTGCATTCTCGGGGTACCATGGAAACCTCCATTTTTAATTCGGATTTGATCTTTGCCCACATTTATCAACATAATCTTTGTTGCTCGTACAGATTCTTCTTCTGGTGTTAGAACTGAGCAAAATCTCACTCATTTTGAGAAGATTCCCTACCATCTAGAATTACTGGACTTCGATCAAAATCTTTTTTATTATAGAGTCATACAGCGTGGAAACAGACCCTTCGGTCCAACTTAGTCCATGCCTACCATAATCCCACACTAAACTAGTCGCATCTGCCTGCACTTGGCCATATCCCTCCAAATATTTCTTATTTATGTACTTATCCACATGTCTTTTAAACATTGTAACTGTACATAACAAAGAAAACCCCAGCAGGTGAGCTATGCTGGAATATGCAGACCCAGGGACAGGTTGACTGGAAGCTGGGGAAATCTATTCACACCTCAGCACAAGAACAATGAATAAACTGAATTCAGACAACATGGAGATCCTGCACAATTTCCAAGACCTCCAACTTTAGTGGATATTCAATCACAAAAACACAGGACATTTGCACTTACTCTAATAATCAGGAAGACCAATTCATCTCGAAAGAAACAACAAAGAGTCTATTGTATGAAACCAGATTTGGCAGGAAGATAAGAGGCCTACAATTTTGAATAATTGGAGGCCCCGATCTCAGGCAAAAAATGTCAGAAGGGGTTGAAACAGAAGAAGGAAGGATCCCCTGCAACTACTGCCAGGAGAAGGATCACTGCATCAAGAACGATCCTCACAGCTATCTCTAACCTCCATCAACTGGCCACCAACAACAGACCCAACAATTGAAGACACCCGAGAGCACCAACACCAACCTGATCAACACCCCCAACCTCAGGCACCTTCTAAAGACAAAGACCCATTAGCAAGAACCACCAGAAATAAGGAAAATTAAAGTACTCACCTGACAGATCCAAACATGTCTTACTACATTAGCGGATACAGCCCAGACTGAAACCTACAGTGTCCAAAGTCCTCAACAGAGCACCAGCTACAGCGAGTGAGAACAGCAACCCACACTTCAAAATCATGTTGGTCCAGTGGTAAACTCAATTCATGGAGACCCTAAACTCCAACTAGTTAGCAGGAAGGTGGGTGTGGGGGTTTGGGCGTGTAGATGGGGTGGCAATGACATTCCTGATGAAGAGCTTATGCTTGAAACCTCGACTCTCCTTCTCCTCAGATGCTCCCTGACCGGCTGTGCTTTTCTAGCATCACACTCTTCGACTCTGATCTCCAGCATCTACGGTGCAAACTTTCTCCCTGGCAATGGTACAGGAAGGTCTCTTTACTCATGTCCTTGAGATCATATTACTGTTCTGTGTGTAGCAGTAAATACCTTGTTTAACTAATAGATTTAGAAATTAACATTCAAAATGTAAGGAGGCATGGGATAGTTGGAATCTGGCTGTCTGGATACAGAATTGGCTAGTCCATAGAAGACAGAGGATAGTAGTAGATAGAAAGTATTCAGCATGGAGCTTGGTGACCAGTGGTGTTCCTTAGTGATCTGTTCTGGGATCTCTGTTTTTTGTGATTTTTCTAAATGACTTGGACAAGGAAGTGGAAGGGTGGGTTAGTAAGTTTGCCGATGATACAAAGGTTGGTGGAGTGGTGGATAGTGTGGAGGGCTGTTGTAACGAGACAGTGACAGGATGCAGAGTTGGGCTGAGAAGTGGCAGATGGAGTTCAACCTGGAAAAGTGTGAAGTCATTAATTTTGGAAGGTCCAATTTAAAAGCAGAATACAGGGTTAAAGGCAGGATTCTTGGCAGTGTGGAGGAACAGAAGGATCTTGGGGTCCATGTCCACAGATCCCTCAAAGTTGTCACCCAAGTTGGTAGGGTTAAGAAGGTCTGTGGTGTGTTCACTTTCATTAGGGTTAAGAGCTGCAAGGTTATGCTGCAGCTCCATGGACACCTGATTAGACCACATTTAGAACACTGTGTTTAGTTCTGGCCATCTCATTATAGGAAGGAAGTGGAAGCTTTAGAGAGATTTACCAGGATGCTGCCTGGACTGACAGGGATGTCTTATGGAGTAAGTTTGAGAGAGCTAGGTCTTTTCTCATTGCAGCAAAGGATGAGAGATGACTTGATAGAGGTGTATATGATGATGAGAGGCATAGAGAAGAGTAGGTAGCCAGTGATCTTTTCCCAGGGCGGAAATGGCTATCACAAGAGGGCATAATTTTAAGGTGTGATTGGAGGAAGATTTACAGGAGCTGTCAGAGGTTGGTTCTTTACACAGGAGAGTGTTGGGTGCATGGAATTCACTGCCAACAGTGGTAGTAGAGTCAGATACATTCGCCATTTAAGTGACTCTTGGATATGCACATGGATGAGAGTACAATGAAGGTTACATAAGTTAGTTTGATCTTAGATTAGGATAAAAGGTCGGCACAACATAAAGGGCTGAAGGGCCTGTACTGTGCTGTAATATTTTATGTTCTATATAATAGTATAGTTTAGTCCTAGCCTCTGTACTTGAAAGTGTCAATTCCACTGCTTGTAATTTGCCTTTTTCTTTTGTTTTCTGGTGATATATTCAATTTTCTGTTTTAATAAATGCAGAGATTCTTTTGCCCTGAAACACCTGTTTACTGCCTTCTTCATTTCACATTCCCTATATAGGTCGTGTCAGAACCAGGGATTGGGGTGGCTGGGCTGGGGGGAGAGGGGGGTGGTGATTCAAACCACCTAAAAATTAGCAAATTACTGATTGCGCACCAGAAATCCTAGAGAACAAAAGTTGGAAGACTGCATTCTTGCTCTAGTCCTATCCAATCTTGCAGTTAAGCTTGCTGCTTTTGTGCATCTCAGTTAGAAAGTTATAATTTCAAGTTCCGTTCATAATCAAGGCTAATACTTCCACCTAACTGAGGAAATGCTGCATCAGAGATGCCAATTTTTGGATAAAACAGTAAATTGAGACAGCTAGATGTAAAACAAAAGATTTCAATACAGGTTGCTATGTTGCTGTAGCTGTTGGCTTGTACATTATGGCCACAAAGTAAGCAGAATAATTTTAGAACACCATTAGCCATTCTATTTGTGGATCTGAACTCACTTTGAGGAGTTCCAGATTATAAATGGGTTGCCAATTTTATCAGTTGTTTACTAAGAAATTCTTGCAACATGGTATCAACTGTTCAAATACTGCAACAACGTATCCATGTCATGATAATACATCCTTGGGAGATGATCAATCGGTGAAAACTTGTGGGAGTGAGAGTGGGTGGCAATCTTCATACAATAGTAGAGGAGTTAACTTGCTGTCAGAGTATTATGACACTACTATTGATAGGACAACATATCCTGTGACTCATTTACTGTCGTTGTTGTGAATTCTTACATTACATTGACACTGAAATGTGTTAATCTAAAACTGTAATCATCAATCTTTGAGTAAAAAAATTGTTAAAAATATAATGTTATGTGCACTTTGAATATGCCTTTATTTGAATAGTTACTCTGAACTTATATTGAGCGTTACAGCAGCTGGATTTCCAACTTAGTGAAACAAGTACTGATAGCACATCTAAAGAAATCACCATTTGATTACATTTCAACCACTTTTAAGTTTTAACCACCCTGACAGCAAAATTTATTTCCCAATTTGTACTATTTTTATCTAAGATGATTACAGAATTATAGATTGGTATAGCACAGGTGGTGTCTATTGGCTTGCTCTTTTCAGGGAAATACAATTAGTCCCATCGTCTGCCTCCATTTTCCACCCCGAACTATAAAGCATTCTAAACCCAACCACTCATTCAATTAAAAAAAACTCCTTTGCCAATCACCTTAAATTTGTGTCCTCAGATTATCAACCAATCAGCTACTGGAAATGCTTTATTTAAAACTTTGAATGAAAAATAAGCACTACTGCAATTAGGCGGTAGTGTGGGGGCTAAAACAAAAAATAAACAGGAGATCCCTACCCTTCAATGTTTGATCACACAGCATTGCCTTTTGTGTAGGGCACTGCTTGTCACTGGCCACTTGGGTGAAAAAAGAAAAAAAAGAGAAAAAAAAATAAAACTTTGAATGATTTAGACCTTTCCCTTAAATCTTTTTATCTTTGGCTGCTTTAAGCAGAACAAAACAATCTTCTCTTCTCTACTCTTTTCATTCATTCCTCATCTGTGGAACTATGCTAGCAATATTCTTCCATACCCTTTGAAAGGAACATGCAAGTAGAAATGTATCCAAGATTGGAGGTCAACATAAATAAAATAGAATTTTAAAATTATATTCAAAATTCTTTATTTGACATTACTGTTTTTCCATTTTAAAGTATCTGTTATAATAAAGCATGTAGTTTACAGTTTTTCAAAATGTAAAAATTACTTTGATCAGAATATTCATCATTGATCTTTTACATTTTACTATTTATTGGTTGCACATTACTTTATTACAGTCTTAATCATGATAAGCATTTAATAATTCACTTAACAGCAGTACATTATTATTGACCAATAATCAGCCAACTTTGTACCAATAGTTACCAATACTGGTGATAGAAATCTTGGAAGGAGGGATGACTATGTTTTTTGACTAACAATTTTTTTTAAAAATCAAAGTTGTGCAAAAAATGACAAAAATATCATGAACGGTAATAAAGTTGACCTTATAAATGTTCCCATGGATATATTTTTTTTCCTATGCATTTGGAGTCATCAAGGAAGGGAGAAGTGATTCTTCCTCTTCAATCCTTATTATATAAACATCCTAATCATCCAACAACCCAAACAAATGCATATTGACCAGTAAACTTAATATACTTGAAAACTGATCAATATAAAAAGCTGATAAATTACTGTACAGTTATATTAAGTCCTCTACCAGTTTTATGTATGCAAGGCTAAAAAATGAATATGCCTGTTGTTGTTTACAGTGCATCACCAATTGCAAATTTTAAATCTATTAATGCAATATGTAAATTCTCAATTTTACATTAAGATAAATGGAGCAATCTGAAAATATTCACTTAATTCTGAAATTCCACTACATCTGATGAATCCAAAAACTCCAGAGTCTAATGCCTAAACCTCAGACTTAGTTATTGATGCCAAACTTTGTGCACATTGTGAATTACATAAAAACTTTGAAAAGTGTATTTTAGAGACTCTCTCTTTAGGAATTTCTCATTGCAGATACAGTGTAATGATATAAATACTGATTAAATAGGGCATCATAACTCTGATGCCACCTGGTTCTTCCTCTTCAAGTACAAAAGTGTGACATTTTAACAAAGATATTGAGCCTTTAAAAGAATATCTTCTGGGAAGTGTCAGCAGCCTAAAGTTGTAAAAATCTGATCCACCACTGTTAAAACATTCCAAGTGCATGAGAACAAATATAATAGTTAATTCATTTCATCATGTTCATTTTGAAGTATTGAGCTAGATGGGTCCTTGTGGTTTATTTATTGGCCAGGATTTTTAGGATGGTGAGGTTCCCCTTCCCACCACTTGAAGAGTCAGTGTTGCCAACACTGCTCCAAGGAATAGTAATTGCTCGAAGATTGGACTTCCACCCCTCATACAGGAGAAAGTGTCAGCAGCAGCAAAAGCTGCAGCGGACAGGAATGGGACTACAAGCAGTCTCTGGATTTTAAGTCCCAAGAATCCAGCACCAAATAAGTGTAAGGTTTTGGGGTAGATAGCAGACATAATGCTCAGGGTGGGGTCAGCAGAAAGGGGTCAGCAGAAAGGGGTCAAGGATGGTGAGGGGTGTGTTTGGTTTTGTGTGTGTGTGGAGATGTAAATTTCTGCCCCTGTATTTGTTTAGATCTTTTCCAGCTTCAAGTTGTTAAGGAAACAAATACATATGGAATAAAATTAAGTAAACTTGAAATGATTATCTCACAATTTCCACATCATCATATCCCCAAGTATTACTTCAGTGGAATGTCCTGGTCATGTGTCTCATTATATCCAACATTCAAACAACTTCAAAAATCATTCAGAAGTAATACTGAAGCACATTATTTAAATCAATGGTTGTACTTGGAGGGAAGACTTTACAATGAAAGTACTCAATCTCCATGTTGGATCATCTGGTGAAAGGGCACTGAAAGCTCCTTGAGGTCTTTAATAGCCAGTGATACATCATCATGATCAGCCTGACATGTGGCAGGGGGAGGGGGTGGCCTGTGTGTTTATGACTATCACATTTTATGATTACAATTAAATATGCAGGGCTTTAATACCATTGTATTTGTAGCATGCCTCAATTGGTATTCTAACTTGAAATACTTTCCTAGAAATAGAAGGACTTAAATTTAAGGTGAGATGATTAAATGAGAGTGAAGTATATCAAAAGCAATGGAACAGCTAAGCTGCTTTGTCTTTTTGTCCAAAGAAATGTCTATATAATCTGATACCTTCTAATAATTAAGCCATTTAGCCTAGCTCTGCTTGTTTTTCAGAAACAACCAATCCAAATAATCCTACTTTCTTCCTCTAACAATTGGCCATACTTTTTTTCTTTTTAAGTATATTTCCAATTCCTTTTTGAGAGCTGCTATTGAATCTTCTCTCACCACCTTTTTTGATAGCCCAGTTCAGATCATAATTCATTGAATTATTCTCAGAAAGGATCAATGCCAATGCTTCACTACATGGCCTTTCACCATGTGTTAGCTCAGATCATGAAAGAACAAAACTAATTGACAGTAAAGGGTATCTCTTCCACACACTTTATGACTGAGCTCACTGACTATTACCAAGACAAAATCAAGCTGAGTGTTCACTCTTCTAGTACCTCCACTGTCTTTGGTTGAGTCTGTCTAACTCAGTAACTCAGAGATTGAACATGATCTCGATCAGTGTGGCAGATGGTGCAGTTACCCAACTAGTCATCATGAGAACTCCAATTTATTTCTACAATAAGTGAGTCATGTTGCTGGCAAGCCATGGCGCAGCAGTCAGATTTTGAACAATATAATTACTGTCCTTGGCAGAACTGTCTTTAATTGCTACTTTTGTACTTAATTCTTCTCTTTTGACCATATCAGAGCATAATGTTGAAACTGCATCAGTTTCTCATGCATCTTAATCAAGTATTTGTTGTAGTTATATAGGTTATATGCCTCAATCCTATTTTAATTCCAGGAATCCAAATAAAAAATGAATGACTTTTTTCAACCATCTGACCATCTGGATTAAAAATTTATTAAAGAAAAATTACACCAATCTATCAGAGAAATGTAACATTCTATTAACGTACATTCTGTGTCATAACCATAGTTGTTTTAAATACAGTGCTTGCTAACAGGGTGGTTTAAAACTTTCCCACTTCACTGTTTCCATTTCATTTCTCTAGGATGAAGATAAGAACATCATGTGAGAAAAAAAACAGGAAGAGAAGATGATGCATTTGAGGATCTGATGTCTTGCTTGTATTTATGTATTGCGTGGACACACTGGAATTTCTATTGGAACAGCAAACTTAGATTCACACGATGCAGATCAGTGAAAAGGGAGAAAGTAAGTTAATTTTCATCATTTAGAACCAAATTAGCAATGTTGCTCATACTGATGTGTAAAATAAAATTAACATATGGCAATTGTATTTGTCATAATATCAAGAATATTTGTTATTCTTATAAGTTATTACTCTGACTGCTAAATAGAAGTTTGTGATTGAAAGTATCTATACATCAAATCAATGACAGATTAATTCCAACATTCACTTCTGAAGCCTTGAAATTCAAATTTCGGCCAACAGAGGTTACAGGCACATGCAGTCTACATATTCAAGGGAGACAGAGAGGGAGGTATAAATCCAAAAGGTAATTTACCATTAACAACAAGTAATCTAAATCAAAATGTTTGCTGGATTTAGATATTCAGTGAGGTTCTGTTGTATCAGCATTGGAAGACTAATTGTGTACTTCTGTGATGCATCAGAATGTTCACATTTTATAATTAATGAACATTATTTTCAATGAGTTCAAGTTCCTGCAAAGTATAATCCCCCAATAAGTATAAAACTAGTTCATTTTTTATCCACAAGTAGTAAGAACACCAGGAATATTGTGCTGTTATAATCTTATAGAATAGAATCCCTACTGTGTGGGAACAGGCTCTTCGGTCCAACAAGTCCACACCAACCATCTGAAGGGTATCCAACCCAGACCCATTCCGCTTCCCTGTTATTCTACATTTACCCCTGACTAATGCACCTAAACTACACATCCCTGAACAGTATGGACAGTCTAGCATGGCCAATTCACCTAACCTGCACATCTTTGGATTGTGGGAGAAAACCCATGCAGACACTGGGGTAATGTGCAAACTCCACACCGTCACCTGAAGCTGGAATTGATCCTGGGTTCCTGGTGCTCTGAGGCAATGGTGCTAACCACCGGGCCACTGTGCTGCCCATCTTAATGATTAAACCATTTAGATATCAATTGGACACAGTACAATTTTGGCTATGGTTAAATGTCATTGTTTCAAGGGGTTATGCACAGCATTGCCACATATATACTTTGAGAGGCAAATAGATAAAGGTAAAGTTGCCAAAGTCCCAGAGGTTCACAGGGCTTGTTTATCACGAGAGAGAGAAATGACTGGTGGGTGAGTTTAATCTGAGAGTTACCATGCCTCAGGTGAGGGGCAAGGTCGAGAAGTTTGGACCTTAGTGGTGACCTCAGCTATTATAGGAATTGAACCCATGGTGTCGGCATCACTGAGCTGACCAACTCTTAAGGAGTCAAATACAATACAAAGCTAAGCTGATCTTCATTTAGGAGTCAAGTCCACAATGTAAGTGCGCACCAACTAGCTCAAAATCTCTCTCGGTCCAAGAATCAAAGAAGCAGGGATAGGAGCAGTGTAATTAACAACTGAAATAATAAATTACACAACTCTTAAAACAAGCCCACGGCTATGGTTGCAGCAAGGATAAGGAATTATTTATGCGTCTAGCAGAAAGGTGATACCAGTTCCAAACTAGGTACACACACTGAACAGAATCAAAGCCCCTTCTTGTTTGTATTTTCCAGTCATTTTCTTTTATCTGTACTGTACATTATTTACCTATAATGTTCCCACTCTGACTATAAATGCAAAAGAAAGATTCCACTTCATGCTTCAACTTTGCAAAGAAGCATAATGAAAACAGATTTGTTAAATATTCAAAAAGCACATGAATCCCAGTACTTTCTTTTTGTTACAAATACACTATTCATGAAAACATCACCTTTGATTTTTTTCTTTAAACATCTGACACAATAAATAGTCATCGGTTAGCTGTTCCTGCTGACTGCATCTCAAATGGCCTCTTGGAGACATTTTTTGTAGTGGTGCTCGATCATTTTTGTTTCTTTTTGAACAGGTCTTGTGCAATTATTTCTCTCCATAATAACTTTTGATTGAAAGACATCAATTATCCAAGATCCTGCAATCTTCTCTCTCCATTCCTCCTTTCACATATACAACTTTGTTCTATACTCTATTGAGGAAAGTTAAGTTCAAATTTGCTGGGATGTGAATGGTATCCAGGTTGAGTGCAGAAGGGTTGTACGGAAAGATTACAGGAAACATGTGTTTGAAGTCCATTAAAAGTTGAGGCGGTTCATTGCGGTCTTGTAAACAGGACTATGTGAAGAAAAAAAAAAATAAATACAAAAGTTAAAATGTATTTAGATCCATCTTCCGTTTGTGGCTTATTCTGAGATTATTTATAGAGTCAGTACAGCAGACCCTTCAATCCAACTAGTCCACACCAACCATATTCCCAAACCAATCTAATCCCACTTGCCTGCATTTGGCCCATATCCCTCCAAACCATTCACTTATCCAAATGTCTTTTAAATGTTGAAATTGTGCCTGTATCTATTATGAAGTTGAAGGCTTGTACTGTATCCTTAAGAGAGTGTGAATACTGTTCTGAACTGAAAGCTTACAAGCACCTGTGATATGGACTGGAAAAATTGAAAATATGTAACATTTGACTGTGAAATTTATACCCAAGTTGGTTGGCGTTTTGTCAACAATTACAATGCAACTGGTTTAAAATTATGCCCCAGGATCCTAAAACCTAATTGAGTTTGAATTTATTGTTTTGCCAACATTGAACCTTGGGATATAAAAATGCAGAGAGAGAGAGAGAGAGCCAAGAAATTAGGAAACACTATCAAAGGTATCTTTTCAGATGAAACATATTCGCAGTAAAAAGAAAGGAGACAACTCAGAGATCTTCAGCCGGAAGAAGAAAGACACCAAAGATGACAGCCACTATGTGGCTTTGAAATTATGTTGATGTGATTTTAATAAGTGTCTTACTGGAACAGAATTGGAGGCAGGTAATAAGCACTTAAGAGAAAGGGGCCTGAGAGTTGTGAATAGTTGTAGTTTAATGTTCACTTTTAGAGTTGAAGAAAACATTTTCTTTAAATAGTGGAATTTTGAAGTTCTCTGTCACTCATTTTAATAGATTATGAGGAGAGGTGAGATTTTCTGGGTGTTTGGTTTAATTAACAAGGATTCATTACCACACCGTAACACATCCACCACTTCCTTTGGCAGTTTATTCCACATATGAATCACTCTGTGTAAAAAAAAAAGTTGTCCCTTATGTCTTTTTCAAAACCTTTCTGCCTCTCCTTAAAAATATGCCCCCTAGTTTTGAACTCCCCTCCCCTAGGGAACAGACCCTTGCTATTCACCTTATCTATGCCCCTCATGATTTTATCTAACTCAATAAGATCACCCCTCAATCTCTTATGTTCCAGTGAGAAAAGTCCCTGCCAATCTTTATAACTCAAACCCTCCATCCCTGGCAACATGCTGAGAAATCTTTTCTGAACCTCTCCAATTTAATAATTCCTAGTGGAATATATGTGACCAATATGTGGAGGAACCAACTAGAGAGCAGGCCATCTTAGACTGAGTACTGTGTAATGAGAAAGGAATCATTTCCAATCTAGCTGTGCGAGACCTCTTGGGGATGAGCGACCATAATATGATAGAATTTTTTAAAAATCAAATTCAAGAGTGAGGTAGTTGATTCTGAGACTAGGGTGCTGAATCTCCATAGTTTCCTTTATTAAGATATGAGGCATGAGTTGGCCTTGATAGATTGTGGAGAGTTACTTAAAGGGATGACAGTGGATAGGCAATGACAAACGTTCAAGGAACGCATGGGTGAACTACAACAACTGTATATCCTTGTCTGGCATAAAAGTAAAATGGATAAGAGGGCCAAAATTAGATTCAAGGAAAGAGGATACAGAGTGGCCAAGAAAAATATTAGGTCTGAGGACTGGGAGCAGTTTAGAATTCAGCAAAGAAGGATAAGGGATTGATTAAGAAGGGGAAAAATACAGTCTAAAAGTAAGCTTGCAAGGAACAAAGATTGACATTTAGAGTTGCTATAAGTATGTGAAAGAGATTGAAGACAAATGTAGGTCCCCTACAGACTGAAATGGGAGAATGCACAATAGGGGACAAAGAAATATCTGAGCAACTGAATATACACTTTGGTTCTGTCTTCACAAAAAAGGACATCAGAAATGCTGAAGAATGCAAGATTTCGTGAGAGGGAAGAACTGAGGAAGACCAATATTAGTAGAGAAATGGTGCTGGGAAAATTGAGGGGATTGAAGGCGGATACATCCTCAGGGCCTGATAATCTATGTCCCAAATTACTTAAGAAAGTAGCTCTAGAAATGGTGGATGTATTGGTGGTTATCATCCAGGATTCTATAGACTCTGGTACAGTCCCTGAAGATTGGCGGGTAGCTAGTATTAGTTCAATATTCAAAAAGGGAGGTAGAGAGAAACCAGGGAATTATAGACCAGGAGACCTAATATTGGTAGTGGGGAAAATTTTCAAATCCATTATCAAGGACATTATAGTGGAACATTTAGAAAGCAGTGGCCAGGATCAGACAGAGTCAGCATGCATTTATGAAGGGGAAATCATGCTTAACAAATCTGTTGGAATTCTACGAAGTTGACAAGTAGTGAAGTTGACAAGGGGGAGCCAGTCAGTGTGTTATATTTGGACTTTCAGAAAGCATTTGAAAGTCCCGCACAAGAGGTTATTGTGCAAGATAAAGCACATGGAACTGGGGTAAGTGTATTGAGATGCATAGAAAACTGGTTGCCACAGAGGAAACAGAGTAGGGATTAATGGGTCCTTTTCAAATTGGCAGACAGTAACTAGTGGGGTGCCACAGGGATTGGTGCTAGGACCCCAGCTACTAACTATATATACTAATGATTTAGATGAGGGAACAAAATATAAAATCTCAAAGTTTGCAGATAATACCAAGTTAGGTGGGAGGATGAACTGTAACGAGGATGCAGAGATCCTTCAGCAGGATCTCGTCAGGTTCGGTGAGTGGGCAAACCATGGGCATATGCAGTATAATTTGGATAAATGTGAAGTTATTCATATGGAAGCAAAAACAAGGCGGCAGATTACTAACCGAATGGCTGTAAATTGGGAGGGGGGAGTTTGCAGCAGGACCTGGGTGTCCTTGTGTACCATTCGCTGAAGGTAGATATGTAGATGCAGCAGCTGGTAAAGAAGGCAAATGGTATATTGGCTTTTATTGTGAGAGGTTGAATATAGAAGCAGGGATGCATTGTTGCAGTTATACAGGGCCTTGGTGAGGCCACACTGAGAATACAGTGTGCAGTTTTGCTCTCCTTTTCTGAAGGAGGAAGCTCTTGCTCTTGCGGAAGCTCCGCAAAGGTTTACCAGGTTGATTCCGGGGATGGCAGTACTGATGTATAAAGGAGAGATTGACTAGATTAGGATAATTTTTGGTGAAGTTCAAATGCATGAGGGGGGATCTCAGATAGACTTATAAAATTCTAACAGGACGAGACTCCCAATCGTGGGTGCATCTAGAACCAGGGTCATAGTCTGAGGATTTGGGCTAGACCGTTTAGAATGGAGACGAGGAGGCATTTCTTCACCCAGAGAAGTGAGCCTGTGGAATTCATTACCACATGAAATGGTTGATGCCAAAAGGCAGCTACATCTAGCACTTTGGGCGAATGGGTTCAAGGTTATGAGCATAAAACAGGATTAGGCTATTGAGTTGGATGGTCAGCCATGATTGTGATGAATGGCGGAGCAGGCTTGAGGTGCCAAACAGATTCCTCCTGCTCGTTTGTTTTCATAGTACTGTATGTAGTACTCCAGAAGAGGTCTCGCCAACATCCTGTACAACCTCAACATGATGTCCCAATTCTTAAATTCATAGGTTTGAGCAATGTAGGCAAGCATGCTAAATGCCTTCTTAACCAGCCTGTCTACATGTGACACAAATTTCAAAAGAATTATATACCTGAACCCCTAGAACACTCTACAACACTACCCAAGGT
The DNA here is from genome assembly GCF_037043375.1 of Chiloscyllium plagiosum. Taxonomy (NCBI): domain Eukaryota; kingdom Metazoa; phylum Chordata; class Chondrichthyes; order Orectolobiformes; family Hemiscylliidae; genus Chiloscyllium; species Chiloscyllium plagiosum. The sequence continues at coordinate 130,881,123 of NW_028270139.1, read as the reverse complement.
CCTATAGTATAAGACTTGCCCGGTTTGTTTTACCAAAATGCAATACCTCGTATTTATCCAAATTGAACTCCATTTGCCATACCTCAGGCCATTGATGCAATTGATGAAGATCTCTGTCATCTTAGATACCCTTCTTCACTGTCTATTATACAACCAATTTTGGTGTCATCCACAAACTTATTAACCATGCCTCCTAAATTTCCATCCAAATCATTCTTATAAAAGACAAACAAAAGTGGACCCATTTAATGGTTAGCAGACTATTATTTGTCACGAAGCAAAATACTTGCTCCCATCTGGACAATAAGTCCATTAAGTAGGCCATTCCTGCAGCACCTCTGCCCTGCTGTCACTCACCAAAATGCACAGTGCCACATGCTGGGCTGGATCTTCAGTTTGAGTACCTTTGGCTCATGATTAAATCTAGCAGCAGCAAGACGAGGCTGTAAGTGGCCTATAGCAAGTGGCCTTTCCAGTCCCTCCCTTGTCGATCATATAATTGTGGCAGAGCAGGTAGGTAAATGACAGACATAGCACTTGTGGAACTTTATAGGAATCCCTGTCAACCAATCCTCCCCAGAGAGCTATAAAAATCTAGTGAGGAGAAAGTGAGGTCTGCAGATGCTGGAGATCAGAGATGGAAATGTGTTGCTGGAAAAGCACAGCAGGTCAGGCAGCATCTAGGGAACAGGAGAATCGACCTTTCCTGAAGGGCTAATGCCCGAAACGTCGATTCTCCTGTTCCCTAGATGCTGCCTGACCTGCTGTGCTTTTCCAGCAACACATTTCCATCTATAAAAATCTAGTCCCATGAAACTGATGGATTGTTGTAAAATTTCAACGTCTTTTAAAGAAGGCATCCTTTATTGTTCAGTCTTATATAATTCTAGTCCATACTGATATAGTGACTCTTAAAATTTCTAGGAGAAAGCGAGGAGTGCAGATGCTGAAGATCAGAGCTGAAAAAGTGTTGGTGGAAAAGCGCAGCAGGTCAGGCAGCATCCAGGGAGCAGGAGAATCGACATTTCAGGTATGAGCCCTTCTTCAGGAACCATTCCTGAAGGACTCATGCCCGAAACATCGATTCTCCTGCTCCTTGGATGCTGCCTGACCTGCTGCGCTTTTCCAGCAACACTTTTTCAGCTCTTAAAATTTCTAATAGCCAATACATAAGACATAGTAACAGGAATTAGGCCATTCACCCCATCAAGTCTGCTCTGCGATTCAGTCATTGCTGATAAGTTTGTCAACCCCATTCTACCACTTTCTCCCCATAACCCTTGATCCCTCTTTTGTTTTGAACGATGTGCTAGCATTCTCTGGTTAGATGGTCTTCCTCCTGCCCATCACTGCGGATGATCTTCCACCACACCCTTCACGTCAATGCTGACTGCAAAGTCCACTCTCAGAATGTAAATGAGCGGTGTCTTTGCATGACATGATTGCACACTCTTCCTCCTACTTATCACTGTGGATCTTCTCCCACAATACACTTCACACCCTTGCTGACTGCATAGTTAGGTTATTAAGTTTATGAAGACCAACTGAGGAATTTACAAGGCAAGGATATGGGTAGAATTTTGAGATATAGGTGCAGACTGGATTTTTTTGACTGGACTCTGTGTACTTAAGTACTCTTACCTTCTTATTAGAAGACACTGAAAGCAAGTTTCCCTGAAGCATATTATTAAGGAAGTAATAGCAGAACATTTGGAAAAATCATAGTCCAATGAAACAGATTATTGGCTTGTGAAATGGAAATCATATCTGACTTTATTTGAGTCTTAGCTAGAGTGAACAGAGGGAGATATATTGGATTTGGACTTCCAGAAGGTATTCAACAAGGTTCCTCACAAAAGTTCAGTCATAACATAAGATTCCATAATGGTGGGGGATAGTATATTGACATGGATAGAGAATCAGCTAAATTGTTAAGAAAAAGGTCAGTGGGGATAAGCAGCTCTTTTTCAGGTTGGCGACCTAGGACCAGTGGGTTTTCACAGGGATCAGTGCCGGGTCTGCAATTGTTTCCAATATATATCTTAATGAATTGAAGAAAGGAAGTGAATGTACTGTAGCCACATTTTCAGATGACAAAAATAGGTGGAAGCCAGGTGCAAGAGGAACACAAACAGTTTGCAAAGAGATATTGATAGGTTAAGTAAGTGGACAAAATGCTGGCAAAAGCTGGCAGTATAATGCAGGAAAACGTGAATTTGTTCATTTTGGAAAGGAGAACAAAAGAATGGTATGTTATTTAAATTCAAAAAACTACAGAAAGCTGCAACACAAAGGGCCTTGGAGGTATTTGTGCATGAAACACAAAGCTGGCACAGAAGTGCAGCAGGGAATCAGAAAGGCTAAAGGATTTATTTCAAGGGGATTGGGGTACAAGAGTAGAGAAGTTTTCCTACAACTGTAAAAGGTGCTTAAGACCAATATATGACATTGCGAGCAGTTTTGGTCCCCTTATTTAAGGCAAGATTATCATTTCATTGAAAGCTGTCCAAAGAAAGTTCACAAGGATGATCAGAGTCTAATGAACAAATAGGTTGGGGTTCTACTCACTGGAGTTTAGAAAGGTGATCTCATCTAAACAAACTGGATTCTTAAGGGACTTGACAGGTTAAATGCTGAAAGGGTGTTTCCCCTTATAGGAGAGTCTAGGACCAGAGGGTATAGTTTCAGACTAAAGGGGCACCAATTTAAGGCTGAAATTAGGAGGAATTTCTTCTCTCAGAGGGTTCTCTCTCTTTGGAACTCCTTTCCGCAGAGAGCCGAGAGGCAGAATCTTTAAGTCTGAGATAGATAGATTCTTGATCAATCAGGGAAATCAAAGGTTATTTAGAATACGAAGGAAAGTCGATGAGGGATGTCGGATCAGCCACGATCCTATTGAAAAGGGCAGAATTACCTACTCTTGTTCCTATTTCTTATGGTCTTATTCCTTTACCTATTGAACTGTAGGATCAACAGGCGTGAAAGTAAAAATTAGTGCATTTCTTAGGAATGGAATGTGGAAAATGAACAAAATGTGTATAAATGTGACTGATTTCATTTAAACAAAGTAGCACTCATTTTTATGGGCTGAGGAGGAACTTACCTGAATGTTTCTAATGAACGCTACTGTTACACGTTCTTCAAATTCATTCACTGGTGTGTAGAGGTTTAAAATCTTGACAATCTATTGTTGAAAAAATAGAATAGACGCAGAATTTGATATGCAATTGAGAAAAACCTGACAAAGGTCGCAGTGTTCAGACAAGATATTTACTAAGTTATCTAGCAATGGTCAGAGATGCTGCAATCGGAGCCTCAAAGGGCCTGGACAAACCATCAAGCAGAGTTCCTGATTTTGATTGCAATCCAAATCATTCCTTTTAGAAAATACACTTATATGAAGGCACCACAGTTGAATAGCATGTTGAGACTCTGTCGAGGCACTGGAGGTTATCTGTACTCCAGTGTCCAGCAGATTTCAGGAGAAGACAGGATGATTACAAATGTTGTTTAGCAGCAAAACCTTGGACACAAACTTGTTTGTATAAGGTGCAAAGGGCAGTTTCACTCCAGATTATAAACTATTCCAAACCCCAGTAGGGAAATGTGTTGATGAGAAAAATACCAAAGTTAGCACAACTGCAAGTGCATGACATAACTGCAGTGTGACATATCTGTCAGATTGCTTTAAACATGAGGCAATATATAAATTAAAACAGATTGCACGAAGAAATTACAATTTGTCACAATTAGAGCGTAAAAACTTCATTAAAATATTGAATTGAATGTGATGCATTCAGGTACCTTTTTCTCTAAACCAATTGGCGACAAAAGGAAGGAATCATTGGATGTATCTGGCAGGTTGATTTTTCTCAGGTCTTAATTGGAGGCATGAGAATATTGAAACAAAATGGTGGAAACTCTCAACAGGTTTGGCAATATGTTTTGAGAGAGCAAGATTCTGACTGTTGGGAGAAATCTTCTGACCTTTCTATTTTGAAGCTGATTAACTCAGTTTCTCCACTGATGCTCCAGACCTGCTGAATATTTACAGCACTTTCCATTCCATTTTTATTTCATATTTATAGCATCTGCAGTATTTTGCTTTAGTGTATGTGTCATTTGGACACAGGTTGAATTTTGATTGATCTTACATTGAAAATTAACTTGAATGTATTTATTAGTTTGTAATCCGCCTCACACATTGACTAACATCTTACTGCCATCCGACATTCTGACATGATTGTTAGCAGATATCAGTAACTTTGCATAATCGGAATAAGACTATGGCTCTAAGACATTACTAACTACTGAAAAATCTTAAGTAGAATTTGCTCAAAGGTTGATTTCTCTGCCATCACTATAAAATAGCTAAAGGTCACTTACCTGCTGTGGGCTAAGATCTGTACACATTGAACAGATGGCTGCAGCATCATCACTTGTTTTCTTCTTCACTTGAAGTAGCTGAGCTGCCTGGATTAGAGGCTCCATTGTCTTCATGGTCCCACTCTGATGTAAATTTTTTCCTCTGAGCCACTCTTCTAACTGACTAATGTTGTACCTCCACAAACATCAAAACATAATATTAGAAAGTAGACAACTTCTACACCAAAGGCCAGCCTTAAGGAAACAAACATTAATGGACTTGTGCACTAAAGAAATAAATTGGAATATTTGATGATGATTTTCTGCTCAGCAGAACCATAGCTGCTTAGCAGCAAACGTGGGAATTCAGGAGTTCTTAAATGATATCCTGATAAGGTATAAATGGAAAGAGATCCAAATAGATTCTTTTGTAGAGATTACTGAGCTATTTCAACCTAACATTAACTGTGATGCAGCAGACTATTTGACCTAGCAATATATCCTTCATAGTCTTGTCAACGGCAACAGGTCAACTTACATTTTGCTTGCTAATGGACAACGTGATAGATGAAAAAGATCTTTAGTATTTTCGCAGAACTCTGAAGAGTCTATCTAAAAATCATTTTGTTTATATGGACTAAGTCCCTTTGAAATTTGAATGCATGTGTAAGACCAAAAAAAAATTAAACAAGGCTAAGTGTGTGAGCCATCTGAACTACTGTCAAAAACAAGGCTATACCAGGTCTCCTCACCATCTCTGGTCATTGTTGTATGTGTCAACTCTGCTAGCAAGTTTTGAGAACATTTGTAGTACAGGTTCAGGTTCTGGGTGTAGGTTTGCTCGCTGAGAAAGAAGGTTCGTTTTCAGATGTTTCATCACCATACTAGGTAACATCTTCAGTGGAGCCTTTGGGTGAAGCACTGCTAGTGTTGCCTGCTTTCTATTTATATGTTTGGGTTTCCTTGGGTTGGTGATGTCATTTCCTGTTCTTTTTCTCATGCGGTGGTAAATGGGATCCACGTCAGTGTGTTTGTTGATAAGAGTTCCAGTTGGAATGCCATGCTTCTAGGAACTCTCGTGCATGTCTCTGTTTGGCTTGTCCTAGGATGGATGTGTTGTCCCAGTCGAAGTGGTTTCCTTCTTTATCTGAATGTAGCCCACAAACCCACCAACACACTAAAACAGGAGCTAATGAACTTGAAAGACCCTATACAGAAAACAAACAAAACTAATGTCACTTACAAAATACCGTGCAAGAACGGTAACAAACACTACATAGACAAACAGGCAGAAACCTAGCCACCAGGATACATGAACATCAACTAGCCACAAAACAACATGACCCTCTCTCACTAGTATCCTTATATACAGTTAAGGAAGGACACCACTTAGACTGGGACAACACACCCATCCTAGGACAAGCCAAACAGAGAGATAGGCGAGAATTCCTAGAAGCATGGCATTCCAACTGGAACTCTATCAAGAAACACATTGAGTTAGACCCCATCTACCATCCCCTGAGAAAAAGAGCAAGAAATGATATCACCATAGGAAATGATGTCATCACATGAAATGACATCACCAACTCAAGGAAACCAAAACATATAAATAGAAAGCAGGAAACATCAGCAGTGCTTTGTCCAGAGGCTCAGCTAAGATGTTACCTAGTATGGTGACGAAACATCTGAAAATATCAATTCTGCTTTTGTGGAGTCCTTTGTATATTTTGTTGCGATTGTCAGAGAATTTCTACATTTTGACCAAAAGTCAAGCAATATGCATCTTATCAGAGAAATCCTAAATCTTTGGGAACCAAGAACAAAACACTTCTTTCACAATCGCTCAATTAATTCTGACATTTGGCCATTGCAGTTTGGTTTATGAATTCAAAGATAAAATAACCTCTTGGGGAGGAGACAGTCATTCTCCAGCACTCATACCTGAGCTGCATTCCAGTACTCCACGAGCACACATCCTTTCGCAGGAGCAGATTGTTAAGTGTAACAGCATTGATGATGTAGAAAAGTTGCCGAAAGACCTGCTGGATAATCTCGGGATCCAATCCATGCTCACACATGGTGTTGTTCAACAGGTTAAGCTGGCGTACCATAGCCTCTAGAGTGTAGCTGCTATCTCCATCCACCCGGCTGGAAGAACGTTTCCTGTAGCCCATCGGTTTTACACTGGACAGACCCTGAATGCTCTCATTTTCCAACATTGCCGATACTTGTTAAAACAAAAACAGAATTTGATATAGCTACATGAACTTTATATAATTAAGAAATGATAACAAATAAATAATGATTTTAAAAATTCTCAATGTATTTTCCTCAATGTTCAACAATGTGTGCAGCACAACTTTCTCAGTGGAAGTTGGAAATGACAGTAAATTCAACTTTGTCACATTTGAAGAGCAAACAAAAACAAATTAGAGTAGCTTTAGTCAGAAGTCTGATTGAACTTCACCACTTTTGGGAATTTTTTTCTGGATGAAGTCTTATGCTCATTTAGGGGAAGGATGTCACTAGAATGAACAATGGAGCATTTTTCTATTTCATTTCTATTGCACGATGAATACTGATTACTCCAAGAGGAAGAGAACAGCATGGACAAATTGTGTCAGTGTCACATGACCTGCACGCTGAGTGCAGCTTTGGTGAATCTATCGGTGCTTTTTATGTTTAACTATAAACAGAATATAATCAATGTTGTACAAAAGTTTCACCTTTAAAAGTTTAACAGAAATATTGAAATAAATCTGGAAGTTGTCAACAGAGGCTTCTGGGAAGGTAAGAAGTTTGAGTGGAGAAGGAACCTGAGACACTACACGTGTAGTGTCTCCCACCCTCCTTCCTCCTCTAACTGAACAAAAAAGGTCTCAGTCGGCTGAACAGGTAAGCTACTTAGTGTTCTTGTTTTGGAGACTAAGTGTAGAGTTCTGGCAGCGCAGGCAGTGGAATGTTCCTCCTGCAGGATGTTTGAGGTAGGGGTGACCACCAATGCTCCTGCCGACTTCACCTGCAGGAAGTGCAGCCAGCTCCAGCTCCTCACAGACCGTGTTAGGGAACTGGAGCTGGATGAACTGAGGATTATTCGAGAGGCTGAGAGGGTGATAGATAGAAGCTACAGGGACATAGTTACGCCAGAGAACAGACATAGCTGGGTAACAGTTAGAGGTGGGAAGGGGAGGAAGCAGGCAGTGCAGGGATCCCCTGTGGTCGTTCCCCTCAACAATAAGTATACTGCTTTGGATACTGTTGGGCGGGGGGGCGGGGGGGCGAATGGCCTAGCAGGGGTAAGCTGCAGTGACCGGGTCTCTGACACGAGGTTCGGCTCTGAGGCCCAGAGGGAAAAGGGGAGAGGTGGAGAGTGCTAGTTATAGGAGCCTCTATAGTTGGAGGGACAGACAGGCGGTTCTGTGGACATGGGCGAGACTCTCGGATGGTTTGTTGCCTCCCGGTTGCGAGAGTCCGAAACGTCTCGGACCGTGTCTTCAGAATCCTTAAGGGGGAGGGTGTGCAGCCAGAGGTCGTGGTGCACATTGGCACCAACGTCATAGGTAGGAAGAGGGGTGGGGAGGTTATTCAGGAGCTCAGGGAGTGAGGCTGGAAGCTAAAAGCTAGGACGGACAGAGTCGTCATCTCTGGGTTGTTGCCGGTGCCACGTGACAGTGAGGCAAGGAATAGGGAGAGAGTGCAGTTGAACACGTGGCTGCAGGTATTTGGACAATTGGACTGCATTCTGGGGAATGTGGGACCTGTACAAGCAGGACAGGTTGCACCTGAACCAGAAGGGCACCAATATCCTGGGAGATAGGTTTGCTAGCACTCTTCGGGGGGGGGGGGGGGGGGGGGGGGGTGGGGTTGAAACTAATTTGGCAGGGGGATGGGATCCGGACTTGTAGTCCAGCAAGTAGGTTAGCTGTTTTTCAGCATGTCCAAGAATGTAGGGAGACTGTGGAGAAGGTAATACTGACAGGGAATACTTGCGGACACAGAGATGGGCTCAAGTGCGAATCCTTCAACGCAAGGAGTATCAGAAATAAAGTGGGTGAACTTAAGGCATGGATCGGTACCTGGGACTACGATGTTGTGGCCATCACGGAGACGTGGATAGAAGAGGGACAGGAATGGTTGTTGGAGGTTCCTGGTTACAGATGTTTCAGTAAGATTGGGGGGGATGGTAAAAAAGGAGAGGGGGGTGGCGTTGCTAATTAGAAATGGTATAACAGCTGCAGAAAGGCAGTTTGAGGGGGATCTGCCTTTGGAGGTAGTATGGGCTGAAGTCAGAAATAGGAAAGGTGCAGTCACCTTGTTGGGTGTTTACTATAGGCCCCCCAATAGCAGCAGAGATGTGGAGAAACAGATTGGGAAACAGATTTTGGAAAGGTGCAGAAGCCACAGGGTAGTGGTCATGGGCGATTTCAACTTCCCAAATATTGATCGGAAGCGCTTTAGATCAAGTAGATTGGACGGAGCGGTGTTTGTGCAGTGTGTCCAGGAAGCTTTTCTAACTCAGTATGTAGATTGTCCGACCAGAGGGGAGGCCATATTGGATTTGGTACTTGGTAACAAACTGGGACAAGTGATGGGCTTGTTAGGGGTGAGCATTTTTGTGATGGTGACCACAATTCTGTGACTTTCACCTTGGTTATGGAGAGAGATAGGTGCGTGCAACAGGGCAGGTTTTACAATTGGGGGAAAGGTAAATACGATGCTGCAAGACAGGAGTGAGGAGCATAAATTGGGAGCACAGGCCGCCAGGGAAGGATGTCGTTGAAATGTGGAACTTTTTCAAGGAACAGATACGACATGTCCTTGATATGTATGTACCTGTCAGGCAGGAAAGAGATAGTCGTGTGAGGGAACCTTGGTTGACGAGGGAGGTTGAATGGCTTGGGAGGAGGAGGAAGGAGGCTTACATAAGGTTGAGGAAACAAGGTTCAGACAGAGCGTTGGAGGAATACAGGATAGCCAGGAGGGGGCTGAAGAAAGGGATTAGGAGAGCTAAGAAAGAGCATGAAAAATCTTTGGTGGGTCGGATCAAGGATAACCCCAAGGCCTTTTATGCATATGTGAGAAACATGAGAATGACAAGAACGAGGGTAGGTCTGATCAAGGACAGTAGTGGGAGACTGTGTATTGAGTCGGAAGAGATAGGAGAGGTCTTGAGTGAGTATTCTTCAGTATTTACAAATGAGAGGGACCGTATTGTTGAAGAGGAGAGTATGAAACGTACTGGTAAGCTAGAGGGGATACTTGTTAGGAAAGAAGATGTGTTAGGCATTTTGAAAAACTTGAGGATGGACAGGTTCCCTGGGCCTGACGGGATATATCCTAGGATTATGTGGGAAGCAAGAGATGAAATTGCAGAACCGTTGGCAATGATCTTTTCGTCTTCACTGTCAGTGGGGGTGGTGCCAGGGGACTGGAGAGTGGCGAATGTTGTGCCCCTGTTCAAAAAAAGGGAATAGGGATAACCCCGGGAATTACAGGCCAGTTAGTCTTACTTCGGTGGTAGGCAAAGTAATGGAAAGGGTACTGAGGGATAGGATTTATGAGTATCTGGAAAGACACTGCTTGATTAGGGACAGCCAGCACAGATTTGTGAGGGGTAGGTCTTGCCTTACAAGTCTTATTGAATTCTTTGAGGAGGTGACCAAGCATATGGATGAGGGTAGAGCAGTGGATGTAGTGTACATGAATTTTAGTAAGGCATTTGATAAGGTTCCCCATGATAGGCTTATGCGCCTCCAACCATAACAAGGACAGGACGCCCCTGGTGCTCACCTTCCACCCTACCAACCTTCGCATAAACCAAATCATCCGCCGACATTTCCGCCACCTCCAAAAAGACTCCACCACCAGGGATATATTTCCCTCCCTACCCCTTTCCGCCTTCCGCAAAGACTGTTCCCTCCGTGACTACCTGGTCAGGTCCACGCCACCCTACAACCCACCCTCCCATCCTGGCACCTTCCCCTGCCACCGCAGGGAGGTGGTGTGGGAGCAGGTTTTACAGTTCCTGCGGTGGCAGGGGAAAGTGCCAGGATGGGAGGGTGGGTTGTAGGGGGGCGTGGACCTGACCAGGTAGTCACGGAGGGAATGGTCTTTGTGGAAGGCGGAAAGGGGTGGGGAGGGAAATATATCCCTGGTGGTGGGGTCTGTTTGGAGGTGGCGGAATATGAAGGACTTTTGCCTGAAATGTCGATTTCGAAGCTCCTTGGATGCTGCCTGAACTGCTGTGCTCTTCCAGCACCACTAATCCAGAAGGTGACTTGATAGAGGTTTATAAGATGATCAGAGGAATAGACAGTCAGAGACTTTTTCCCCGGGTACAACAGAGTGTTACAAGGGGACATAAATTTAAGGTGAAGGGTGGAAGGTATAGGGGGGGGAGATGTCAGGGGTAGGTTCTTTACCAGAGAGTGGTGGGGGCATGGAATGCGCTGCCTGTGGGAGTGGCAGAGCCATAATCATTGGTGACCTTTAAGCGGCAATTGGATAGGTACATGGATAGGTGCTTAAGCTAGGACAAATGTTCAGCACAACATCGTGGGCCGAAGGGCCTGTTCTGTGCTGTATTGTTCTATTGTTCTAAATCCACTAGAAAATCTCCACTCAGATAGGTTGATCAGCAAACTAGCATTAGCTAAGTGCAGCTAAATGACTTGATCCAGCCACATTTACTGGAGGGGGTCAATAAATGTATAATATGAGCATCATCTGTGGAATTGTCAATCTTTGTGCATTTTTGCACAAATGGAAGAGTTTTGTGCTGTGAATCTGCACTTGTTAGTAACAGAGTGAAACTGCCTGGCCAAGACCTTGCCTTTCATCAACATTTGAGCTTCATTCACATCAAAACATCAGCAAGAACAAAATGCAGATTAATTACAGAAACTGACTCCCATCCATTAGAAGTTGAGGAAGCTTTAAGAGAAATGCTGAAGTCAACAGTTCAAAGGGATTGAAAAGCAGAAAAAAAGTTATTCCATGATTCTTAAAGATCTAAAGGAAAACAAATTCAGTTCCCTTTGCCTTTAGCAATTTATATATAAAAAAAATTCCCAAGGGTGTCATTTGTACTTGCTCATCATTTTTGTCAATAAAAATCATAAAGCTAGAAAAACAGTACAGGAATATCAAATCATAATGGTCTGAATTTTTTCAGCTACATTGTTCACTGAAGAACACTGGAATATAAAATGCCTTTCATATAGGTATTCATACAACACTTTTCATGGTTCTGAGGGGATTAACCTACTGCATTCCTGTGTGACACAAGCCTTGCTGAGAGTGGGAATGAAAGCGGATGGATTCTGTAATTACCGGCATGTCGTTTTCTCAATCCCATTCTCTTCTATATCCAGCAGGGATACCTAGCTCAGGAACATGTAACTAATTAGGTTCATGAGGTGCCTTGTTAGGCCCACTTAACTAGAATGTTTCTGAGAGGCCTTTCATACCTATTTGGGTGCTGCTGCAGGAGAAGAGCTTCTCTGCATCCAGTAGTGGCCTGGCTGCTGTACCTATTTTTAATTCAAAACTTTAAAAGGATTGGTGAGCAAACATTTCCATATTGAAGTGCCTTCTCCGCTCCCAAATGGTGCTTCCCAGCTCATAAGATGATGGTTTAGGACATGACGGTCAACTCGGAGTTAAAGATCTACCACCTGTCGTTACTTAGAAGCCCCAATCTAGCATGGCACCTCTGCCCCACTTGCTGCAGAGGAAGACAGTGGATTGAAAAGGTGCTCAATTCACTGGGCCTTCTCAGCCAGTTAAGATTTTTGCTTCTTCGATTGCCCTTCCAAACAGTCAGCTTCCAGAAGTCATGGGCATCAGTGACCATCTCCAAATCAGTATTAATGCCTACCATTTTCACATCATTATTGCAGGGTCAGTTACGAGCAAGGTATAGATGACAAGGAGGTGTAACTGAGTTTCCCTGTACAGAAGGACATTGTTGGCATGGCAATGAATGTATGCTGGTGGGATTCGTGTCAAGCTTATATTGTCCAGGTCACTTGACCATACAGCAGCATATTGAGATCGCATGCTTAGGAGACTTCTAGTTTGATGTTCTTAGATTTTTATTATTCCACAGTTTGAGTATAATAGCTGGAGCTTTTGCAAGGTGTGTAGTTTTTGCAAGATTTCAGCAAAACGTGAGATGGTGGTAATTGTGGAGCCTAATTATTTGAATCTATCAATAAACTTCAGTGTCATATTGCCAATGCTAATACATAGTGTTGTGGCAACCATGGCACTTATCTCCCTGACGTGATTGTCAAACCTCTCACTTTACAGACATGACACTGTTTGTTCATCTGCTACTAAAGTGTTCCTTGTTTGGATTATTAGTACAGCAACTCAGAGATTACTGTACCTGTCTTGGACTTCTGGCAAACCAAACTTAACAGCTTTCCATCAGTTCTGGTTTGTAAATAGACACACACTGTACAGGTCATTCTGCTATAATCTGGATCAGTGGTGCTGGAAGAGCACAGCAATTCAGGCAGCATCAGAGGACAGGCTCTGCTGCCTGAATTGCTGTGCTCTTCCAGCACCACTGATCCAGAATCTGGTTTCCAGCATCTGCAGTCATTGTTTTTACATTCTGCTATAATGCACGTTTCGTTAATGCAAATTCGCTCTAACCCGATTGACGAATTGGGGACACTGTTTCTAAAGCACAAAGTCTTAAAGTGTGAAGTGTATGGATTACAATGCTATTCTGGCTCCACTAGTTTATACAGTGCTGCTATTACACAATACTCTTATAACAAGGAATTGCACGACAACGTAATTACTGCGTTATATCAAAACTGATTGTAGTTGACCTGAAGGTATACGACAGCATAACAAGATGCCAGAACACAATCTTGTTTGACCTCACTCTGGATCTCAAAGGTTACTGTGTCACATTTGACCTTATCCATTATATTGCTGGTGCTTCGCATTAATTACTATCCAGTGCAGGCTGCTGATCCTGTTAAACTGAAAGGCCCCAATTCACCCGCCAGGTTTGAAAGCCTGCCCAATGTTTTTAATTGGACAGAAAACCTGTCTCCATACCAATTACGTGGATCCAACCATTAAAATCTCAATGAGAGTTTTGAAGAAGTAACAGAGGATTGATGAGGCCAGAGCAGTGGATGTGATCTACATAGACTTCAGTAAGACGTTTGACAAGATTCCTCATGGTAGACTGTTTAGCAAGGTTAGATCACACGGAACACAGGAAGAACTAGCCATTTGGATACAGAACTAGCTCAAAGGTAGAAGACAGAAGGTGGTGTTGGAGGGTGGCTTTTCAGACTGGAGGCCTGTGACCAGTGGTATGTCACAAGGATCGTTGCTGGGTCCATGTTTTCCATCATTTATCATGGAATCCTTACAGTGTGGAATCAGACCATTCAGCCCATCGAGTCAACCCTCCAAAATGCCCCTCCCCCCCCGACACTTGTCTGAAGTTGGAAATGAACTCGGGTATCTGATGCTGTGAAGCTGCAGCGTTAACCACTGAGCCAATTAGCAAGAATGCAGATGACACCAAAATTGGAGGTGCAGTAGGCAGCAAAGAAGGTTACCTCAGATTTCAATGGGATCTTGATCAGATAGGCCAATTGGCTGAGGAGTGGCAGATGGAGTTTAATTTAGATAAATGTGAGGTGCTGCATTTTGGAAAAGCAAATCTTAACAGCACTTAATGGTAAGGTCCTGTGAGTGTTGCTGAACAGAGAGACCTTGGAGTGCAGGTTCATATTTCCTTGAAAGTGGAGTCCCAGGTAGACAAGATAGTGAAGGGAGCGTTTGGCATGCTTTCCTTTATTGGTCAGAGCATCAAGTATAGGAGTTGGGAGGTCATGTTGCAGGTGTATACGACATTATTTAGGCCACTTTTGGAATAGTGTCTTCAATTCTGGTCTTCCTGCTATAGAAAGGATTTCGTGAAACTTTAAAAGGTTCAGAAATGATTTACAAGGACGTTGCCAGGGTTGTAGGATTTGAGCTATAGGTGAAGAAGTTTGAGAACCCCAAAAGTAAAAAAAATTCTAGTTTACTGGCTTATCAGTGTTTGGGAGTATTGGGAACTCAAAGGTTAAAGATCCCCTATTAGTGACTCACTATATGTTTGATTGTGTACCTCTCCTTTGACAGGCTGAGACTGGAAATCACAGTGGGTGTCTGGTAATCGTCACGGCCAAACAAAGTCTAAAATGTACTGTTTGTATGTAATGTTACGAGAATCATTGAGGAGTGCCACCACAAGATGGCTACAAGACTACTTTTGGTGTCACCCAGAATCTCTCGCTGGCTGTTCACTAAAAGTGTCTACCTTTGAACTGAAACTTGTGTCGTCCAGGAGTTAACAGTCAACATAGGGAGAAGCTGAATAGGCTGGGGTTATTTTCCCTGGAGCATTGGAGGCTGAGGTGTGACCTTATAAAGGCTTATCAAATCATGAGGGGCATAGATAGGGTGACTAGACAAGGACTTTTCCCCAGGGTGGGGGAGTCCAAAACTAGAGGGCATATGTTTAAGGTGAGAGATGAAAGATTTAAAAGGGAGCTTAAGGGGCAACTTTTTCCACGGAGAGCGTAGTGCATGTTTGGAATGAGCTGCCCGAGGAAGTGGTGGACACTGGTACAATTACAACATTACAACATGGGTATATGAATAGGAAGAGTTTAGAGGGATATTGACCAAATGCTGGCAAATGGGACCAAATTAATTTAGGAAATGTGGTCGGCATGAACAAGTTGGACTGAAGGATCCGTTTCTATGCTATACAGCTCTTATAACTCTGAGTAACACTGTTCCATAGGGGAAGTTTCAGAAATTAGAAACACGTCTGTCTCATGCTTCTTGCTCCTGACTTAAAAATCCAGATCACGTTTATTTAGAGTTATCTGATCTCATGTGGGTTGTCAGTTGAAATGTTGTGAATTGTCTGCCTAGGCAAGAGGTGGGGTGGATGAAGGGATAGGGAAATCAATGAGAGCATAGTTGATCACCATTCAAAAATCCCTGGCAAGCTCAGCCTTAACACTATTCAGTGTTCAACACTCCAAATAACCCATCAACACTCAACAGTAGTTGTTTAGGTATCAGAAGTGTAATGCTTGTGAAAGTGTACTTGAAAATAATGACTCATTTTGAGTGTCGAGGGTTTTTTTCCCACAAAAAAATGCCTATTTCTATAAACACCTTACCTATCATGCTTTGAAGAAGATTTTCTGCAACCTTAATCAGCTGTTGATAGATCTGAATAGAAAGATCACTCAGAAGCTGACGATACTCCGTGAGGTCAAAGTTCTTGAGACTGTGCTCATTCTGACGTGCATTATTCTGCTTCATAAAATCCTGAAAGAATTGAGAAATAACATGAGAAAACAAGGATTTATCTTTTCATTTGCTTTACTTTCACATATTCTCTCTTTCAGAAGTGACCAGCTCAATAATGAATAGACACACACATTCCTAAAGAAAAAAACCTATGCAAATATGCACATCCTCATCCATTAACCACAAGAAAGAAGCATATAACTTGCTTTAAATGCCTTCAGTGTTTCCCAAAATGGGAATCGTCATTCTCAATTTCATCGGGTATTGGCAAGGATGCTGCTGTGGCATCATTCTAATTTCCCAAATAAACAAATTCAACACGGCAGATATTACATAGCAGTGTCATAGAAAAAATAACTATAATGTATATGATAATGGAAAAAAAGATTGAGTCTGACCAACTTGATTGAATTTTTGATGCAGTTATGGAGATTATTAATGAGTGCAATGCGATTGATGCAATTTCAAAAGATCCATTTCATGAAATGCCACATAATATATTTTTAAACAATATTAAAGCACGAGATTAATTGGAGAAAATTGGGCAAAGGACAGAAAGCAGATAGCACAGAACTTTTATTTTTGCAGATTGTACAGAAATGTACAACAGAGCTCCCAAGGCGAGTTTTTGCTCTTTTCAATATATTTGGGTGACCTGAACTTGATTATACAAGTGAGAATTTCAAAGCATGCAGATGATACAAAATTCAGAAATGCTGCATACATTATGAGGATAATATAGCTTTCAGGAGCACATTGAGCATTGAATGGGCAAAAATATTACTGATGAATGTAATAAAGAGTGAAGCAGTACATTTTGGTAGGAAGGATGAGGACAACTAATATAAATTAATTGCTGAGATTTTAAACAAGCTTGATAGGCTTTTATTTCTATTCATTTGTGGGACATGGGTATCACTGGCTAGTTCATTGCTCATTCCTAGCTGCCGTTGAGAATGTGGCAGTCAGTTGCATTCTTGACCTCTGCAGTCCACATGCTGTTCAGAGACCCACAATGCCATTAGGGACGGAATTCCGGGAATTTGATCCAGCAACAGTGCAAAAAAGGCGACATATTTCCAAGACAAGATGGTGAGTGACTTGGAGAGGATTTTCCAGTGGGTGGTGTTCCCATGTAGGCTGAGGAGTGGCAGATAAAGTTTAACTTAGATAAATGTGAAGTGTTGCATTTTGGTAAAACAAACCAGGTCAGGACATATACACTCAATGGTAGGGCCCTGGGGAGTGTTTCCAAACAAAGAGACCTATGGGTGCAGGTAAACAGTTCCTTGAAAGTGGAGTTGCAGGTAGACAGGGTAGTGAAGGTGGCATTTGGATTGCTTATCTTCATTGGTCAGTGCATTGAGTATAGGAGTTGGGATGTCATGTTGCAGCGGTACAGGACGTTGGTAAGGCCATTTTTAGAATATGGCATTCAATTCTTGTGTCCCTGCTATAGTAAAGATGTTTTAAACTTGAAAAGGTTCAGGCAGGATTTACAAGGATGTTGCCAGGATTGCAGAGTTTGAGCTATAGGGAGAGTCTGAACAGACTAGAACTGTTTTCCATGAAGTGTTGGAGCCTGAGGGGTGACCATTGAGTGGTTTATAAAATCATGATAGTGTAAATAGTCAAGGTCTTTTTCCCAGGATAGGAGTCCTAAACTAAGCAGCATAAATTTAAGGAAAGAGGGGAAAGATTTAAAAGGGACCTGAGGGATAACCTTTGCACACAGATGGTGGTGAATGCATGGAAGGAGCTGCCAGAGAATGTGGTGGACATGGGTACAATTACAAAATTAAAAAGGCATTTGAATGGGTACATGAATAGGAAGGGTTTAGAGGGATATGGACCAAATGCTGGCAAATGGATCTACTTCAGTTTAGGATATCTGGTCGGCGTAGAGATGTTGGACCGAAGGGTCCGTTTCTGTGCTATACATCTCTATGACTCTATCTGCTGCCTTGTCCTTCTAGATGGAAGTGGTCACGAGATTTGAAAGTGCTCTCTGGGGATCTTTGGTGAATTCCTGCAGTGTGACTTGTGGATAGTATACACTCCTGCTGAGCATCAGTGGTGAAGGGCATTGTGGACATGGTGTTGCTCAAGAGGCTGCTTTACTTTGGATGGTGCCAAACTTGAATTTTGTGGGAGCTGCACCCAGCTAAGCAAGTGAGGAATATTCCATCACCCTTCGGACTTATATCTTGTAGACGGTGGACAGACTGTGGGGAATCAGGAGGACAGTTGACCTCTAACCTGCTGTTGTAGTCACTGTGTTTATATAGTGAGTTCAGTTGAGTTCCTGGTCGATGGTAATCCCCTAGATGTTCACAGTGGAGGATTCAGAAAGGGTAACACCATTGAATATCAAGGGGCAGTGGTTAGCTAGTCTGTTATTGAAGGTGGTCATTGTCCAGCATTAGTGTGGTGCACCTATCGTGCCACCTATCAGCCTAAGCCGAGGTATTGTCCAGATCTTGTTGCATTTGAACATGGACTGCTTCACTGTCTGAGGAGTCACAAATGGTGTTGACTGTTGTGCAATCATCGGCAAACATCCTCACCTCTGACCTTATGGTGAAGGGAAGGTCTGATTTATTTGTGGTCATGGTGTCCTTGATGGGGTCATTGATTGAAGCAGCTGAGGATGGTTGAACCTAGGACACTACCCTGAGGAACTCCTGCAGAGATATCCTGGAGTTGAGATGACTGACCTCGAACAACAACAATATAGTCCTACGTGTAGGTATGACTCCATCCAAGTGGACAGTTTGCTCCTGATAATGCGTTGATTCCAGTTTTGTTGGGGCCCCCTGATGCCACTCTTGATGTCAAGGCTGTCACTCTCACCCTGCCTCTGGAATTCAGCTCTTTTGTCTACGTTTGAACCAAAGCTGTAATGAGGTCAGGAGCTGAGTGGCTCTCGCAGAACCCAAACTGGGTGTCACTGAACAAGTTATTGCTGAGCAGGTGCTATTTAATAGCAATGTTAATGGCATTTTTCATCACTTTACTGATGATCAAAACAATAAACCCAAAGGGCTGGAAGTGGTGGGTTGGAAATGTCCTGCTTTCTATGTCCATGAGGAAGGGGCCTGCGGTGAGTACAGCAAATCCAACAGCCCCAATTCCAACACCTTCTCCTAATCCCTGCAATCCCTACCCAGCCTCCTCTCTCATTTGATAATTGTAGACCTCCATTAAGTATATTGATAGCACTTGCCAGCACTCCTATGATGATTGTGGGGAGGTGATGCCATAGTTGTATTGTCAATATGGTTAACTCTTTAATGCCCTTTGGGAAATCATGGATTTGCAATAAATGTTGGCATGGCCAGTGAAGCCCACATCCCATGGATTAATTAAAACATAATTAGATTGTCTCGAATTGACTGAAAACTCGAGGGGTGAGGAGTTCTGTGCCTGAGCTCCTTAATACTGGGGAAAGCCTGACATCCAGTTAAATGGAGCCTGGTAGAATGGTAGACCTTCCCCAGTCCCGACAACGAGGGCCTCTTGCTGGTTCTCTAGTTGGCAGGTAAGCCCAATGTTGCAAAGATTTATTTTCATCCACTGTGTAGAACTCCTATGTGTCAAATACTTCCAATCTCAATTTGCATCAACTCGAGTTTTTGGTAGAATAACACAGCACAGAGGAGGTTAATCAGCCCATCATAGCCATGCTGGCTCTTTGAATGAGCTATCCAGGTGTTCCCAATCCAAGCCCTATCCCGAGCATTTTTCCCCTTTCAGTTGGAAGTTCTATTGTATTTAAAGTTTACCAATAAATTTGCTACCAGAACTGTTTCAGTAACGTTTCCAAATGATAAAATGTTGGTGCATAAATTCTCATGTTACCTCCAGTTCTTTTTGCCTAGTACCCCAAATCTTTACATACTGACCTTTACTCTATCAAAACCACACTACACCCTCTATCCTCTTGGGAGAGCATGCCCAACTTAGGAGAATATAAGAAGTAGGAGCAGGAGTAGACATTCAAGGGGGGTACTGGATGTTATTTGGATAGAAATAAGACACAAGGGTTTGGGAAATGAACAGAGCTTGGTATTAGATAATGACGTCTATTTGAAGACTAGTGTAAATATGATGGGCCAAATGGCCTCCATCTGTACCATAATATTTCTGAGATTCACCTACTTGCTATGACTGATCTGTATTTTCGTTAAATATTGCAATATCTCTTGACTCCATCTGTGTCCAAATATTTATCAGTCTCAGTTTTGAATATGCTTGATGACTGAGCATTCAGAGATGTCTGTGGAGAATTGCAAGGATTTACGGCCTCAGAAGGAAAGACTTTCTCCCCATCTAAACTGAAGTGGCTGAGATTATGTTACCTAATTACAGACTCTAGAGTCAAGGGAAAACACTTCTGTATCTATCCTTTCAACCCCTCCAAGGATTTTATATATTTCTGTAGTGAGATCACCTTTTTCTGATCTGATGTGTATGGAATGAGCTGCCAGAAGAAGTGGTGGAGGCTAGTACAATTACAACATTTAAAAGGCATTTGGATGGGCATAGGAGTAGGAAGGGTTTGGAGGGATATGGGCCAGGTGCTGGCAGGTGGGACTAGATTGGGTTGTAATATCTGGTCGGCATGGCCGGGTTGGACCGAAGGGTCTGTTTCCGTGTTGTACACCTCTATGACTCTATATATACTGAGGTACAGTGAAAAGTATTAGTTTGCATGCCAACCAGACATATCATGCCTTACATAAGTACGTCATCAGGGTAATAGAACTGAATGTAGAATGTAGTGTTACAGCTATAGAGATGGTGCTTTTAGTTTAACTAAGGCTTCAAAAAAGTGAAGTGAAATAAACACATGACAAATTTTTTAAAAAAATGACTGAAGTGAAATTAAGCTAAGAAAGTATCAGACTTCTCATGTCTAGAAATACATTGCACCTAATAACTATTTGGATAGGCTCAAAAGCTGGCCAAATAATCTCTTCTAGCATTCTGTGAAGCAAGATTTTAACAAGTCACCAACAATGTGGAAAAATCTCTCACCTTTTCAGAAGCTTTGGTAATTTCCATCAGTTCAACCCACGAATGTTTCCAATTAGTGCTCATAATATTGTACTATGGGTTCAATCTTTGCCTATAAAATACATTCCAAACCCTTGTGGATATACTTTCAGAACACAAAATTGCCTTAATGACATCCCATAATTGGCAATCTCAGTCAGAGGTTGCTGATATGGGAATTGAAAGAAAGCAATTACATTGTGAAATAGAAGGTGCATTCAAAGACTGGGCTCAGGCGCATCATTAGCAATGATCAGAAGGGGTCTATGCTTCACTATAACCATTAATCAATCCATTTGCCTGTGACACGTTTGACCTCTAATCTCCCTTACCTTTCTCTTCTGTTCCACTTCCACCTCCTTACCTTTCTCTACAGTATAAAATCTATTATTTTTCCACCTCACTCTTCAGTTCCAAAGAAAAGTCACAGTGGACTCGGAATGTCAATTGTTTCTCTCTCTCTCAGATGCTACCAGACCTTGTGAGTTTCCCCAGCACTTCTTGTATTTACTTATGATCAGAGGGGACCTTTGCTTCAGTTGGCTTTAATCTGAAAGTGCTTGATGGGCAACAAAAAGTCTCACTTTTTCCAGCAATGGTTTCCTACACTTTGGTGATACCATTCCACTTAATTCTTCAGGAAAACACACAAAGCACTATTTATTGTGAAACAGAAATGATAAACCAGACTTACTTCATCTCCACTGTATTGTTTTAAACAGTGTAGGAGGCGACAACTGTTGGACAACCAAAATGACGTTATTTCAAAGTCATCGTTATGTTTCTGAAAAACACAATAAGTACTTTTAACAAGAGCACAGCTGTAATATAAGAATAAACTTCAGCATACTAGATTTACTAATGAAATACTGTGGTCTCCGACATGGCCAATTGTGAAACTAAATTACTGAGTCAGGAACGCAACATCATAACTGTGCGTATTGGATGAGCAGTTTATGATTCGGGTATGAAATTTAAAAAAAACTAAACAAGGTCCTTACCATGATATCTCTTAAAAGGTTCCTACTATAAATAAATGATCTGGGAACATAGTCCCACATCAATTATAATATTCCTCAACTGTCTCATATCTTGCCGATACTCAGTGTACAAAAAGGAAGCTAGATGGATGAGCAGCCAGCTTCCACTAGACTGTAATTCAGCATGTGTCAGTGCATCATGGAGTTTAAGGCTGAATATTATTATTTTATGAGAATGTGCAAGGGGCATTAAATTTCAACGAACAGTTAAATTACCATAAATTTAACTTAGTTCTGACCACACTCTGGAAAGGTTTACTAGCTGCACTGAACAAATAAATTACTTACCTTTAACACTTTCTTGATGCCATTGATGGTACTAGAGAGGAGTGAGTGGACCTTCTGATCATCATTGATGTAATCTGCATGTCTAAGGCACATGAAGAGGATGTATGCAGGCAGACCTGGTACTGTGGCAGACACTGCTGGAGGTTTCAGGTCTAGAAATGGGTGGGAAAGTGAAAACACCATACTGTTTAATCACCAATTATACTGACAATGTTCACACATGGCCTATATGTAAGTTGACATGGAAATTAATCAGTTAGTCCAGCTTCTGATGACACCTCTTCTCCATTAAAAATGTTGTTGCCTTTACCTTTGGTAAATTCTTGGCATTAATTTCATAATATAATGCAATTTGTTTATAAAATTATGTGCATTGCATTATGTTGATGTCACCATAAAGCTGATAGTTTAGTCAAGTGGAAAGGTGTAAGTCAAATACAGAGAAACGTGAAGCAATAAAATGTTGGGAACATTAACAGTGAGAGATGCACAGATCTTCAAGGGTAAAAATACAGATAGAAACAATAGGTGGACTCTTATAGTGCTCCGAGTGAGGTGCACTATGACAAGATTTGCGGCAAGATGAGGGATTTGGCAAGACCTCTCGTGACATCAGGAACATCTCACTGCATCTTTTATGCTTTTGACGAGTGGCATGCCGAGTTACTCACAAGGGATCAGCGAGTTGTCGGTTAAGGGGCATATAGCTTGATAAACACATTATTAATACTGCAACTGACCTCATTAATGTTCAGTTTCCCATCTTACCAAAGGAGCCAAGCAAGTTAGATGTCAAGAATTCTCAACATGGAAGTCAGAGCATTCAGGTTAGACTCTTGGCACTAACACTTGAAGGCACACTATGGACACTGGCTACACACATACTTTACATCAATAGATATTGGGATTTGACATGTGCCAATCCTCATGGCACAATCCAATCCACTCATAGAAGTCTTTGGAACTTCAATGCTGCACCTGCAACTCTCATTGTAATGCTGCTGCAAGGACTCAGGGATATGGACTGGACCAGGCTGCATCTTTAGCCTGTCCACTTGTTGACACAGCTCTAACTCATTCTGTGTCTATCTGGATGTCTGCCTTGTGTTGCCTTGCCTTTTTATATTTTGCCAAAGACAATTGGTTGACAGTACTGTTGATTTGTGGTGTTTATTGCATACAAATCCAGGACACTTGGTTGTTAGCTGGCCTTAGTCAGGTCAAGGCTGATAGCTTTTGCTCAGGGGGCTCCCAGTACAATAATTCAAGCCTCTCATATCAGTCCAGGGGCTTGGACGTAGTTAATCAGCCAGTTGGGGTGGTCAGGGTAAAGCTTATTCCACATTAAGGAGCAGAATACTGGGAAGTCCACCATCCATTTTGACACCTGCTGCCCTCCAATGGCCTGCTTTCCTCTTGGAATAAGAGGGAGGCAGGTATTGCCTGGAGAGGTTGCAGAAGTAATAAGAAGGAGCAAAGAAATGGTGGAGCGACTGAACAGGTATTTTGTATCAGTCTTCATGGTGGAAGATACCAGTAGCATACCAGAACTTTAAAAGAGTCAGGTGGCAGAGGTGAGTGTAGTGGCTATCACTAAGAAGGTGCAGCTACAAATGAGTAAGTGACCTAGACTAAGATTCTACATAGCAACATCCCTTTCACTGTGAAATGGTGAGTACCTGCGATGAGGTTGCGAATAAGCAGGGATTCATCATCCTTGTAGTATTCCAGCATCCCCTGGAACTCCTTCTCTTTCCGTTGCACAGTGACCTGTCTGGTTAGCTCAGGCCTTGACTCCTTCTGCACGAAGGTCCTTGCTGGAAACATAGCAAACATCCCATTAACTTAATATGGAAAGTTGTAATATGCCATAACTCAAAATGAATAATGCTGAAATGAGTTTTAAAGTATCAAAATAAAATTTTCTTTCAATTTTGTGGCATGAGTTCTACTTCCCACCAATGATAAAGTGCATTCATATGGTTTATATTGCAATTTTACATTTATCCTCCTACTAATCTTTCCTCCCCTATTTCTCCTAACCTCTTCCATATTCACATTGTATCCAATTTCACGAAGAGTCAACCTGTGAATTCTTGTACTGGCCTCACTTCATGAGCGCGCTTAGATGTCAAGTTCAACCCTGAACTTGCCCAAAGTCGTCGTCTTGCCAGGACTTTGTCAACAAACACTTGGCTGGGTTTTTCTGGTTTGGCTGAAAACATTAACCCATCAACAAAGACGGCATACTTAAACTACTGGACTTGTGCCTCACAACACACTTCACATTCAACAACCAGATATACGAACAAATCAACGGAACACCCATGGGCTCACCGATCTCGGGACTCATAGCAGAAGCAGTAATGCAAAGGTTAGAACAAACAGTCTTACCACAAATTCAACCCAAACTCTGGGTCAGATACGTTGATGACACCTTTGTAATCATTAAAAACATGGAAAGAGAGAAAACACACCGGATCATCAACTCCACACTCACAGGAATCCGATTCACGAGAGAGGAAGAAAAGGACAACCAACTCCCATTCCTAGACGTGATGGTACAGAGAACACCAAACGGAGAATTCACCACAAAGGTACACGGAAAGCCACACACACAGACCAAGTCCTGAACTATGAAAGCAACCACCCCAAAACACACAAATGAAGTTGCATCAAGACACAATTTAAAAGGGCCACAACACACTGCAGCACACCAGAACTGCAAAAAGAGGAAGAAGAACACCTATACAAGGTATTCGCCAAAAACGGATATCCTCGCAATTTCATCAACAGATGCCTAAGGGAAAGACAACGGAACAAGGACATGCCGCAACCCAAAGGACTAGCCACACTACCATACATCAAGAACATCTCTGAACTGACAGCCAGACTACTGCGACCACTAGGACTCATAACAGCACACAAACCAACAGCCACACTCAGACAACAACTCACCAGAACGAAGGACCTGATACCCAGCATGAGCAAAACTAATGTAGTGTACAAAATCCCATGCAAGAACTGCACAAAACACTATATAAGACAAACAGGAAGACAGCTAACGATCCGCATCCATGAACATCAACTAGCCACGAAATTCCACGACCAGCTATCCCTAGTAGCCACACACGCAGACAACAAGCAACATGAATTCGACTGGGACAACACTACCATTATAGGGCAAGCCAAACAAAGAACAGCCAGGGAATTCCTAGAAGCATGGCACTCATCAACAAACACATCGACCTGGACCCAATATACCGGCCACTGCAGCGGACAGCTGAAACTGACAACCGGAAGCGGCAGGCCACTATAAATGCCGGAGGAAACACCACAGAAGCGCTTCACAGGAGGCTCCCAAGCACTGAGGATGTCACCTAGACAGGGGACAAAACGTTTGCAACAAAAACTTCCAGCTCGGCGAACAGAACCACAGCAACGAGCACCCGAGCTACAAATCTTCTCACAAACTTTGAAAACATTAAGGCTCTCATCCTCACTGTTGGTTCAGTTGAAGTAAGAGAACAAATCAGGAATAAAATCTGGAATCTTCATGATTTCATGGCTCAAAACAGATGCTTGTTTTTTCCCCCACTGACAGTTCAGGAGATGCTTAGGTCTCCTCAGCAGTTATTTTTGAAATCTTCTTATTGAAAAATGCAATTTATATTTTCCTAGAACTAGTAGCTCATGGCTATTGAATTCGGAGAAAGATGCACATTGCCTAGACTGGATCATTTTCAAAAGATGTAGTTATTTTGTTTATTCTCAATAAAGCATTTAATGTATCAGAATACAATATCCATAGATACATCTTTATTGTTTTACATACACACAAGCTTACATTTTTCTTTGCTTCTGGTATTCACCGTTCACTGGCCAGGGCTTGGAAATAGTAATGTAAAATGTTCAATTCTGGGATTTCAGTTAGAGCCAATGATCTCCCCAATGATTGAGCTGGTATCCACAGGCTGAATTATATTAAGGGAAGGGAAAAAATCCAGCTATTCCTGCAGCATTTAACACCTAATCCTGGTGACAGTGTGTCACATGAAAATTAACTGCACAATCAAAGACTTCAAATTACCCTCTGGTGGGCATACCACTTGATGCCACCTCCACAAATGATAAAATTGTAGTGGAGATCAGGGTGGGCAGGGAGGCTGCCTGCTGGATATAACATGCTTCCTCACCTTCAAACTTGCCAGGGGTGGAGCATTAAATCCTATCTAATGTAACAGAATAGAACCACACGGAACAGAAACCCTGCCACCCCCAACCCCCAAGATCTGATCTCACTGAGGTTCTAAACTTAGTTATACCTTCAAGCTCTTGAACTTTCTTCATGTGGATCTTGAGTTGCTTCTTCAGTTTCTTCTCATTCTTTTCCTGTTTCTCTACCAGTTCTTTAAGATCCTAGAACACATGATAATGGATAAATACCAATAGATTCGATATGTTGGTGAATAACTCAAAATTGTGTCCAAAATAATGATTCCTCACATGATGGAACTATCACTACAGAACCCATCAGGTCGTTATGTTTTATGTTACAAGACTAAAAGGTTAGAGAACTGAATTGAATCAAATCACTTTATTGTCATGTGTATTCAATGTGAAATACAGCGCAAAGAGTGTACTGCTGCCAGAGTCCCACTCCAGGCCACACCAGCCCACGCCATACCACTGCCAGAGTCCCACTCCGGACCACACCAGCCCACGCTATGCCACTGCTAGAGTGCCATTCTGTGCCACACCAGCAGGGAGAGATTCTAGCATTTGTTTAAGGTAACGTCCAACACTATTTGGAAGCTATTTATCATATTGCTTAACGATTTTCCAAGAGGAAATTTTTCTGATAGTCATAAATGTAATTTTCATAGTTTGAACCCAACTTATCTACAATTCAATCTGAGCTAATACTTTTTCATACTCCCTGGACAGTCATGTATTTCTGAAAGAACATTTCTCACACAGCTTTTCATAGTGAAACAATTTCTTTTAGACTTTTCTCAGAACTCAGTCCTCTGGATCAATCTTCTCTGCATTGGCTGCAGTGCGCCAGTCCCTCACATCATCTGACAACTAAAACTATAGGATAGATGCAAACTACAGTGTGCATTGTAAACCTATCTCCTGTAACTCTCATTCTACAGTTTCAGCTTTAATGAATACCATTCTGCATTGATTGGGCAAGTTAGAAGAATGTAGACACATTTATTGACTAATATAAAACAAAGAACTGAGGATGTTGGAGATCTGAAACAAGCAAAAACAAATTGCTGGAGAAACTCAGTAGGTCTAGCAGCATCAATAGAGAGGGAAACAGAAGTCATGGGTGGTGTATATAGCACAGAAACAGATCCTCTGGTCCATTTTGTTCATCCCAGTTATGTTTCCCACACTAAACAATTCCTATTTGTCTGTATTTGGCCCATATCCCTCTGAATCGTTCCTGTTCATGTACCTGTCTAAATATCCTTTAAAATGTTGTAACTATACCTGCATCTACCACTTCCTCCGAAGGGTCATTCTACATATGTACCACCCTCTGTGGAAAAAGTTGCCCCTTAGTTCCCTTTTAAATCTCTCTCCTCTCATCTTAAAAATATGTCCCCTAGTTTTGAACTCTCTACCATGGGGAAACAACCTTTGCTATTCACCTTATCAATGCCTTCATGATTTCGTAAAGCCCAACGTCACCACTCAGACTTCTATGCTCCAGTGAAAAAAGCTTCTCCTTATAACCCAAACTCTCCAGTGCTGGTAACATCATTGTAAATTTTTTCTGTAACCTCTCCAATTTAATAACATCCTCTCTTTAGCAGAGTGACCAGAACTGTACCTCACCAAAGTCCTGTAGAACTACAACATGACAACAGAGCTCCTATGCTCAATTGTCTAAGCAATGAAGACAAGTGTAGTAAGTGCTTTCTTAATCTATATGTGATACAAATTTCAAAGAACTGTGTACCTAAACCCTTATGGCTCTCTGTTTGACACACTACCAGGGCCCTCCCTTAAACTGTCTTTGTTTATCTCAACAACATGCAACACCTCATATTTATCCAAATTAAACTCCATCTGCCATGCCTTGTCCCATTGGCCCAATTGATCAAGATCCATCTGTAATCTTAGATAGATAACCTTTTTTACTGTCCACTCTAACACCAGTTTTGGTGTTATCCACAAACCTACTAATCAGGCTTCCGAAATTCTCATGCAGATCATTTACATAAATGACAAACAACAATCACTGTAAAACAGACAGGAAGTGGTAGTGGTTTTGCTGATGATGGTGGGAGGCATGGAGGGAGATTAGGGCAGGTGCAGGGGGAAGGGGAGAGGGGTGCAAGTTGAGAAGGATAGATGTTGACGATGCCCTGCAAGAGGGAGCAGTCACGGGTTGTTGATGGGACGTCAGGACAGATAGGTGACATGTGCATGCATACATAAATGTTATCCACCTTGACAGCAAAAATTGGAAGGTAAATCATTGTTTAAATGGCTGTAAATTGAGAGAAAAAAAACATTGAGAGACCTGGGTTTCCTCATTGAAAGTAAACAAGCAGCAGGCAGTAAAGGCAGCAAACTGTAAGTTGGCCTTAATGGTGAAAGGATTTGAGTACTACTTCCCAAGGTCCACCCTTTCTAAGCCACGCATTATCTTGTAAGTTTCTATTAGATTTCCCCTCAACCTTCTAAACGCTAATGAATACAATCCCAAAATCCTCAACCATTCATCGTATGTTAGGCCTACCATTCCAGAGATCATCAGTGTGAATCTCTGCTGGACATGCTCCAGAGCCAGTATGCCCTTCCTGAGGTGTAGGGCCCAAAATTGGACACGGTATTCTAAATGGGGCCTAACTAGAGCTTTATAAAAGTCTCAGAAGCACATCACTGGTTTTATATTCCAACCCTCGAGATAAGTGACAACATTACATCCACTTTCTTAATCACGGACTCAACCTGCAAGTTAACCTTTACAGAATCTTGGCCTAGCAGTCCCAGATCCCTTTGCAATTCAGCTTTATGAATTTTCGCACCATTTATAAAATAGTCCATGCCTGTATTCTTTTTTCCAAAGTGCAAGATCTCGCATTTGCTAACGTTGAATTTCATCAGCCATTTCCTGGGCCACCCCCCGAAACTGTCTAAATCTTTCTGCAGCCTCCCCACCTCCTCAGTACTACCTGCCTGTCCACCTAATTTCGTATCATTAGCAAACTTTGCCAGAATGCCTGCAGTCCCTTCATCCAAATCATTAACATATAAAGTGAACAACTGCAACCCCAACGCTGAACAGGACATTGTTTAGGCAAAGATGGAATATTGCATGCAATTCTGGTCTCCGTCCTATCGGAAAAGTGTTGTTAAATGTGAAAGGATTCAGAAAAGATCAACAAAAATGTTGCCAGGGTTGGAGGATTTGAGCTATAGGGAGAAGTTGAATAGGCTAGGGCTGTTTTCCCTGGAGCATCAGAGGTTGAGGGGTGACCGTATAGAGGTTTACAAAATTATGAGGGGCTTGAATGGGATAAATAGACAAAACCTTTTCCCTGGGGGGGGGGGGGGGGGGGGAAAGTCCAGAACTAGAGGGCATAGGTTTAGGGTGAGAGGGAAAAGATATAAAAGAGACCTAAGGGACAATCTTTTCACACAGAGGGTGGTACGTGTGTGGGATGAGCTGCCAGAGGAAGCAGTGGAGGCTGGTACAGTTGCAACATTTAAAAGCCATCTGAATGGGTATATGAATAGGAAGGTGGAGGGATATGGACCGGGTGCTGGCAGGTGGGACTAGATTGGGTTGGGATATCTGGTCAGCCTGGACGAGTTGGACTGAAGGGTCTGTTTCCATGCTGTATGTTTCTATGATTCTATGACACCATTTGTCACCGTCTGCCATTCTGAAAAAGAGCCTTTTATTCCAACTCTCTGCCTTCTGTCAGACAGCCAACCCTCAATCCATGCCAGTAGCTCACTAAAACATTACATCTGATTTTGCCTTTTCTCTTTCAAACTGCAGACTAAACTCTACCACATTATGATTGCTGCCTCCTAAGTGTTCCTTACTTTAAGAGCTTTTTTCAAGTCTGGCTCATTCTGGCACTAAGACCAGAATAGCCTGCTCTCTTGTGGGCTCCATCACAAGCTGTTCCAAAAAGCCATCCTGTAAGCATTCCATGAATTCCCTTTCTTTAGATCCACCGGCAACATTATTCACCCAGTCCACCTGCATATTGAAGTCGCCCATGATCACCGTGACCTTGCCTTTCTGACATGCCCTATCTATTTCCCGGTACATCTTGAATCCCTGGTCATCCCCACTGTTAGGAGGTATGTACGTAATACCCATTTTATTTTGCCTTTGTGGTTCCTTAACTCCACCCACACGGACTCCACATCATCTGACCCTCTGTCATTCAGTACCTTAGATTTAATTTCATTCTTAACTAACAAGGCAACCCTGCCCCCTCTGCCCACCTCCCTGTCTTTTCAATAAGTTGTAATTCCTTGGATGTTTAACTGCCAGTGCTGAACCCCCTGCAACCACGTCTGTGATGCCTACTGGTGTGAGTCAGTTAAGATTGTATTCACTGAAGTTGAGAATGGGTAGAATTTTATAGGCTTCTATGAAATAACAGGAATAGGCAGGTTAGATGCAGGAAGGATGTTTCAAATGGTGGGTGAGTCCAGATCCAGGGGTCACAGTTTA
Organism: Chiloscyllium plagiosum; assembly: GCF_037043375.1. Classification (NCBI taxonomy): domain Eukaryota; kingdom Metazoa; phylum Chordata; class Chondrichthyes; order Orectolobiformes; family Hemiscylliidae; genus Chiloscyllium; species Chiloscyllium plagiosum. Next base: position 130,850,295 of record NW_028270139.1, on the reverse strand, counting down.
AGCATAAGAGGTAAATCTTGTAGGATTGAGAAATTTCTTCACCCAGAGAGTGATGAGCCTGTGGTATTCACTACCACACAAAGTGGTGGAGGCCGAAACAGTGTGTTTTGATGAAAGAGGTAGAGAAAGCTCTTTTGGCTAAACAGGATAAAGAGATATGGTGGGAGAGCAAGATTAGGATGTTGGGCTTGATGATCAGCCATGGTCATATTAAGCAGGCTCAAGGGATCAAATGGCCTACTCCTGCTGCTATCTTCTATGTTTCTATGTCTACACAAGCCATTCTGTAATTCCTAAACTTACCAATCCTGATATTGAAAAAGCTGTCACTGACTCAAGCTATTACAGGTGCAGAGAGTAATCTTTAATTATTTCCAAAGCTAACTACAGACATATCTGAGAAGACAGAAATGTTAAGTTATTGGTTTCTTTGGATTTTATTATAAAACTTATTTTCGGACTCGCTGATCCACTCCATTGTGACACACACTATTTATGGCATGCTTCACAGTGAGGTATTGACAAAATTGAGATTTCTCTCTTTTACTTATTTCCAGCAATTGAAAGCACAGGAGGAGGAGGAGCTAACAGTTTTAATCCATCAATAATAAAGGGCTCTGAAAAAGTTACTTTTTATTATAAAAATGATTTCTCAGTTTATTTTATTTTTTGATAATTAAAAAAAAAAATCACTCTGTTGACCTTCATCTTAGGGAATGCTAAGGATATTGCCCACTGCAGCAGAATTGAAATAGAAGCTATTTGGTGTAATAATATAACAATGTACACTATGGTCTATTCAAATGTAAGCATACACCTGAAGCTCATCCTGTCTTAATTGTCAGCACTGACCATCTTACCAGATTCTCATTGGTGAGGCGTGTGATCTCCTGCTGCACATTATACTCAATGCGTGCTTCTGGAGACATCTGTAGTGTCTGTGTGAGGACCTGCTGTTGCTTTTCCAAATCCTCCTTCAGAACCTCAATATGATTCTGCATTCTTCCCACTTCTTCCTCATGTTGTCTGATCTGAGACTGCAACTGTGCCTCCAGCAGCCTGTAATGCAACAGCACAAAATTAGATAACAGCAGCTGGAAATGCTGGCTAAGAAGTTTGTTTCTTAAAACGCTACTTCACCATCAAAAAGGAAAAGATTTTTGTTTCACTATACTGTAATGTGTTTGTGTTCTCTAGCTTGGAGGACCACCCATTCTTATTTTACATATAGAAGTAAAGTAATAATTTACCATTACAATACTAATATGTGTTATCATATATAAACGGTATATAGGAAAAGTATTGTGGATGTTGGTGATATAAATTATAAACAGAAAATGTTAGAGAAACTCAGTATATCTGACAGTTCCTATGGAGAGAGAAACAGACATTGAGTTCAATGCAACTACACTTTGGGACTGTTCTGAACCTGAAAGTTTGACATTGCTGTCTTATCAACGTTATGGCACTTTGCCGAACTAATTAGTTTTCATGCATGACCTTAGAAAATTTAAATGAACAGTCTTCGGGAGAAGGTGACAGCCTGGTGATATTATCACTAGACTGTTAATCCAGAGACCCTAGTAACATCTGGGGACCTAGGTTCGAATCCAACTACTGCTGATAGTGAAATACAAATTCAATAAAAATCAGGAGTTAAGAGTCTAATATCCTTTAAGGAAGAAAACGGTGGTCTGGCCTACATGTGACTCCAGACCCACAGCAATGTGGTTGACTCTTAACAGTCCTCTGGGCAATTAGGGACTGGCAATAAATACTGGCCAAGCCAATGATGCCCTCGTCCCATGAATGTATAAAAGAAAAGGCACTACAAATGAAGTCAATTCTCCTCTTAGCCTATACTGCCAATGCACAATATTCAGGAACGTTCTTAGGATAATCATGTACTCATTATTGAATAGACCAGATAGCTCAGTTCCACAGTAATAAATGCCAACACTAAGTAATCTAATCTTTAAAAATATTTAAATATATTTTCAAATCCTGTGGGGATTAGGACCACCCAAAAAGAATGAACTGTTAACAATATGAACCTTAACCCTCGTGTTTGTTGAATGGCCTTTAAAAGCTGAATAATAAGATTGAGGTGTAAAGTTTTCAAAACATCCCAAATTCATTCAAAAATGCCATGTATTTATCTTCATAGCACCAGGTGAGAATCAAACTCTTTCCAACACACTTAAATCTTGTACTCATTTAAAACAAAAAACAAATAAACATTTGACCTGGCAACTTCTTTTAGGCCTTGATATGCTAGGCCTAGTTCGCCATCTTCATTGAGGTATCGCCAGTCCTCAGCCTGGCTGGAAGTGAATGACAGAAGAAAGGAAGCAGGAGCAAAAGGGAGAGAAAGAAGTCAGTCATTCAGAAAGAACAAAGACAGAGTGAACATAGAAAGTAAGGGTATGTATCAGCATGCTAGATCTTTCCTCTCCTTCAATTACTCGATTGTTATCAAATGTACTACTCTATTAAGGTGTCTACCCCTCCCATCCCCTTTCCTTTCTGTCAAAAATGCTTGCCAACAAAATTCCCTTTAATTCCCATTGTGCGCGCAGCAGATTTTCTCAAATGTCCATTTTATTGATGCCCTGCATGGCGATTTCCGCATTGCTGCCCAGTGTGTGAATTAACAAAAACCTTGTTATAATAAGATTAAAGTATCAATATATCAGCCTTAATATTCTGCATTGCTATGCCACAATATCACAGCACAAAGGACAACAGTTGAGAGTTTGATTCCATCAAAAACTGAGAAACAACTATAATGTTTACTAAAGAAGTTGAATTTCTTGTCAAGAGGAAGGAGAAGCCTTATGTTAGTATGAGATGTGAAGGCTCAGTTAAGGTACTTGAGTTACAAGTTAGCCAGGAAAGACCTAAAGAGGGAGCTAAGAAGAGTGAGGAGGGGACATGCGAAGTCATCAGCAGATAGGATCAAGGAAAACCCTGAACTTTCTATAGATAGGTCAGGAATAAAAGAACAACTAGGGTAAGATTATGGCCAGGAGAAAGTGAGGACTGCAGATGCTGGAGATCAGAGCTGAAAATGTGTTGCTGGAAAAGCGCAGCAGGTCAGGCAGCATCCAAGGAGCAGGAGAATCGACGTTTCCGGCATGAGCCCTTCTTCAGGAATTCCTGAAGAAGGGCTCATGCAAGAAACGTCGATTCTCCTGCTCCTTGGATGCTGCCTGACCTGCTGCGCTTTTCCAGCAACACATTTTCAGCTAAGATTATGGCCAATCAAGACAGTAGTGGGAAGTTGTGCATGGAGTCCGAGGAGATAGGGGAAATGCTAAATGAATATTTTTCGTCAGTATTCACACAGGAAAAGACAATGTTGTCGAGGAGAATATGGAGATACAGGCTACTAGACCAGACGGGATTGAGGTTCACAAGGAGGAGATGTTAGCAATTCTGGAAAGTGTGAAAATAGATACGTCCCCTGGGCTGGACGCAATTTATCTTAGAATTCTCCAGGCAGCCAGCGAGGAGATTTCAGAGCCTTTGACTTTGATCTTTAAGTCATCATTGCCTACAGGAATAGTGCCAGAAGACTGGAGGATAACAAATGTTGTCCCCTTGTTCAAGGGAGGGAGTACAGACAACCATGGTAATTATAGACCAATGAGTCTTACTTTGATTGTGGGTAAAGTGTTGGAAAAGGTTATAAGAGAAAGGATGTATAATCACCTGGAGAGGAATAAGTTGATGAGGGATAGCCAACAGTTTTGTGAAGGGAAGGTCATGCCTCACAAACCTTAGAGTTCTTTGAGTTCATGTCCAAACAGGTAGAGGAGGGTAAACTGGTTGATATGGTGTATATAGATTTCAGTAAAACACTTGATAAAGTTCCACAGGTAGGCTATTGCACAAAATATGTAGGCATGGGATTGAGGGTGATTTAATGGTTTGGATCAGAAGTTGGCTATTTGAAAGAGGCTAGAGGGTGGCAGTTGATGGGAAATATTCATCCTGGAGTACAGTTAAGTGTACCGCAAGGATCTGTTTTGGGGCCACTGCTGTTTGTCATTTTTATAAATGATCTAGATGACGGCATAGAAGGATGGGTTAGTAAATTTGCGGATGATACTAAGGTCAGTAGTGTTGTGGATAGTGCTGAAGAATGTTTGCAGGTTAGAGAGAGACATAAATAAGCTGCAGACATGGGCTCAGGGGTCACAGTTTAAATGGAGTTTAATGTGAAAAAGTGCGAGGTGATTCACTTTGGAAGGAGCAACAGGAATACAGCGTACTGGGCTAATGGCAAGATTCTTGGTAGTGTAGATGAGCAAAGAGATCTCGGTGTCCATGTACATAGATCCCTGAAAGTTGCCACCCAGATTGATAAGTTTGTTAAGAAGACATACGGCGTGTTAGCTTTTATTGGTAGAGAGATTGAGTTTCGGAGCCATGAAGTCATACTGTGGCCGTACAAAACTCTGGTGTGGTTACACTTGGAGTATTGCGTACTGTTCTTGTCACCGCATTATAGGAACAACGTGGAAGCTTTGGAGAGGGTTCACAGAGATTTACTGGATGTTGCCTGGTATGGAGGGAAGGCCTTATGAAGAAAGGCTGAGGGACTTGAGGTTTTCTTCATTAGAGAGGTGGTGAGAGGTGACTTTAATTGATACATACAAGATAATCAGAGGGTTAGATAGAGTCGACAGTGAGCGCCTTTTTCCTTGGATGGTGATGGCTAGCACAAGGGGACATAGCTTTAAATTAAGGGGTAATAGATTTAGGACAGATGTCAGAGGTAGTTTCTTTACTCAGAGTAGTAGGGGTGTGGAAACACTACCTGCAACAGTAGTAAACTCACCAATTTTAAGTGCATATAAATGGTCATTGGATAGACATGTGGATGAAAATGGAACAGTGTAGGATAGATGAGCTTCAGGTTGGTTACACAGGTCAGCGCAACATCGAGGGCCGGAGGGCGTGTACTGTGCAGTAATGCTCTACTTTCTATACATGTGTACTGGAGAGATTTAGTTCCAAACGCAAGCAATTTATGCTTATATTAGCAGATTTGACAAATCTTATTTAAATGCTCCATTCAAAGAGAGAAGTAAAAACATGGGGATGCCCAGTTTGATTTCTGCGAGAGCCATTCAGCTCTTGACCTCATTGTAGCATTCATCCAAAACACAGACAAAAGAGCTGAACTCTAAAGGTAAGCGGAAAAGTGACTGCCCAAGTCATCAAGGCAGTATTTAACCAAGTATGGGAGACAATGCATAACAGGAGGGAATAATCTAGTTTGAGATCATACCTAAAATGAAGGAGGATGGTTTTGGTAGCTGGAAATCAATCATCTCAGTCACAGCACATCACTGCAAAAATTCAGGTCAGTGTCCTAAGCCCAATCATCCCAGGTTATTTGTCGATGACCTTCCATGAGGTTTAAAAATGGGTGTGCTGAATAATGTTTGGCATAGTTTCTAACTCCTCGGGCCCTGTGCATATGAGAGACCTGGACAATTTTCAGATTTGAGCTGATGTATAAATGCATGTTACTTGCCAACTGAGTGCTAAGCAAGTACTATCCCCTCAAGAGAGAGAATCTTCCGTCACACCTTGACATTCAATGGTATTACCAATGCTAAATCCTACACTATCATCTTTGGGTTTACACTGACCAGAATGTGGACCGAACTAGCCATATAAAAAGGTGACTAGAACAGCTGGGTTATGGGAATTCTGTGGCAACTAACCGAGCCCCTAACTTCCCAAAGCCAGTCCACAAGGAGCGTTGTTGGAATACTCCCACTTGCCTGGAAAACTGCAGTTCAAACAACAATCTGGGACAAAGCAGCCTGTTTGTTTTGGCACAACATTCATCATCGTTAAAATTTACTCCCTCTAATGCCAATTCACTGCAGCGAGTCAACGTAATTTCAGTAGCACCTTCTAAAGCTGGACTACTATAACCTGGAAGGACAGATAGATACAAGACTACACCACCTGCAAGTACCCCACAAAGTCACATATTATCCTGATTTAGAACTACATTAATTGTTCCTTTGTTGTCACTGAGTCAAACTCTTATCACCCAAAGTCAGCACTGTTGGTGTACCTACCCACCACATACTGTAGCAGTTCAAGGCAGTGGCTCCTGACCATCTTATTAAAAAGCAGCCACTTTCACCCAAACCAAGATGAAAACCTGGTCCCTGACTACCCTTTCCAGTAACACTCCATCTTTTTAAAAATTCCATCATGGGCAATTAGGGATGGACCTGGTCAGCAACATCTATATTCCATGAATGAAAACAAAACAGTTAAAAAAAAATTGCTTTGATCATTTGAAATTTGACACCCTTGTTTTTGGCCTGATGTGTACAAAGTGAAAAGCTTTGGCAATCTGGGATGAATTTCCATGAAGTTGGGAGATTGCTTGGAGGGGTGGAAAGAACATTCTCAAACCCTCTTCCTGGGCTTCCAATTTCCTGCAGTGTCTTTTCAGCCTGTGTGTTGATTGGGACAGCTGGCATGCAATCTCAACCTGGCTGGGGGCTCCAACCAGCCCTTCAGAGGGATCACGAGCCACAGTCTAGATGAGAGAGCCGTTTTGAAAAGTATGATCAAAAGATCCTATCCATTCCCATTGTGGCCTTCCATCCATTCCTCATGGCTTCCTCCCCCATGGTTTGGAGTGTGATGGGAAATGGCAAGAGGTTCATACTGCTTTAATAATAACTGGGCACTCAAGCAGGCCTTTGTTTTAACAACAATTTACATAAGCTGTCTTTAAAACTGCAACCATTCTGTTGTTGGCTGGCTCCACTGCAGCCAGCACCCTGCTAATGAAAATGCCACTTTTGCAGCCACTTTCATCCAACCCAAAATTAAAACCTAGTCCCAGATAACAACACATTCCCAAGTCAGGAAAACTATTAGTTGAATAAACAATTTGAATGGCAGCATCTCCGGATAGGGCCCCTCTCTGAAAAATCAAGGGCTTTTTGATCACCGTTTGAAAATCACCTCTTCCATCCATGCAGCAGTGTAATATAAACTGTAGCACCAACAAGGTTTGACTCAATTTATAGGGTTAGTTATCTCCATTAAAAGTAGCAGTAAGAGCTATGAGAGTACTACAGTTTGTCATTGCATCTTTGGGGCCTAATAGATGGGAAAGACAAAACCAACAAGGATTTATAGCCCAGATTGCTATCTGTAATTCGGAGTGACTCCATATTTTTAGTACAGTACATGTTATGAGGAGCTTTGCACTACAGGCTGGGAATTGCTTCCAAGTTCTGAAATCCAATTCACTTAAGAATTTGTACATCAAAGAGAACTAACATCATTCCATGGGCCTCTGTTCTATTCACAATGGAGTAAAAAGTAACACTGTAGGGACACCAATATGTTATGGCAGTCACACTTCTGTGGAGAGCAAACCCACAACAAATTATTCTAGTTTGTCCCTGCTGGGATAAGAGAATACTTCTGGAGAGTTGATATAAAATAAGTAAACCTCTGGACCTTAAAGAAAAACCAGAGTGGAGACAGGAAGAGACAATATAGATTGAACCAACACCAACCTACCTGTTAGTCTCACAAATACCATTGTAAGCCTCAATGACATCATCTTTCTCTGTGTTTTCATCACTTCGTTTCCATTCATATTTCTCAGTCACATTATCCTGCAATCCAAAAATGAAATCACATGTTTGACATGACCAAGTTTGCTGGAATATTCTCACTAAAATGTGCACTTCATTTGGAAAGGATCGACAAAGATGACCAGATCCACGAAGGCTACAATTGCCAAAACACTGTGGGCAGGACTTTCCTGCCAGCATTAAAACCCCCAGTTAGGCTCAAATGAGGATTAGAAAGTTGTTTTCCCACCTGGTGCAATTACTCACGCGATTTTCTCCTAAGCAGCCAATTAGCCGCCACAGCAGAATAGTGCCATCCAATTAAAAATGACATTCTTCCATTCAAAGTTGCAAGGGCAACAGGATTCCCTCTAGCTTAAAGCAGCAAATTCTGGAGAGACAGTGGTGTCATGGCACTAATAATGAGATGTGATGACAGTGTCACTATTGGTGGTGGTGGTGGCAGCATTACTGAGAAATTCACAGGATCTACCTTCTCTGTATTTCCTATTTGATGTGCTCTGTCAAGTGTTCAACCACAGCTTGTCTGTTACCCAGATTTACCTGAAGCTAATTCTAGTTGTTAAAATGTAGCTTTCATGTATATTGGCAACTGCATTATTGTTTAACTTTGTGCAGTCAAGCTTACTGTTGTTTGCTCAAATTATGGAATCTAATGGTTTCACTTAAGTGTATGAATTTCACATTTTGTCCACTTGAAGATAAGTTTCTTGTCCCCAGTCAGACTGTAATATAAATTTGACAGGATCATAACAAAAGAGAAGAACTCCTTGGTTGACTACTGATTTACTGAATTGGTACAAGGGACTTCAGTAATGTGGAGAAACTTGAGAATCAGGTTTTTAGACAAGTTAAAAAGAAATTTTGCAGAAGTTTTATAATGGAAAACTATTCATAATTGCAGAAGTTTAGATAACTAGAAGAAACAGACTTGAAGTGATTGGTTAAAAATTAGATGTAGCAGAAGGACTTTATTTTGTTATGTAGTGAATTGTTGCAGTCTAGAATGCACACAACTTGTGGTGCTGTAATATGCTGTGATTTTGTAAATAATGTGTGAAATTCATAAATGGGGAAGACAAATCAAATGAATGAAGAAAAGAGAAGTTATATTAATAGCAAGTATATTACCATGTTTCCCACCACTTCCTTCTGATGAGCAGCATCAACAATTTGAGTTCTCAACAAGAGAACCTCCTCCTTGCGCACCTCTAGCTCCTCACTGGCAGCCCTCAGCTGATTTAGCAGTACACTGTATGCATTTTCCTCATCATTAGTTGGATTCTCCCCGATTGCCTTCTCTGCTATTGCTTTTCTTAGCTCATTGAGTTCATTCTTCAGCTTCTTGTTTTCAGATTCTAGCTCTTGTCGCTGTGTAAGGAATTGGAAAATGTCACAAAACAATAAATTAATTCAACTAGAGAATCTACATGTTGTGTGTAGAAACTACGGAAATTGAAGACTTCACAACTGAGAATGATAGGCTTCATCTAGGTTATTAAGGGGTTTGGAAGCAAGGTAGACAGATAAAGTTAAAAGATTTGGACTTTTTTGAATGGTTTACTCCCGTTATTTTTCACAATCTTTCATCCATAGTTTTCTTGCACTGTTTTTTAGACTTGAAGGGGGTGAAAATCACAATCAATCATTCTTACTCCTGCTAGAAATGGCTTGTTGATGGTTTAGATTACCAATGATACCTTCCACGATACAAAGTCAGCCCTCAATGACTGGGCTCTTTCGTGAAGCTTTGACTCTTGAGCAAGAAACCGAAGTCTGTCATTACTCATGAGCCATACCCAAAAATAACACTCTCCCTCATGGAGGGAGTGTTAACAAAGACTATACCATCTGAAAAAAAAAGTGCTTGCAAGGATTTTGTCCAACTTACAGACACAATGTATAGACTCAAAATCTATAAACTCCTACAAAAATTCTAATATACTTCCCCCATTTATCTTCAAGAGACTGTAGACTCCTTCAGTTCTGGCCATTTGTCCTTCTCCTACTCTCTATAGTTGTCATTAATGTCTCTAACGTGCTTGGGGATTCACTCCCCATTTATATCCTTTGTGCAAATCAGTCCTTTGAACAAGTTTTCATGTCTGAAGAAGGGTCAGCGGGCTTGAAACAATAATTCTGTTTTCTCTTCACAGATGCTGCCAGACCTGAAGTTCACCAGTGATTTCTGACTTTGTTTCTGATCTCCAGCATCTGAATTTTATTTTGTTTTGGTTAATGCAGTGGCTATCTCCTCATTTGTCTGTGACAACTTCTGACAGAGCAATGACTGTAGCACATCTCAGAATTTCCTGCTGCATTAAACAAGCTGTACTATTCAAGTTATCAACTGTAGATCAACATTGATAGTTTTGATACTGCCAAACTTGAGAATGAGGCTATTCTATTAGAAAAAAAAGCTCAATGCTTTCAGGATGCCATGGAAAACTTGCTGTAAATCAATTAAAAACTTAAGAGAATAATAACAAACCTTCTCCCAAAGGAGAAAATTATGTTAATGGCAGAATAAGAAAAGCTAAGAGGAAGCTGAGACAATTAAAATCCTGGGATTCTATGGTGGACATGAGTAAATTGCGGTGATTCCTGGAATTATGGGTGAAATTTTCATGTGACGTCTGGCACTTGGTCAAGAGTGTGGCAGCCAAACATGGTCATGCATCTAACAAAGTGGCATAGGGTGCCAGCACTGATGCCAGTTTTGAAGTCAACTAGACCAGCATTCTATACAAAAGCACAGTTACAGTAACTGTTCCAATGGGTGAAAGGAGAGCTGGGCACCTAATCATAAAATATAAAATATGGTGTGAGTAACCATAACAAAGAAATCATCTAGGATGTGTGTCAACCACATCAATTGTTTAATGAAGAAGATATTTCAAAGAGTAGTCCTGGATTATCCCACACTAGCATGTTCATATTGACATTCCCAAATTGATAGGAATATCACTTGTATACCTTCTCTATGTAAATGTTTGGGATGAATCAATGATCTCCACTGGAAGATGGACAGAGAGGGAGGTGACCATTCTGACATCTTTGGATCTTCTCTGCATTCATTGATTAGAAATGTTCAAACAGATGATCGCAAAATATCACACTATAGAACTGAAGTACATTAACAAGTCTCTGCATTCTGGCTAGACAGCCAGACTCTGACTTCACAAGCTGTTGAGATCAACAATATTCTGTGCCAAACATTCAGTCCGGTGTATGCAAAGCACCTTCAACTGTCATACTTGCAGTTCCCTGTCTATTTAGCTGTTTTCGCATTTTAACTGCTGCTCCTTAATAAACAAACAATCTCAATAATGTCGTACAAATGGTCAACTGCCTGTAATTGTAGCCCTGAATCCAAACCCTTTATAACCATCGTCCCTACATGGTAGGTTCTTGCTCACGTTGCCCATGCAGGCTTGCACCATCGCAGGAATGCCGGTCATGGTCATCAAATGACAATTTGCTGCTATCCTTCAGGAAATATCAGAGATTAGGTAGGTAAAGTGTAGTGGATGCAGTGTTTATGGACCATAGGAAGATGTTTAACAACACATCTCATGTAAAATTACAAAATAAAGTTGAGGGGTAAGGAACTAGTGGAAGCATAGCAAACTATACTACCAATCATTTAGAATTAGTAAAATGGGCGATAAGAATTAGAGAGTGTGATGGTGCACAATTTTAGTAAGTGGACCAATAATCCAGCAGCTCAGGCTAATGGCCCGAGGATACTGGCTTAAATCCCATGAAGACAGCAGGGAACTGACTCTTAACCGCCCTCTGAGCAATTTTGGATGGGCAATAAATGTTGGCCCAGCCAGCAACACCCACATCCCTTGAACAAATATAGACAAAAAGCTCCATGAATACTGAAAAATGTGTTGCTAGAAAAGCACAGCAGGTCAGGCAGCATCCAAGGAGCAGGAGAATCGATGTTTCGGGCATTCCTGAAGAAGGGCTTATGCCCGAAACGTCGATTCTCCTGCTCCTTGGATGCTGCGTGACCTGCTGCGCTTTTCTAGCAACGCATTTTTCAGCTCGGATCTCCAGCATCTGCAGTCCTCACTTTCTCCTAGCTCCATGAATACCTCCACCCTCCATGTGAAGGAAATCCATTAACATCAATACAAAAGACAAAGCTGAGCGTTTGCAGAGATCTTCAACCAGAAGTGCCAAGTAGATGATCGTTCTTGGCATCCTCCTGTGGTCTCCAGCACCATAGATATTTATCTTCAGCCATTTTGATTCACTCCATATGGTATCACAAAATTGCTTAAGGTACTGTTGTGGTTCTGTTCGCCGAGCTGGGAATTTGTGTTGCTTAAGGTACTCAATAATGCTAAGGTTATGGACCCAGACAAAATCCTTGTCATAATAGTGAAGATTTGAACTACAGAATTAGCTACCCTTCAAACCAAGCTGGTCCAGAATGGACAATTCTGGCAAACAGAATGTGGAAAATTGCAGATATGTCCTGTGCGCAAAAAGCAGGACAAACAGAATGAGACCAATTATTATCCTATCAACCTATTCTTAAGCATCAGCAAAGTGATGGAAAGCATAATCAACAGTGGCAAGTACTTGTTCAGCGATTATCTGCTGACTAACAGTTGGGTTTTCACCAAGGCCATGCAACTCCTGATCTCATTACAGCCTCTATCCAAAGATGAATAAATGAGCTGAACTCCAGAGGTGAGGTGAGAATTACTGCAACAAAAACAGAAATTTCTGGAAAAACTCAACAGTCTGGCAGCATATGCAGAGAGAAAGCAAAGTTGGGGTTTTGGGTCCAGTGGCCCTTCAGAATTGATTTAGCGAAGAAAAGATTGGTATATATGCTGAAGGAGAGGGAAAAAAAAGCAAATGATAGGTGGAGCTGGAGCCCAGAGAAAAGATAAACAGGCAAACAAAGAGATGGGTAAAGGTCAGCCTGGAAACGAATAGCTGCTAATGAAGACTGTTAGTAGCTGACAACGGGTTATTTGTGAGGGCAGCCCATGTGATGACAAGGCATGGCATTTGGGGGTTGGATTGGGGACATGGAGAAAGTGGTCAGGCCTTAAAATTCTCGTGACGTGGAGGTATTGGACTGGAGAAACAAAGTCAGAAGTCACATGACACCAGATCATCAGGTGAAGTGACCTAACAAAGGAGCAGCACTCTGAAAGCTTGTCATTTCAAATAAACCTGTTGGACGAAAACCTGGTGTCATGTGACTGCTGACTAAAATTGTTGAACCCAACATTCAGTCCCAAAGGCTGCACGGTTACCAAAGTGAAAATTGGGGTGTTACTCTTCCAGAGTATGTGGAGACCACATTGTGCTCAAACACAGTAGACTAGATGGAGTAAAGTGCCAGTAAATTGCTGCTTCACCTGGAAAGTGTGTGTGGGCCTTGGGTAGTGAGGAGGAAGGAAATAAATGATCAGGTGTTAAATCTCTGCAATTGCATGGGAAAGTGCTGTGGGATGTTAGGTGGTGTTGAGATTGGAGGAGGAGGGGGAGTGTACCAAGGTGTCCCAGAGGGAATGGTCCCATCCAGATGCCTTTTGAGTATTGTAACTATACCCGCCTTCACCACTTCCTCTGGCAGCTCGCTCCATACTCGCACCACTCCCTGTGCGGAAAACATTACACTGAAGTCCTTTTTAAATCTTTCCCCTCTTACCTTTAACCTATGCCCTCTAGTTTTGGGCTTCCCACTCTAGGAAAATGACCTAGACTATTCACTCTATCCGTGCCTCTCATGACTTTATAAACCTCATTAAGGTCACCATTCAGCCTCTGATGCTGCAGGGAGAAAAATCCCAACCTAATCAGCCTCCTCCTATAACTCAAACCCTGCAGACCCGGCAACACACTTGTCATTCTTTTCTGTACCCTCTTAACTTTAATAACATCTTTCCTATATTAGGGCAACTGAAAATATGTGATGGCACCCTGCTACAGGTGGCAGAAATGGCAGCCAATGATCCTTTGAATGTGGATGCTGGTGGGATATAGGTGAGGATGAAGGGGCCCTATCGTTGTTGTGGGAGGGAAGAGATGGGTTGAGAGCCAAAGTGCAGTCGATGGGGAATCCTTGGTTGAGGAAGAAGGTGGACATTTCGGAGGGTCCCTTGTCGACACTGGCATCATCAGAACAGTCACAATTAACAACCTTTTCCAATTCTGGGTGACAGATGGAAGCAGCATCTATGATGTAATCGATGTACCGGAGGAAGAGTCATGGGCGGGATGGGACCAGACCATGACTGAAGCAAGGAATATTCTACATACCCCACAAAGAGACAGGCAGAACTGGGCCTATAGACACCCTTTTCACCTGAAGAAAGTGAGAGGACTTAAAGGAGAAATTGTTCAAAGTGAAGTGAGCTCTGCCAGGATGGGGAGGATGGATTAGATGGGTCTTTTTCTCTCCACAGATGCTACTAGATCTGCTAAGTTTTTTCAGCAATATCTATTTTTATTTCTGATTTCCAGCATCTGTGGTTTTTTGCTTTTTTTTTTTAAATGACTTTGGCCACAAGAACAGGCCTTGAGGCTGGGAAGTCAGTGCTAACTCACTGCGAGACTCTCCAAAGCCTGTCCACCATTTGCAAGGCACAAGTTAGGAATGTGGAGGAATATTCTGCACTTGCCTGCATGGATGCAGCTCCAACAACATTCAAGAAACCCAACACCATCCCAGAGACTTGATTAACACCCCATGCACCTTCAAACTCCCTCCACCACCAATGCTGAATGGCAACAGTTTGTACCATCTGCAAGATGCACTGCAGTAACTCACCAAGACTCGATCGACAGCATCTTCCACACTCGCAAACTCTAAGACCTAGAAGGATAAGGGCAGTGGATGCGTAAGAACACTACCATCTACAAATCCACACTGTCCGGACTTGGATCCGCATCCCTGTCACTGGGATAAAATCCAGGATCATGCAACCTAACAGCATTGTGGGAAGTACCCACTGCCACAGACTGCAGTTGTTCAACTTAACAGCTCGTCACCACATTCTTGAAAGCAATTAGAGATGGACAACAAATAACTGCCTTCCACTGACACACCCTTCCCATAGTGTCAATGATACCCATATCCTGCGATTGAATGTAAAACAAAAAGGGTAACTGGTGGAACTTAAATTCAATGAATGAATAAATATGGAAATCAAAGTTCATCTCAGTGACTTTGAAATTAGCATCATCTTTCATGAAAGGAGATATCTGGTCACTAATGTCTATTAGTGAAGGAAATCTGTCATTAGACTCTAGACCCACAGAGTATGCGTTTGACACTTAACTGTCCCCAGAAATGCAGTGATTCAAGGCAGTTGCTCACCACTACATTCCAAGATCAATCAGTGATGGGAAACACAAGCTGACCTTCCAGCAATGCCCACATCCCACTGTAGAATAACAGTGAAGTTGTTCGGAGAGGTTGAAGTTAGTTCTCAAAAGGTTTTAGTTCTAGCTACTGTGTACCAATAATTTGGATACAGATAAAGAAGTGTTGTTCATATCTGCAGATGAAGAATATCAATTAAATGGGCAAAATGGAGTACTGAAATTTTCAACTTTCCACAAAGTGAGAAAGATCATGTGCATATTAAATCAGTCTCGAACTGGAAATTACCTTTTCCATTAATTTTATTGCATTAAAAGACAATCTACCTTTTTTTTTTAAAAAAGAAAATTAATCAGTGGGTTAGGTCAACCCAAAGAAAGGTCGCTGGATCTATCACTTGTAGATTTTGCTGGTTTACTCATTGAGTGGGAAATATTTTTTCAACAGCTTACTCTGTAATCAATATCTTAATTGGTTCATCTCGTACCTTTAAACTGTCATAAGCCAAATCTGCTGCTTGTTCATTCTCCGGGATGCTATTGTATTCATTTGCCTGCACACAAAGAGCATAGTGTTACTGTCATACACCAACAGGATGGAAAGTAAAATCTGAAAAAAACATCTTGATACTTAGCATTTTCTTCCTAAATTTTCTCCTGAAAATATGGACTTATTTTAGGATCTATTTCATAATAGACAGAAGCACTTTTCAGTACCTCACTCCATCCAGGTGGCATTTTTTTTTAAAAAACATATGACCTTAGACCAGAGCATTGGCAAGTTATTTGATGACGAGGACACAACATAATTAACATGATCTTGGCAACATCAGTTATCCACCCACATTAACGAACAATGACTGACACTGAGTACTCCACATAGCTCAAGGAAATCAAAGTTAGTGTTTTTACTGCTGTCCAACTGACATTAGGTACTTAAATAGACATTGCAATTACCTGGACAGCCAAATAAATATCGTAACCACTTCACGGGAGAAATACCAAACGATTATTTAAAAATTAATAAGTGCATAATTTTTTTAAAATTGCATGTTCAAGTGAGATCATGCACAAACGGTTTTTCAGAATTCATTTATTATTGCACCACCTTTTTAGTTTCTGCTGCTTCTTTTCGTTCAATCTCTGCACGCAGTAACTTTCTTTCCTGCTCCAGTTCCCGCACTCGTTTCTGTAGTTTCAAGAATATAGTCATGTCCATGGCAGCATTCTCCAAGCCAGCTTCCTGTAAACAAAGAAACATCTAAAATGCCAGCAATTCAGACAACTTTTCATGTAATACCATGTGGCTCACGAGGACCAAGGGGCAACCTCTTCATGCAGAGCGTGGTGCATTTTTGGAACAAGCTGCCAGAGGAAGTGGAGGAGGCTGATACAATTACAACATTTAAAAAGCACCTGAATGTGGATATGAATAGGAAGGGTTTAGAGGGATATGGGTCAAATGTAGGCACATAGTGGGAACAGATCAGTTTTGGATATCTGGTCAGCGCAGACAAGTTGGACCTAAGGGTCTGTTTCCATGCTGCATAACTCGATGACTTATTATTAATATCAATATATTAGAGGAATAGCACACATTACATTAAGGTAATTATGCAATAAGCAATTATATATTTGAGCCCATGGTGTTACATTCACACGTACAACTGTTGTAAAGACCAGATCGCTTTACTTTCCCATATTTTTGATTGTGGACTGACATGAGAAAATAACTGTTTTAAGAACCAAGGATTTATGCACTTTTTAAAATCAAGCAACCTGACACTCATTGTAAGCACTGTTTACACAGCTGCTCATTCATTCAATCAGTAGCAGAAACCCAATTTGCAGATGGCTTGGAGCCAAGGGGTGTACGAATGAAATGTTGGCTGACAACAAGTAAGTGATTGGTTTGTGGACTAGTGACCACTTATTGATGACAGTCCGCCTGCCAACAACTATGTGTTGGACTTCGAGGTAGCTGCCCAGTTTGGGGTTGAGTGTTTTTTCTCTGGAGCAATTAGATCTCTGTAAAATTCTGATCACAACAATCATGTCAGCAAACCCAGAGGACAGGAACCACCGAACTGCCGTCCCACTCTGTCTGTCTGTGTCTGTATGTGTTGTTGCGCAAGTTGGGTGTTGGGGGAGGTCATGATTATAAGGGGGCTACAGTTTTAACTAGTAGAGTTATATGTCCGTGGTTCAGAATTGTTTATCAAAAGTTTGATTTTATTTATTTAAAATAATGAGTAATTCCTATTAAGTACAGAAACCTGGTTCAGGTTTTTTGTCCACCATGTGTGCAGTTCTGGTCTCCATCCTATTGAAAGGATGTTGCGAAACTTGAAAGGGTTCAGAAAACTTTTACAAGAACGTTGCCAGAGCTGGAGGCTTTGAGCTATAGGGAGAGACTGAATAGGTTGGGGCTGTTTTCTCTGGAGCATCGGACGGTGAGGGGTGACTTTATAGAGATTTATAAAATTATAAAGGTGCATGGATAGGATAGGTAGGCAAGATCTTTTCCCGGGGGTGGGGGAGTCCAGATCTAGGTTTAGGGGGAGAGGGGAATGATTTTAGAAAAGGGACCTAAAGGATAATTTTTTCATGCAAAGGTTGGTGCATGTCTGGAATGAGCTGCCAGAGGAAGCGGTGGAGGCTGGTACAATTACAACATTTAAAAGGCATCCAGATAGAGATATGAATAGGAAGAATTTAGAAGGATATGGACCAAATGCTGGCAAATGGGACTAGATCAGTTTAGGATAGCTGGTCAGCATGGACAAGTTGGACCAATGGGTCTGTTTCCGTGCTGTATCTCTCTATGACTTTATGTCTGCATGACTTGCAGATTATGGAACTCTGTCTAAATTTAAAAAATTTCTTTAACTGTTGTGATGAACCTGGGAAAGGTAGGGTTTCATTTCCAGCATTCTACCCCAATGAGGCATAACACTGTTCATTGTTATTAGACGGAGTCAGTTTGAGCGGTATCTTGTTTATCAATTTCTTTCATTAAACAGTCCTCTGAAACAATAGGAAATACTTTCCATAAATTGAATTCTGAATCAAGTGACATTCCAGAAACAATTGTCCCAATCACAATTCACAAATAATTTGATGAATGATCAGATCCAGACGTTTGCAATACAAGCTCCGCTAGTGTTGAGAAGCAAAGGGAAGGCTGAAGACAGTCAACTACAGACTTCTGGTGTTTTTATATTATCATGCTCACCAGAATCTCAGCATGCTATGGTCTGGAATGAAATGTTTGAAAGGGTGGTGGAAGCGGAGTAACTTCCATAAAGAAGTTGTTTACGTATTTAAAAAGGAAGGATTTGCCAAACTATGGGAAAAGAGCAGGGAATATCGCTAGTTAGGCATGTTTTTCAAAGAACTGCTGCAGGAATGGTGGACTAAACAGCCTCTTCTTTTCCTATATGAATCTACAATTAGAACATTGTTACATGTCTGATGATATTTAAATAGAACATTAATGCTTTCTCATTGTTTCCTGCTAGATTACAACTATTTGGCTGTGAAGTTATGACATCATAGAATTGTAAATCTGTCACATGTTCTCTCACCTCCACCAGCTGCACTGCATCCTCTGTATCCCCAACCTCAGACGTAGAGACAGAAGGGTAGTTAGAATCTGATCCAAGACTACTTTGATTGGAGGGATTTCTCCTGTGGCCCGGAGTATGCTGCAATAATTTTGAAATTAAGTAGTAATTGGTAGAAAGTGTGTTTGAATTTCACAATCTTATAGTACCACATGTCATACAATTCTGTCATTACAGCCTGAATTGATCATGTCTTAAGGATGTGTATTGTATGGATGAGCTCTTGAAATGACAACAGATAAAGTCACCTCTCAATTTGAAACTGAGCCATATAAACCAGAGGATTGTATATTAAACCTTAGCCTGCATACTTAGTTAATTTCAAATAGAACTGGTCTGAGTGTCTTTGGTCAAGGGAGGAAGATATTGATTATAAAAATTTTCCCCCTCCCAGAGCCAAAAGAATATAAAATGAGGCCAGAAATAAAGCTGGCTGTGATATCTTCTACTAATAGCCTCCCCACACTTACTGTTAGCATCACAGCAGAAAAACGATCATTGGAAAGAATGACTGGGGCCCAATATATTAATACTCGGTTCATTAGCAGGTTCAGGTGAGAAACTGAGCAGAGGGTATTTACCTGTCATTTTTTTCTTCCTATTCACATAGGCTCAACTCTTATTTTATCTCCAACCTGGAAGGCATGACTTGCTGAATTTGCGAGTCTTGGAAACACCTCTAACTGTGCTCTGTTGTTGAAACAACTGAAGTGGTGATGAGCATTGTAAGCAATGCTTCTGGAAGCATGAAATCTAGATATTTGCACTGGATTAGCAAGACTCACTTTGTATTCCACAGTTGTCCATATCTTGTATCCACTCCAGATGTTAGATCACAGAACCATATTGGAATCCAGGAACATAGGAGCAGTAAAAGGTCATTTGGCTCTTTGACCTTGCTTCATCATTCAATAAGATTTTGGCAAGTGTGGTTGTAATTTCAGATCCACTTTTTCCCTCTGTCCCGAGGAAGAAAATTCCACTCTAAACTGACCCTCAAAGGAAATGAATCTCCATATTTTGACCTTACAAGGGCCACCTCGAATTCCTAAACCGTATGTTCTGTCGTTCACACAAGTGGAGGCATCTGCCTAGTATCCACCCTATCCTGGCCCTACAAGATCTTATATGTTTCAAGAAGATTAGAGCTCACTTTTCTAAACTCCAATGGATATAGACCCATCCTGTTCTACTTCGAAGATATTCCTGGAATGACGAAAAGCTCTAAAACACTTTTACAGGACTACAGTTGGTCACAATTTGCTCTCATAATGTCTCTACTCAGCATGAGGCAATTCAATGTCCTGGGCTCCCAGTGGGAAGTCATAAGCACACAATTATTTTGTCTTATTGTTGTAGTTCTATCTCGGACTTGTACACCACATGAGCATGACATCCTGCCAGAAGCAAAGAACTACCTCTCTTTCTTCCAGAGACATGATGGGGTGATTGCAAGGTTATTTTTATTCATTCATAGGATGTGGGCATTACTGGCTGGACCAGCATTTATTGCCCATCCCTAACTGCCCAGACAGCAGTTAAGAGTCAACCACATTGCTGTGGACCAAGAGTCACATGTAGACCAAATCAAATAAGGATGGCAGTTTCCTTCCCTGAAGGTTCTTCGTGAATCAGATGGACTGGCAGCTAAAATCATCATGGATTTACAAGCCTTTGGATTTCCAGAAGCTGCCATGTTGCAATTTTACTTTCCCTATGAGCAATTGATGAGAATAGCTTATCAAAGCTAGTAGTCTCTCTCTTTCACCGTGTGCATGCTGGATCTGCATGACTAAATGTCCTGAGCCAGAAATAGAAGTTTTCTTGTTTTGCTGACAGTATTTCCATTGCCTTTCTAGATGGGAAATGATGTGAATGACTTCTGAGAGCTTCTACTATTCACCAAAGACACTGATGACCACTTTTAAAGTGCAACAGAGATAGCAATTATGCTCATTTCTGGGCATTTTCTGGTCTGAACTGCAGTAATATCAGAAATATATGTAAGCCATGCTCAGTGTTCTATATTGCACATTTATATAATATGTGTTATAGTTGTAAAAGAATCTTTAGCTTTTTAAATCACCTTAATTAAATTTATCTCCTCCTGCAGATTGTCATAGCGCTGCTCCAGACGGGAATACTCTTTCAGGAGGTTTTGATAACGAGAGCGTTCTTCCTCCAACTCCTTCTTTGCCAGCTCACTTTCCTTTGCTGTCTTCTGAGAGAGTTTTTCTGTAGATACAGTGCAATCCTGTTATAGGCAATGGGTTGAGGCAGAAAGAAAATGTTGCTAATCAGATTCACATGCTCCTTGTATACTGGGTTTGCTGCGTTTATTCACACTCAACACGAAAACTCCAATGGGCATTATTTGGACCAGCAGCAGCCCATTTGGAACAGATTTGAGAAGCTGCCATTCAGTGGGAGTTTCAACATGTATGTGTTGTGGGTCAGTTATGCATTACCTAGACACTAAGTAAATGGGGAACAAAAATCCTACAATTTGATGAAACAAGGAGCTTATCACTGCCTGAAGACTCAGGTAGGTTTATTTAATGCACATCAAGGTGTGAATGCAAGCAGTGATCTGGCTACGTTTAACAGCAAATTATACAGAAATTCACGTGTTTCATAAGGTAGAGATATCCAAAACATTTGAATTGATAGTTTTAGCATATTCGTGGAACCAGACCTATCTATTACATCATCATAATCATATCTCATCCTGAAGTCTTTAAACCACCAGTACTTCAAAGGAGCCAAGCAAAACCATAGGAACTTGCTGTCATTACCATAAGTTCTTACCTGCTACATCCTTCGACTCATTCTTGATGCTCTGGTTCAGTTTGTCTTTCTCATCCTTCAGCAATGTGTTCTCCTTCTCCAAATCTAGTACACGCTAGCAAGAGATAAAGAATAGTACAGAATTTGGGTATGTTAAAAAAAAAGATCATAGAAGTTAGTCTTGCCTTCTTCAAGCCATTCCACAAGGATACCAAAGTAATAGGGAATGACATGCAATTCTGCACGAGAAGAGAATTTAAGGAGACCATTAGGATGTGTAAGAGCATTCTGACAAACAATTGTGATTCAGTGATTGAACAACACTTGCTAAACAATCCCAAGTGTACTGAGAATTACACAGACCAATTTAAACTTGACAGTTGGGCTTGCAGAATGGTACACTTGTGTAAATTAACAATAAAAATACACTAATCTATTAATACCCACTACCTTCCACTGGCCAAAAGAATATGAACTCAAATTGTGCAAATTTTAACTTAACAAAATAGTAGCAGTCATTCTCTGGTTCATTTCTCAGGGCAAAGGTTTGGCCAGTCCACCTGCCTGATTTAAACGTAAAGTGTGGCTGTTATATGTCAGTCATCATCCAGCTCTTGTATTCTCCATAGTAATGCCTCTACAAATCAGGCCTATTTGCCAATCAATGCATTCTCTTATAAAATGTTGCTCCTTGTTATAGTGGTATTCGTGTGGATGTCCTGATGAGTGCAAGACAAAAAGCTTTGATGAAAACATGTCTTTTCTCAGCAATACATAGTTATTGATTTAAAAGCTACTTGTTTCTCCCCTCTAAAGGAACATTAAATATTTTATCTTCCAAAGTGGATCACAGATCTCTCTTCTGGTCCATTGTTTTCGCAAATCATTTGAACGTGTTGCAATATATATCCACAGTGGATTGCCTTCCTCTTGTGATTCACACATCATTCTTGGCAATCAGTATCAGTAAATTATTAAACTCTGAACAGCACTGTAATTCAACATGTACACTCCAGAAATGTTCAGAATGCCAAGCTATGCTTACAAAGAATTTGAAGCAGAGAATGGTCATTTGTGTAACTAGTTTATTTTTGCTCCATCTAAGTCTCCTTCCTACTAACTGATTGTACTCTATGAACGTATCCGTCTACTCCTGTCTCACTTGGGCACTTTCCCATTTTATTGTACAGAGTTTTTCATTCTGAAATAAAAGCTGTAGAAAATTGCCACCTTTACTTCATCAAGTATTCAGCAGTAAAACAGTACATTAGTTTCTGAAGACAGCTGTAGCCTTTGCTTCAGCAATTCCATGTGGCAACAAGCTCCATATTCTTAACTCAAGAATTCATTGCCCTGAATTCATTGTTAGTTTTTTTTTGCTGACTATAAATTTTTGTTTTTAACTTTACCACTAACAGAAATGCCTGTATAGATCATAATATTAGTGAGAAAAAAAGTTAATATTAATGGGTGCATTGTTGACATTTTCTCTGAAAACTACTGAAACAGGCAGTTTAAGCAAGTTCACACAAAAGATGATTTTGGAATTAAAAAGGGGTGAGGGAAGATCATTAGTTGAAGTTGAGATTTATCAGAACAGATATATACCAATAGTATTTTTGTGTTTTTAAAGATTGTCAACTTTGTAAGCAAAAGGTGACAGTTTATTTTCAATTGCTACAGAAAATGTCTTTTTTTTCCAGTATATCAAAAAGGATTCAGAGTCCTAACTTCTAAATACACTTACTTTTAATGTAGATTTTTTTCACTTGGACATAAATTTAGAAAAAAAGCTGCAAAAATTTGAGAAAATTGTCTTTCTTCGTTTTATTACGTACTCAGCAGTAAAACATTGCAGTAGTCGCTGAAGCAACTGAAGTAATTGCCTTTGGCTTGATGATGAGCACTGGTACAAACCTGTTCGCAAACTATTGCAACATCAGCATCAACATAATTGACTGCAGACTGAGGAGTCACAGAGTTCATTCTTCTGAGTGTGCAAAGTTAATGCATGAAATTTTATGTGAAGTTATGGAACCTGGCATAACTAACTGAATGGCATTAACCAAGTTTGGTGTCAGTTTCTTTGCATCAAGAAGACTGCCCCCTGTAAGTGAGATGAAGTACATAATTTCAGGTCAGTAGCCTCAAGATATGGCTGGAAATAACTTGAAATAAATTACATTTATTACCTTGTTTAAATTACATAGAAAATAGGAGCAGGAGTATGCCATTCAGCCCTTTGAGTCTGCTCCACTACTCAATATGACCAAGGCTGATCAGCTAACACAATAGGCTGTTCCTGCTTTTTCTTCATATCCTTTGATCTCTTTAGCCCGAAGTGCTATAACCAATTGCTTCTCGAAATTACGCCATGTTCTGGCTAGACCACTCTCTGATAGTGAATTCCACCAATTCACCATTCTCTTGAAGATATTTCTCCTCACCTCAGTCCTAAATATTTCTACTTAGACAGTGGCCTCTGGGTCACTCCCCACTATTGAGAACACCCTCCCTATATCTATCATGTCTACCCTTGGTGGAATTTCTTGTCAGAATACATTTCTATGAGATTCTCATTCTTCTGAACTACAGTGAATATAATCACTCCTCATGTCTCAACCCAACCATACCAGGAAATGCACTCCCTTTATGGCAAGAACATCCCCGACTCAGGCGACTGACTGTGTGGAGTTTGCACATTCTCCCCATGTCTGCGTGGGTTTCCTCCGGGTGCTCCAGTTTCCTCCCACAGTCCAAAAGATGTGCAGGTCAGGTGAATTGGCCATGCTAAATTGCCTGTAGTGTTAGGTAAGGAGGGGTAAATGTAGGGGTATGGGTGGGTTGCGCTTCGGCGGGTCGGTGTGGACTTGTTGGGCCGAAGGGCCTGTTTCCACACTAAGTAATCTAATCTAATCTAATCTAATCTAATCCCTTCTCAGTTAAGGAGACCAGGACAGTACACATTATTCTAGGAGTGGTTTCACCAATCTATTGTACATTTGCTGCAACACATCCCTGCTCCTATACTCAAATCATCTCGCTTTGAAGCCCAAAGTGCAATTTGCCTTCTTTCCCACCTGCTGCACCAAAGCTTACCTTCAGCGACTGGTGTACAAGGATACCCATATCTCAGTACACATTCCTCTCACTCAATTTATAAATCAGATAATAATTTACCTCCCCACTTTTGCTGTCAAAGTGGATAACTTCACATTTATCTGCCATGCATTTGCTCACCCACATAGCTTGTCCAAACCACACTGAAGTATCTCTGCATCCTCCTGACAGCATACCTTCCCATCCAACTTTGTGTCATCTGCAAATTTGGAGATATTACATTTAGTTCCCTCATCTAAATCATTAATACAAATTGCGAATAGCTGGGGGCCCTGGCACCGATCCTTGTAGTATCCCACTGATCATTGGAAAAAAGACACGTTTACTGTTACTCTGTTTTTTGCCTGCCAACCAGTTCTCAATTCATCTCAATATACCATCCCCGGTCCTATGTACTTTAGTTTTACATGCTACTGCTTTATGTGGGACTTTGTTGAAAACCTTCTGAAAATCCAAATAAACCACATTCTCTGGTTCCCCTTCATCAACTGAGTTATATCCTTGAAGAATTCCAGTAGATCTGTCGAGCATAATTTCCCTTTTCCTAAATCCATGCTGACTATCCAATCCTGCTACTATTTTCCAAGCGCTCTGCTATTAAATCTTTTATAATAGACTTCAGCATTTTCCCTATCACTGTAAGCTTTAACATTAGCAACCCTCCAGTCTGTTCCCGGTTCTGTAGAATCTTGGAAGATGACCATAATGCATCCACAATTTCCAATGCATCCAAAGGCCATTTGATCAGATTAGATTAGATTATATTAGATTCCCTACAGTGTAGAAACAGGCTATTTAGCCCAATAAGTTCACACCGACCCTCCAAAGAATAACTTAACCAGACCCATTTCCCTCTGACTAATGCACCCAACACAATGAGCAATTTAGCATGGCCAATTCACATAACTTGCACATCTTTAGATTGAGGGGGGAAACTGGAGTCCCCAGAGGAAACCCATGCAGACACAGGGAGAATGTGCAAACTCCACACAGACAGTCACCCGAGACTGGAATCGAACCAGTGTCTCTGGTGCTGTGAGGCAGCAGTGTTAACCACTGAGCCACCGTGTTGCCCCAAGTACTCTGGAATACAGATTGTCAGGCCCTGTGGACTTCAGTCTCCAATCCCAACAATTTCCCAAACTCCATTTCTCCATGAATACAGATTTTCTTTCATTCCTTGCGATTATTAAACCCTCTTTTCCCCAGCATTTTTGCTATGTTATTTGCATTCTCCTTTGCGAACACAGAACCAAAGTATGCATTTAGCTTTTTGCTCCTCATTATAAATTCCCCTGTTTCTGGCTACATTTGTCTTCACCAATCTTTTTGTACCTATAAAAACATTTATAGTTAGTTTTTATGTTCCCCACATCTTACTCTTATGCTCTAATTTCACTTTCTTAATCAATCCCTTTGTCTTCCTTTGGTGAATTCTAAACTGCTACCTCTGTTGTTGTTTTATCCAGACAATTTTCATGTCTCTTCCCTGATTTAATACTATCTCTAGTTTCCCTGGTCAGCCATGGTTTGGCCACCTTTTCTGTTCAATTTTGCACCAGGCACGAAAGAACAATTGCTGCAGTTCACCTATGTGATCTTCGAATGCTTGTCGTTGTCTTTCTTCTGCATCTTTAAGTAACATCCTATAATGTATCATATACAGCTCAAACCTTATACTATTGTAGCTTTCATTACTTAGATTCAAGACCCTGGTCTCAGAATCAACTATGTCACTCTCCATCTTGATTAAAAATTCTACCATCATGGTCATTTCTCCCCAAGAAGCCTCACACAACTAGATTGCCAATTATTCCTTTCTCATTACACAATACCCAGATTCTTTATTGCATGCATCTCTAAATTTCCATTCAATGCCATTCCCAACACACCCCCATAGTTTGGGTGGGTCTATATAGAACTCAGTCTAATGTTTTTTGCCCCTTGTGTGTTTTTAAGCCCTACCCATCCAGATTCAACAACACTTGAGCTAACATTCTTGCTCACTATTATGTTAACTTCCTCTTTAACCAGTAACGCAATTCCACTGCCTTTTCCTTTTTGCCTGTCCTTACTAAATACTGAGTACATCTAGATGTTCAGTTTCCATCCTGGTTATTTTGCAGCCATGTCTCTGCAATTCTAACTATGACATATCTGTTTAGATTAGATTAGATTACTTACAGTGTGGAAACAGACCCTTCGGCCCAACAAGTCCACACCGACCCACCGAAGCGCAACCCACCCATACCCCCTACATTTACCCCTTTAACCTAACACTACAGGCAATTTAGCATGGCCAATTCACCCGCACATCTTTGGATTGTGGGAGGAAACCGGAGCACCCGGAGGAAACCCACGCAGACACGGGGAGAATGTGCAAACTCCACACAGTCAGTCGCCTGAGTCGGGAATTGAACCCGGGTCTCTGGCGCTGTGAGGCAGCAGTGCTAACCACTGTGCCACCGTGCCGCCCACTAGATGTTATCATCTAGTTACGGGATTAATTTATTCAGTCTATTGCAAATGCTCCATGCGCTGAGGGATAAAGCCTTATGGCTTATCTTTTTAACATTACTTATCCTGCAGCCATTATTTTTCACTCCGGCTCTATTTGAGCCTGGCCCTTGATTTCTTTACCGATCAGTTTTCTTATTCTCCTTTCTGTCTCTTGCTCATCCTTGATTCCCCTTTCTCCAATCCTTTCCTACATTTATCTAATGCTTTTCATAAAATGCTGTTTTATGGTATCAAGTCCCCTACAAACGTGAAAGGTCCCAATTGATATTGTAATGGTTATGAGCAAAGTTTGTAAAACTGAATCTAATGAAATTTGCACAGAAAAATGTAAAAAGTGTAAAATGTAAAAGTAGACTGATTGCCATTAAAACTCAGTTGGTTTACCATGTTCTGCCAAAGAAATCCTCTAGCTCTACCCATTCTTATGCGCTTAGTCTACATGTGACTCTACAGTCCGTTTTGCTATAATGTGTGTTTCTTCAATGGGAATCGGCTATAACACTATTGAATAATTTAGACCATTATTCGTAGAATGTGAACTTGTATTGGTTATAATGTGATTCTGGCCCCATTATTTTAAATGGTGCTGTTATTATGCAATTTTCTTATAACGTAGGGTAGCACAGGATCAGAACTCTCGTATTAATTCAGAACCGACTGTAATTTATTCTATGTGATTGAATCATAATACCTTTTGAAGTGGCGCTGTAAGCTAGTCAGCTGTTCAATTGCTACTCAACAGGAACGATCATTACCATTTTCCGAGTGCAACTGATAAATGTGACCATCTGCTCAATTTTACATTTCTCCCCTGCCACAAATTCCCAACACTCAAACCACCAACAAGGAGGGCAAAAAAAACTAGTCATCTGACTCAGTTGACATATTTTACAGATACGTTAAACTCAGCACATACTTGAATTGCCTGGAACTTCTCTTTAGTTCATAGAAATATCGTATTTAACTCTATGATTGATTTCTTTCCCCGAGATAATATGTATGCAAAGAAAAAAACATGCCCTTTTGGTCCTGGTTACATACACATCATTAATTGAGATGCTCTGAATTAATGACTGAGGAAAGGAGCACCATAGCTGTGCACAGATTATACTGAAAACTTGTGGGAAAGTTTACTGCCCCGGACACCTCTCACCTCTGACATCGTTACTCTTCACTCATGTGCAGAGGCTAGAGAAGGGAAATGTTTCTCCTTTAGGCAACATACCAGCATCAACCACTTCCAGGTCAAGAATTGTGCTAATTAGATAGAGCTTTCAGTTTATTCTCTATACTTCCCTCACCATCTGTCAATTTTAACTTTGGTCTTAATTTTAAAAATGCATCCTCATGCAGAAACCAGCAAAAACAAACATTACAAATGCTGACACAGTTCTATGCTTATCACTTTTACGATAATGAAAGAAACGAAGTGCACAGAACTGCAGCCTGTTGTACTGGTCGATTTAGAAGTTACTGAAGTGAAATTAAATGCTAAAGTCTCGAGATTTATTTTCCAGAGGGAAAATTACTTTGTATGTCATTTGACACATTTCACAGCCTACAATAATTTTAGCTTCCAAGTGAGAAATAATTTTTTCTGGTAGAGTAAGAGATATTTTAAATAAGAACATAAAATTAGTTATGGTATTCCAATACAACTTTATAACAGCTAGGGTTTTCATTAGGAATTTCAACTTTGTTGACCCTGAAATATGGAAAGACTGTTAAATGACAAACACGGTGGTGATGATTTTTATACATGAGATATTTTATGCAATGAAAGGAAATTGGAGAAAAAAAGGTTTAGGGGTGACTTGATAGAGGTGATTTAGATGATTAGGGGTTTAGATAGGGTTGACCATGAGAACCTTTTTCCATGTATGGAGTCAGCTATTACGAGGGGGCATAGCTTTAAATTAAGGGGTGGTAGGTATAGGACAGATGTTAGGGGTAGATTCTTTACTCAGCGAGTCGTGAGTTCATGGAATGCCCTGCCAGTAGCAATGGTGGACTCTCCCTCTTTATGGGCATTTAAACGGGCATTGGATAGGCATATGGAGGATAGTGGACTAGTGTAGGTTAGGTGGGCTTGGATTGGCGCAACATCGAGGGCCAAAGGGCCTGTACTGCGCTGTATTTTTCTATGTTCTATCTCAATGTTAGCGTAGTTAACAGCATCCCTTTTCGGAGGGAAATTAGAGTCACACAGTGGAGGCTCATTACAAAAACACGATGATGATGTAGTCATGGCAAAAGGCTAGACTTTTTCTCCCCCTCCAAATAAACCGGAGAAGAGAAGGAAAGTTTCAAGGTGCAATGAAAAGATTAGAGAAAGTAAATTAGCAAAGACCAATTCTAGCAGTTCTAGAATTAATAGAAAGGGAGCATAAATTGAAAAATATATCATTACAGAAATAAACTGAAAAGATTAGAAAAGCTCTAGTAAGTTCTGAAGAGATTACAAAACAGAGTATGTCAAGTGGTTATGGAGGCAAAAGTTAGAAATACATGTTTGAAGGAATTCTCTAAACACTTTTAATGAAAAATTATAAATAGCAATATAGAAAAAAAGCAACAAAGTGAAATGTAGACAGCTCTGGAGGAGAAATGTGGCTAGCTGCATAACCTCTTCCCTGTGTTGTAATTCTGATTATTAATTTAATAAATTCTCCTAATGGATGCACATGCAAAAATCTATGCAAATATTTTTCAAAATGACCAACCTAGAATTGACCAATAAATTAATTTTCAGTTGTCAACTGGTTTAAAATACTTCAAGTTTTGGTTACCTGCTGAAGTTCTGCCTTTTCCCTGGTGTAAGTGTCTTCCAGGATTTTGCGTTCAGTCTGGGATTTCCCAAGCTCCTTGCGGAGTTTCTCAATTTCCTCCTGTAAGCTAGTTTCTCGGTTCTTGTCACCCTGTTGTTCACGCCATCGGTCCAACTCCTTGTTAAGTTTATCGATTTCGGTAGCTTGTGCTGTATTCACTGCCATCAACTGCTCAGTCATTGCCTTGTGTTCCTTGTTCTATGGAAACAATCATCAGGTGGGATCAATCCAATAGATAACGCAATATTCATAGCACTGTATTTCACAAACAAAAGACATTCTGCTTGATTGCTCTAGGTTATTTAATATAGAAGTGGTTCCCAAGTAGGTTTGAAAACATTTCAAAATATTATTACAACACTCGAGTTTTCTATCACTACTTAATCTAGAACAAGGTTTTCGTTTAAGTTCAGACTCAAGGCTACTGTAGTAAATGGCATTCTGCTATGGGCCATTTTCAGGCACTCTCTAATATGGCGCTTTTGGGTCTCTTCAGCTCTTTCTACGACTCTGGTTCACTCACCAGAGTGTTTTATTATTATGGCTCATCAAGGATGAGCGACGAATACTGGATTTGCCAGCAAGGTCCATAAGCAGAGAACTGAAACACTTACAAGGAAAGCTTAAAGTAGATAACAAGTGGCAACCAAGTATAGGCACCATCAGGACAGAGTAATAAATGTTCTACTCTAAATCCTTCCATTTGAGTAGGGCATTGGAAGATGGGAAAAATACTAAGAACTACATTGTGGCCACTTGTTGATTAACGTAACTTGTGCAGAGGTGAAGTCTGAAGTTATCACATACATTGGACACTAACTCTTCAGACCACATAGTCACTAGGTCAAGGTGTACAGAGATTGGTGCCTTAAAGAAAAGCTAAGAAAGGGAGAAAGAAGTGTGAAAAATTTACTTTCATTATTCAAATGAATGATTTGGAGTTTTCATTGACTGCAGAAGACAATCCAATTTTATGTGCAGAATTTGACTTAAAGTTTCTTTAAAGCAATTATGCTAATTCTTATTCACTTGCATATATAACAGCATTCATTTGTCCTAAAATGTGCTGTCTTGCAAAAGTTAAGTTTAAAACAAACTTGAAATTAGATGGAGGTCTTTCTTACCTGAACGTCGACCTTTCTTTGAAGCTGGACCACTTTATTTTCCATCCCACTGGTGAGTTTCTTGTAGTGTTCTACTGACCTGGCTTCAATCTTCAGTGTCTTTAACTCACGGCGTGCCTTCATGCGCCTATAGCAGCACTGGAGGTAGATGACCGCATTGCGTATCCTGGAGAACCTCTTCCGGGCTATCCAACCCCTTACATATTTCTGAATAATACTGGCTTTGTGTTGCCGTAGCAACTGTGGAGATCAGAAAATAACAGTAAAGTCAGAAAACATGCAACAACTTGGTAGACTACACAGTAGAGTGCAGCAAGGTACAGTTCCAACACCATAAAAAGACAGCTTTAGATTCATGCTGACACTTCTCAAAGCTGCAAGGTTTCTATAATTCCCAATAAAAACACAGGGTACAAAAGATGTGACAATATCTTATTAGCTCTTAATCACATCCTACCTACATTTAGGATGATAGCTTTTTCTCATTGATTGCATATCCCTTCTGAAGGCTTCTTACATTTCAAGATGTACCACAGCCCTTCACATTCAATGAACTTTTTCAAATATTACAGGAAAAACATGTCCACATGAAAATAGTTGGATATTCCCAACAGAATTCATAATGAATGAGTATATTTTATTTATTGCTAACAAGCTAGGACTTAAGAGACTCTGCTGCAGAAAAACAAATTTTTTTTTTTAATTTAGAGAATCAAGTGAAACATGCAAAATCAATTTTAAAAGATTGCGAGGGAAACAATGTCATCATTCAGCAGCATGCCAACCTGATGAAGGAGCAATACTCCAAAAGCTTGTACTTCCAAACAAACCTGTTGGACTATAACCTGGTGTTTGTGATCTTTAACTTTGTTCACCCCAGTCCAACACCAGCACCTCCACATCATGGCTACCAATAATTCAACACGGCAGTGAAAATTTAGCTTCACTGGTCAAAATTACAGAATAATATGGCAGTAATGATTTGAGTGATACAATTCAAGGTTACCCAACTTTTGATTCCTGGTTCTTGCTGATCTGTGCTATATCTAATTTAGCCACTCTTAGTTCTATTCAACGAGAGACAGCATATCCACCTAATTGTTGTCCAGTGGCCTTGATAAACACTGGACATATTGGAAACAAAAACAATCGCTGTTTGGGATCACACTTCTGTTAGTGGATTTGGTTCATCACTTTCCAAGGGGCTGACTCATAGCAACTTTACCACTTTCAATGAAAAGGAGTCAAGACCACAAACGGAGAGAAGAGCAATGAGGAAAATGTTTTGGCTTCCAAGAAATAAAGCCAGCTTAAGCAGGCGATCAAAATTATCATAAGTAAAAATAGAAAATAAAATGGAGTCAATCCTGCATAATTGCAAAAAAAACTCTAAAGAGATGGCATCACACAAGCTTAATGTATAGTATTCACTTACAGCAAAAGCAAAGGAGTACCATTAAAATGAAACCATTAGAGATAATGCAGTTCCAACATAAGGTTTAGAACCGTCAATCCAAATGATGGTTAAAAACAATCTCGGTGATATTCCTCATGATCCCATTCTCATGGGATCAATTATGGAATGAGTTTGCGATACCAGAGATCACATGTATTGTTGCAACTTGCTTCCAATTAAAACTTAACCACCCCACTAACATTTTGCACTGCAATAGGATGCATCATTTTGGCATATTCACTAACAATGATTCACCTCCTCTGACTATATGCGCCAAGAAATATTATTCAATACATGCTAGCTGTTACTCAAAAAACCATGAATACAAATCTTCCAAGTGACTTAAAAAATGTTTTAATCAAAAATGGAATTTCAAAAAATAGGCCTGAGGCAGTAAAGCCAAATTGAGTTTTCCATAAAAATAGACAGAACAGTTAAATATAAATGTTACAAGAACACATTTTCTATTATTTATTAAAGAATGTAAAATCTATGTGTCTGATGGTCTTGATTTTTTTTGACAAACATTAGAGATAAAGTTGAAATCCACATTGCATATAATTTGTAAATATTAGCCAGTTTTGAGAAGATTTGTAGCTTAGATTGAGGTTCTGGATGTAAGTTTGCTCGCTGAGCTGGAAGGTTGATTTTTCAGCTTCAAAATGAACCTTCCAGCTCAGCAAGCAAACTTACATCCAGAATTTATTAATATCTCACACTGCTGATACAAACTCACCCTGGACTTTGACAAGGATGCATCCACAAATAGGGCAACAGCCCTAAATACAGCCCTTTTGAACTTCCATATCAACAAAATTCAACCAGGATACTTAAAGCCATTATTATATATTTGAAATGTGTGACATTGTGTCAAAAACAAAATGGTTTATATTTTACTCTTGGAGAATCTGTGATCGAGGAGTGACACTTGGCAAGTGCAGCAAGAAAAGGTCCACTCTTGGCTGATCTGTTTATTCCACATTCCCAGAAAATGGAACTAGTGAGGCATGCGCGCACAGGACTGGAGACCATTGTGGTGATTCAGCATCTACTACCCTCCGCACTACCTATCCTGATTCAAAGCTTTGAGTAGCACCAGCAGCACTAACATGTCCTTTGCACCAATTTCCAAAGTAGTAACATTTTAGCCAGTCATTTGACAATAACCAAATGTTTTCCCACCAAAACTGAGACATATTTACTTCACTGTAATAAAACTTACTAGAGAATTCAAACATTCAGTACAAATGTGAAGTAAATGACCTAAAAGTGAATATCACAATATTGAAAGGATACATATTTCATAAAGCATTTGATTATAATGGAAAAAATGTTAACCAAAATCAATATTTTTAAAGGAATTACTAACTGTAATTGGGAATCATGAGAAAACTTCTGCTATAATACCATGTAATCCTTCAGCAAGTAATTATCATTGTTAATTGGTAATTATTATGTTATTTCTGGCAAAAATATATCTTTTTCTCCACAGACATCATGATCATAAATGACCACTTTCACAGGGCTATGACCTCTGTTCCAAGGATGCTGGAAAATATGAAAACACTACATAATACTTATTTGATTCTTGTTTATTGTGCCTGAACCAACACTGGGGGTTTCAGACATGCTAACGAGGGGATCAACTGTCTGCATGAATTCCTTCCTCCATGAAGCTGGGCTGCCCTGTTCAGGGTTATAGGTGTGAAAGCTGCCCAGCAGCAGCTACCACCAAAAAGCTAAATTTGAATGTTTGCAAAATTCATAGAAGGTCGAACAAGGAGTGTTCTTCCCAGCTCCACAGCATTACTGGTAGTTGCTACAGGCTACAATAAACACACTTCCTCTCCCCATTGTGTGTCAATTCTGGTCAAGAAATTCAGCTTTTGCAACGCTAAGTTGCCTGCAGAGGCTGTGATACTTTACTTAATAAATAAGGCTCAAGGTCCCAAGCTTGGACTGGTCTTATGCCTCCAAGATGGGACCAGGGATCCTGGTGAACATTGATTCTGGGCCCAGTGATAACCTCAGACAAAATCTGCCTCAGTGTGTGAGGTAAGGGGCTCTCATTTTCAAGAATGATGATTAGAAGCTAACTTTACATGTAAACTTAAACCCAGAAACGTGAAAACATTTACCTCATGGTACACCCGCCTGACAAACGTTCCACGAGTGTAAGCCTGAATCGTGACGGCCGCATTGCGAATATGCAGGTACTTTCGTCGCACAACATGCATCCTATACTGCTTCTGAAAAATGACCGCAGCTCTTGTTTTTCGCAGCAAATCCACCCACCTTAGAATAACCAAAATGAACCGAGGGTATTAACAAGAATGAATGAAGGCAGGTTGGCTGATAAAAATGGATGCAAGTGATCCAATACATCTTAAAATGCAACTTTAAAATAAAAAAAACGTCAAAATCTGAAATCAAGAGCACACTGAAATCACGGTCGGCTCAAACATTTCGGTAAGAAAAAAAGCAAGGAGATATTAATGCTAGGATATAGTGGATAATGGAAAAAGAAAGGGATATGGAGGAAAGAGACCACTGGGCCAGATGGTTGGTCCTTGGTGGTGTAGGAGGGGAGCTGGTGCAGGAGGCTGGCATCTGCAATTGTCAGGCTTCATGTGATAAAGTAGGTAGTAATATTTGCTATTTAGGAAGACAAAGCGAGAAACATTCTAGAAGGTTCTAAGAGGCCTGGAATTCTACTTCTAACATAGGGCGTATCTTCAGGACAGCAGTGAGAGAATGTTTTTTTAAAAAGGTAAAATCTGCTTGAACACATATGACACACGCCAAGGGTAGTTGGGACTTGAACCTGGATCTTCTGGCCCTAAAGTAGGGACATTATCACTCACCACAACCCCTTTCAAAGTGATTACGATGCAAGTGGTTTAGTAAAACTGGATTTAGCTGTGATGTTACAACAATCAGACAACATACAAACCATTACTGCCTAGGCTCAAGGACAGCAAATAACCATGTAAAGCAGCGACAGGGGGCCGCTGAGCAGCATAGCGATAGATAAAGAAGAGGTGCTTAAAAGGCAAAACAAAATATCCAAAGAACTGCAAATGCTGGAACTCAGAAAGAAAAGCAGATATTTCTGGAAAAGCTCAGCAAGTCTGGCAGCATCTGTGGAGAGAAAGCAGAGTCAATGTTTTGGGTCCAGTGAGCCTTCTTCAGTACGGCTGAAAAGGCTGGCAGCACACCCAGTACAGATGTAGCCAGGCCTGGATCGGAGGCAACCTAGGCTGACATTTGTCGATCTACAGCCTCTTTTGGTGAGGAGGAGAATACTGCAGGAAAACATGCTTCCATTTATTGAGCTTTTGGAAAGTAATTCTTATGCTTAAGGATAGCAATACCAAGTCCGTCTAAAGCCCACCAAATGAAACAGCCGGCCATTGAGTTTGGCTCAGGATGAGATGTTTGTCCTTGCCTGGGGAAGGTGTTGTTTTCGACAGCTGCCACCCAATAGCCAACAGGTCTACAGTCCCAGGACGGCAAATTCAAGCAGTGGCCATTGCTAGGACTATAGGAGCAGCAGGACCTCTGGGTTCATATACACAATTCCCTGAATGGGCCCATGCAAGTTGAAACAGTTGTGCAGAAAGCTTATAGAATCATTGTGTTTATTAAGAGATATCGAGTGTAAAACCAAGTAAGTGATGCTACATCTCTATAAATCATTGTTCAGACAACATTTGGAATATTGTGCTCAGTTTTGGGCTCTTCATTAAAGGAAGATATTAAAAGCAATGCTGGCCTATCCAGAGATGTCACATCCTGTGAGTGAATTAAAAAAAAACACTGGAGTGTGCACAAAAGAGATTTACCAGAATGCTACCAAAAAAGAGGGATTTTAGATATCAGGAAAGATTAGAGAAATCTGGTTTATTCTCCTTGGAGTAGAGAAGTTGAAGAGGCGACCTTATTGGGGTGTTCAAAATTATGAATAATTTTGAAAGGATAAAGAGGATATTCTATTTCCAGTAATTGGCATGTAAGTAACTAGGGGTCACAATTTGAAGATCATCAGCAAGACAGCTAGGAGTGAAAGGAGGAGAAAATTCTTTATTCAGCTGTTAGGATTTAGAATGCGCTGCCTGGGAGAGTACTGGAGGCAAATTCCATAGGAACTTTCAGGAGAATGCTGGACATACATTTGAAAGTGATGAAGTTAGAGGGCTATGGAGAGAAGGCTAGAGAACGGTTCAAACTGGGTAGCTCTTTTGGAAGCTGGTAGTGTTGCGATGGGTTGAATGGCCTCCTTTTGTACTGTAAAATTCCATGATTATATGATTCTAACCAGACCCCAGAAATGCACCAATTTTGTTTCAGAGGACATCCTCCTTCAGCCAATATAAGCAAAAGAATTTTGGACGCAACTACAACTTAAGCTACAAAATCTTATGCTGATGAATTGCTTTTAAGTCATAGCTGTTCAATGAGGAACCTTTCTCTGATGGGGGGCGTTGGTGAGATTTCCAGAACATAAGAAATCAGAATCAGAGGAACCAAAAGCCAATCGAACCTGCTGTGTCATTCATAAAGATTGTGGCTGAATTAAATCCTGACCTCTTCCCCTAATTTGAAGCAATCTGTCAATCTTTGTCTTGAACAGACTTTGAATATTCACAACCCTCTAAGATAGATAATTTCA
The DNA here is from genome assembly GCF_037043375.1 of Chiloscyllium plagiosum. NCBI lineage: Eukaryota > Metazoa > Chordata > Chondrichthyes > Orectolobiformes > Hemiscylliidae > Chiloscyllium > Chiloscyllium plagiosum. The sequence goes on along the minus strand of NW_028270139.1, from coordinate 130,813,142 downwards.
AAGATTCATAATTTTGCAAGTGAAGACATTTCTTCTCAGCTCAGCCCCAAATGACCCATAGTACTTAATTTTCTGGCAAAGGCAAGCAGCCCGATCAAGTCCTCTCAATTTTATATCTTTCAATAAGACCTAATCCTTCTAAAACTGAGCCCTGTTCTACCCAACACATCCTATCTGACAGCCCTCACATGTCATTAATCAAGCCTGCATGCCCACCTTAGGCAAGCATGACTATTCTTGTTGATGTTAATTGAAATTTCCTGTGTTGATCCAGAAAATACATAATGCATGAAACACTCAAATAATTGGGAAGTTCCTTCCTCAGACCAATGTTGTTTCTGTATGTTGTGTAAGCAGATTGCAGAGATGTTAAATCTCACCCACTTCATAGTAAGTTTAATAGTAGAATGACAAAGGAGGTGTGTCCCTTCAGTCCCTCATAATGCATGAAAGTTCTGGCAATAAAGCCTACCTGCGAGCTTGGTAGCCCCGAATATGTTTCTGAATAGTGATGGCAGCCTTCCTCATCCGCCTGTACTTAGTTCTCTGTAACCAACCACGAACAGTCTTTTGTATCATCATACATGCAGCTCGGAACTTATCTGCTCGCAGTTTCTCCAGATATGCCACCTGACCAGCACGGAAGAAGATTTTGGATCGGCCAAACTGGAATTTATCAGGATCCTGAAGAAAATAAAAATCACAAAAAAATTGTTTACTGAGTGACTGAATTGTACAATTTGCAGAATCAGACAGCTGTTCATCCATTGAGACAGTGTCAAAGAACTAATTTAAGTGCACATGAATCCCACTTTCCAGCACTTGAATGTTATGACATTCAAGTGTTTATCTATGTATTTTTTAAAGGTTGCAAGGTATTGGGTCTCAACTATTAACACAGACAGATAGAAGAATGTTTTTCCCTCAAATCCCCTCTAAAGCTTCTATCTTTCACCTTAAGATTATGCCCCCTTATTATTGTCACTTCAACTTAAGGGAACAGCTGCTTCCCATCTAGCCTGTTCATACTCCTGATAATCTTATACATCTCAATCATGTCCCTGTTCTGCCTTCTCTCTCTAAAGAAATGACCTGAGTTTATCCTGCCTTTCTTCATAACTAAAATATTCCACCCCAGGCAACATCTTGGTGAATCTCCTCAGCATCCCCTCCAATGCAATCATTCTTCCTGTAGTGTGGAGACCAGAATTGCACAGTACAGCTACAGCCTAACCAAAATCCTGTACAGCTTCAACATAACCTCCATGTTCTTGTAATCTATGCCATGTAATCTTGTAATCTCCTCAATAAAGGCAAGTATTCCATATTGATTCCTGAAGAAGGGCTTATGCCCGAAACTCCTGTCGATTCTCCTGTTCCCTGGATGCTGCCTGACCTGCTGCGCTTTTCCAGCAACACATTTTCAGCAAGTAATCCATATGCCTTCTTAATTACCCTATTAAACTATCCTGCCACCTTGAGGGATCTGTGGACACGCACGCCAAGATCCCTCCACTCCTCTGAGCCTCCTATTGCCCTGCCAATCATTTAGTACTCCTTTATCAGGTTACTTCTCCCAAAGTGCATCAATATTTACTATCAGTACAAGAGCAGCACACACATTTATTGGAACATGTCTGTGATGTTTTTGCAAGCCTTACCACCATGGCAAAATTGGCAAGACTTTTTTTTTGACAGAGACGATCTCCACTAATAAGGAGGTAACTCTGGACTGGCACCAAAGGCTTTTTTTAAATCTTAAGAGTGTGGGTGTCACTGGTTAACTCAGTATTTATTGCCCATCCCTAATTGCCCAGAGGGCAGTTGAGAGTCAACCACATTGCTGTGGCTCTGGAGTCACATGCAGGCCAGACCAGGTAAGGATGGCAAAATTTCCTTCCCTAAAAAGGACATTAATGAACCAGATGGGTTTTTAAAAACCATTTAACTAGCTCTTAACTCCTTTTTTATTGAATTCAAATTTCACAATATTGAACACACTACTCTGGACATGAACATATGCTATTAGCTTGGGCCTCCAGTTTAACATCACAGCTATGCCACGGCCTCCACAAAATCCTTACCTTGATAACAATTTCAAGAAGTCTCTTACAAGTCTCTTTCTTATCATTTAATATTATGTTCTTCTTGGTCATTAGGACTCTGTATCGGTTGAAGAACTCATGGTACGTCCACCTGTCAAAAAAATACGTTTGGTATTGTGACAATTCAGCTGCCTAATTTTTAAGTGGCTCTTAAGGTGACTTCCAGCAAATTACAGAGGAACTACATTAGATGCAGACAGTCAGAAGAACACCAAGTAGATATTTTTAGGAAAAAAATCAATTTTATTTTATATGAGCCATATTTATAGACAGTGATATTGATCCAAGCAAATTATGGATTACAGGGATACATTCAATTAACGGTGTAAAGAGAAAAACTAAATTAGAATAAAAAAGACAAGTCAGTTGAGACCTTTTCACTCAAGAGTAATAGAATTTATGAGTCAAGTTTCAACAAAGCAGTCAATATAAACAGATTTAAAACATTATATTGTTTAATTTTTAATGGAGAATTCTGTGGATTCAATTCTGGAAATAAATAATTACAAGGAAGGTAGAGGTCGCAGTGGTCTCAGAGTCAGAAGCTTCACATTCAAGTTCTACTCCAGGACATGATAGCCATAATGTAGCCAAATGCATTGTAAAATCCTCCTGTCTATGGCAGGAGTGTGAGAGAGACCCCATGCCAACAATGCATGATATATCCCTTGTCCTCCCAGTGACAGATTGGTGGCCTGATCCAGGCAAATCTAGCAATGGAAACAGCCATAATCATGGCTTTGTATGCCTTATCTCTCACTAGGCATGAAAAGCAGAAAGTGAGAAGGAAAGAACAAATTTATATAACATCACTGGCTTTTTTAAGTTGGCATTCAACTTAGTTTCTGAGTTCAATCCGTTTTATAGGCATGTAGCATTCCTGCTGCAGACATTGTATCTACTCTAGCTTGTACTTTTTCAGGAAACGCATTCGTGGTTAGCTTTACTAACATCTTGGCAAGGTTCACTTCCGTTGAATTCATAGTTACTCTGGAACATGTTAAATTAAAAATGAAGTCCAACTCCTGGGTAACTACTAAGCTGACCCCTCCAACGTACCACTCCTCAACCTCTGGCAATCCCTCCCCTATCTCACCTCACCAGTCTTACTGAACATTCCCCCATGCCCCCTCCAAATTCCAAACACCAGCCCGAACAACTGCGACCAGCCATAACATTCTCAGACCATGACCTACCCTCAGCACGAGATCACATTCTTAACCCCACAATGTAATCTCAGTTACCTTTTCACAGCAGCTGTCAAAATATCTGGCTGTGCTGCCAGACACGGAAATGTCAGAACACATACACACTGGTTGCTGCAAAAAGGTCAAAAAGATTTGACGTTCCCAACTATCCTGCACAATGAGAGTTGTGTTAATTTCAGATATGAAAATGTGTTGCTGGAAAAGCACAGCAGGTCAGGCAGCATCCAGGGAACAGGAGAATCGACGTTTCGGGCATAAGCCCTTCTTCAGGAATGCCCGAAACGTCGATTCTCCTGTTCCCTGGATGCTGCCTGACCTGCTGCGCTTTTCCAGCAACACATTTTCAGCTCTGATCTCCAGCATCTGCAGACCTCACTTTCTCCTTAATTTCCGATATGGTCTGCATACCTGAAGGAGCCAGGAATGGAACTCCAAGATCGAAAATTGTCACTGAGGACAAACAACAAAATATTGGAGCAAAATTTAGTTAGAAGGATCTGTTTAGTTACAATGATAGACTAAAGAAGCTGGGACTGTTCTCCTTAGAGAGAAGGCTGAAAGGAGATTTGATAGATGTTTTCAAAACCATAAGCAGCTGGACAGAGTAAATAGTGAGAAGCATTCTCACTCAAAAAATAAAATTATCAAGGTGGCGCAGAGTTAAAGTGATGTGGAAAAGAAGCAAAGATGATGTAAGAAAAGTCTTTACTATTCAGCATGTAATTAAGGGTATTGAATGCACTGCCTGGAAATGTGATACAAATAGCTTCAACTGAGGCATTCAAGAGGGCATGAACCATTAGACCACAAGACACAGGGGAAGATTTAGGCCATTCAGCCCACTGAGTCTGCGCTGCCATTCAGTTAAACCTATCCATCTCTGTCTTCAATTAGAAGATTATCTGAATAGAAATAATGTGCAAGGATATGGGAGAAAATGCGAGATTGGCACTTGGCATTGATGCCCCTTTGAAGAGCTGGTGCAGACAGAATGGAACCAAACTGTCACCTTCTATAGGTGATTCTGATCATGACTCCTTGGAATGTTCAGGCCATAGTAACTTGTTTGTGAAATACTTCTGTTTATATCCAACATGTGTACTCTATAGCAATGATAAACCTTCAATTCAATGCCAAGAGGGTTTTGGATGAACCCTGTAAAAGCGTATGAATCATACACCTACCTTGATGGGTAACCTGCAGCACTGATACGAATAGTCTCCAAAACCCCACAGGCCCGGAGCTGCTGTACAGCACGCTTGGCGTCAAACCTGGAACAGAGAAAAATGAGTATTTAGAACAGATCCAATTCAAATTTTGTTATCCAATCTTTTAAATCTATTTTTTTTTTTCAACACAATGTAGGACAGTACCAATCTGGAGCTAATTTATCAACCAGTTTGCCTTACAGATTCGTGCACAGTGGGAACTGAGACAAGACCAAACCTGTCCACCTCATTCCAGTACTGAATCAGATTTGCCATTGTAAATAGATTAGAGGTCGAGAAGGTGATGTAGTGGTAATGTCTTTGGACATGTAATCAAAAGGACCAGACCAAAGCTCTGGAATTGTGGGTTCATATCCCAACACAGCAGCTGGTGGAATTTAGATTAAATAAGAGAAATCAGAAAATGGAAGCTAGCCTAGGTCATAAGGTGTAAAAGAAGAGGTGTCAAATATTGATCAAAGAGTCAATAACAGCAGGAAGGAGAGATGACATCTTAGAAGGCTCTTCAAATGTGTCAATTAAGATTCAACAAAAAAGCAACCACACTTCTGGGAGTGTACGATAGGCCCCCCTAACAGTTTGAGAGAAATAGAGCAGATGTGTAAGCAGATGTCAGAAAATGTGGCCGTGGCAGGTGGTGGTGTCAGACAATATGGTCATGGCAGTAGGAGATTTCAGGTTCTCAAACATTAACTAGGGTCTTATAATATTAAAGGTTTAGAATCACAGAACTCCTACAATACAGAAAGAGGCAATTCTGCCTTTCTACACCCCGAAGGGCATCCTCCATCCCAGTATCCCTGCATTTAGAGGGAGCAAAATTGTTAAAATGTATCCAAGAGAACACTTGAAGCCAGAACATAGAAAGACCTACAAAAGAGGGGCTGTCTTGGACTTAATATTATGCATCAGAGCCAGGCAAGTTGTTAAAGTATCAGTGGGGGAAAATTTTGCACATAGATTCAAGATTGTTTTGTAAAAGAATGAGGATAGGCCTAAAATCACATTTCTAAACTGGCCAGGGTGGGGGAAGTGTTGTTGGTGCACCAGGGCCAGTGGTAGTGGGAGGGACATCAGGGGCCAGGGCAGCAGCGTTCCAGAGCAATGGTGTCAGAATCTGAGGCAAACTGGCAGTGTTCAGGCTGACTGACAAGTTGGGTGTGGAGTCAGCTGGATGCTCAGGCTACAGAAATGGGTTTGGGGCAGGGGTTGTTGTGGGTGACAAAATCACATTGGGCCAGAGGGTGATGTTGTGGTCATCAGGAGTTGGGGGAGATATAGATGTTGGGATATGGAATGCTAAGTTGGGGTGGGGATGTTGAGCTTAATAGTAACTCATGAGTTGGATGGATTTATTGTCTAACTTTTCCCAGTTAACTATTATCTTAACTGAGGCAGTTAACTATTATCTTAACTATCTCAATTCACCAGCTTTAATGGATACTTTCGGAGAGCTCCGGATGGGACAGAATTACCAATCATAATCTTCAATCTTCAAAGCATTTCCTACCAGTGTTTATAACCCAGAAACAGGCCTGTTGAACCAACAGATCCAGTATTCATGCTGAAGATTTGTATTTCAGAACTCTACTCTTGATCATCAGTGCTCACAGTTTGGGTTCCACCATGACCACTGAGCTCCTGATCTCATTACAACCTTGGCCGAAACATGGACAGATGAGCTGAATTCCAGAGAGATGAGAGTGACAGTACTTGACATCAATGCTTTTAGTCTACAGTTTTAGTCCTTTCTCCTTTATATCCCTGTTTGGCATTCCCTGAAATACATCAATGCTATCCACCTTTGAAATAGTTGGTTTCAAATTCTAAGATCTCCGGGTAAAGAAATTTCTCCTAAAATTTCCAATAGATTTATTGATGTCCATCATGTTACTTTCAGGTGTTGCAGATTGTGATAGGGACCTTGAACTGTAAGTGAATGGCAACATGTGCCACTATTCATGCACTCATTAAGATGAGATACTAACTTTAGTGGGGAATGGATATGATTAGGTGCAAAACGTCCACCTTTCTGAGATGAACAGAGAGCCCACACTAAAAAATGAATGATCTGGTAGCTATTACAGAGACAAAGCTCCAGGCTGACATACATTAAGACTGGACTATTTAAAAAAAGGTTAGGAAAAAAGTGTAGCATTGGCTCTGTTAGGTCATTGCCCTCATGAACTAAGGATGTAGACAAGATTTAGATAGAGACAAGAAATGATAAAGTTAAGAAGTCACTTGTTGGTTGGTGGAATGTGGATTTGAGGTTACAATCAGATTGGCCACAATTTTATTAAATACCAGTGGAGGCTTGAGGAGCTGAATGGACTACTCCTTGTTTGTATGTTCCTCCAGAATTGTACAGGAGGGGGCAATATTGTCATAGCAGTGTTTCACCTTTGGCTCAGAAGCAACTTCCTTTGCTGTTGATGTGGGAATGATGAATGTTACAAATTGCAAACCATCAAGAAAGTAAGAGATCATGATATTCAAAAGAAATTTATCCATATGTACTTTGTTCCTTGAATTTCAGATCCGTGCTGCAAGGAACATTTATTCAGGGAATGATTAAAATAACAAGTGACTTTCAGCACAAGAGCTAGGATATCATCTATTTTTTCTTTAAAAAATTGAGCTTTGATGGATTTTCATTGTATTATAATGTTCACAGAACCTAATGCTAATTTCTCAACCTTAAGATGTTCTCTACTCTTCTGCTTCATTGCACCAAATCATATGAAAACTAAATACCTGCAGGAACCATCAGCAATCCTCTAAAAATTGCAAATGGGGGGATTGTTGGTTTCCCTAACTGTTGAACTTTGGATATTATTGCTTAAAAGTAGAATTTTTACATTCCTGATATTTCAGAAATAATGGCACTGAGACACATGGGACCTTTTAAATCACTTTTTCTTCAACCAACATCAGTTTACCTGGATGTTGACCAATCATTACTGTCCTTAAATTGAGCCACTACCATTGTAGAAAGCAGTTAAGAGTTGATCTTCAAGTTGGGTCTGAAATGATATTTATAGACCAAACTGGGTGAAACTTGCATATTTATTTCCCTAAAGAACATTAGTGAACCAGATGAGATTATACTGCAATCAACGACTAACTTATTAATTGAATTTAAATTTCTCCAGCTGCCACATTGGATTTTGAATCCACATTACTAGAAAATTAGTCCAGAACTCTGTATTACTAGACCGGAGACTTGTCACTGTGGCACTGCCTTCCCATACCAAATATGATGATGCCAAGATCAATATCTGGGCTAAAATATCATTGCACAGTAGTGTAGGACAAGCAATTTAAAAACTACAAATGGCTTCAGCTTCCTTACATTCATAAAAAAGTTGCACTATAAGCAATTAGCGTTGTCAATATTCTTAAGGCTGGTGTTATGGCATCAGATGGTGCGAAGGCAACAACTGGCTATTGCTATATGGCTTTCACGCAGCATTGGCCATATGACTTCAGTGCAGGCCAAAGTCCCTTCAAGCCTGGCCTGCTATTCAATAAGATCATGGCAGAACTGGTTGTGGATTTCAGGTCCAATTTCCTGTCAGCTCCCCATAACCTTCAACTCCCCTGTTTAACAAAAAATCTGTCCAACTCTGCCTTGAGTAAATTCCCAGTCTCCACTGCTTTTCGCAGGAAAGAATGTCAGACTAAACCTCAGTGATAACATTTCTCCTCATCTCAGTCTAAGAAGGGAGATGTTTTGTTCTTAAACTGTGTTAACCGGTTATATTTTCTGCACCAAGTTTGAATACCTTCCAATATCTACTCTATCAAGTCCCCTCAGGATCTCATATGTTCCAATCAAGATCACCTTTAATTCTTCTAAGCGCAAAAGGGACTAACCTTTCTTCGTAAGTTTCCCTCATTCTCTGAACTGCTTCTAAAACAATTATATCATTTTTCAAGTAAGGATAGCCAAATGTACACGAGATTCAAGGCCCTGTACTGCTGCAGTAAAACAATTTTACAAATCTGCAATTTCATCTCCATTTCATAAAAAATTCATTCATTGGGCATGGGTGTCACCGGCTGGCCAATATTTATCGCCTGTCCCTAGTTGCCCTTGTAAATAGTGCATAGTCTTTAGGCATCAGAAAGGAAGGGTTACTCACTGCAGGATTCCTAGCCTCTAACCTGCTCTTGTAGCCACTGAATTTTATACAGCTAGTTCAGTTCAATTTCTAGTCAGTGTTAACTCCCCAGGATGCTGACAGTGGGGGATTCAGTGATGGTAAAACCATTGAATGTGAAGGGACAATGGCTAGATTCTCACTTGTTGGAGGTTATTTCCTGGCACTTATGTGATGTCACTGTTACTTGCTCCTGGTCAGCTCAAACTTGGCAATTCTCCAATTCTGCATTTGTTTATGGACTACTTCAGTATCTGAGGAATCATGAGTGGTGCTGAACACTGTGTGATCGTCAGCAAACATACATACTTCAGATATTATAATGGAGGGAAGGTCACTGAAGAAGCGGCTGAAGATGGTTGGGACCTAGGACATTACAATGAGGAACTCCTGCAGAGATGTCCCACAACTGTGAAAACTAACTCCAACAAGCATAGGAGAAAGTGAGGACTGCAGATGCTGGAGATTAGAGTCGAAAAGTGTGGTGCTGGAAAAGCACAGCTGGTCAAGCAACATCCGAGGAATTGGATGATTATTTAAATGGAAACTACGTGCAGAATTGCATTGAAAGGCAGGAGAATGGTCCTGAAACATATTGCCCATTTGGAAAATGACACAATGGGTCAAATGGCTTCCTTTGTACCACAACATGTCTGTGACTGTGTGCATACAAGTTTTCTGTCAAGATCCAGGCTGAAGCAAAACATGGGGCTGTATTTTACCAGGCTGGTGGGGTCATAATATGATGGTGATGTTAACAGCATATTGGGACTTCCACTCCCTTGACACCAGACACCTGGCTGCTCTTGTAGACCAAACAACACTCGACTTCACAAGTGGCCACTTCCACGATTTCAAGTTTAAAATTTAAAATGAAAAAGGACTGTCCATTCTCAAGTGCCTACCTATGCCAAAAGTCGAATGGCTTGATGAGTATCACATTTAAAATCTAAAGTGACTCAAGTTATTTATTCAATTATGGCAGGCAGACTGGCCATTACGGCACCCGTCCACCCTATTATGGGGTTAGTATGGGAATAGGTGTGAAGGTGGTGAGCTAGCCAATCGATATTTTTAATGTCTCCTCTGGTTTAGAAAGGTCTGGTGGGACATGTAAAACCCAGCCCACTAAAACAGAATCAAAACTTTCCAGCCTTTGAATGAGACTGGTTGTGGTCGTCATCATAAAACTGCTCAAATGAGAAGCTGACACTTGCATAAACTACTTGATCCAAATTTCAACTTGTAATCACTGTAAATTAGTGAACAAAGTTTTCGTTGGAGACTCTTGAACATCTTGGGAAACCAACAAGTATAAAGGATAATGGTGGAGTATGAACAGGCATGACACAAAATGTAGTAAATAATGTAATTGAGTTTTGAACATGTTGGAAAAGGACAGTAAGGAAAGTAGTTGAGTGCATTTAGAGAGAGATGTGTTTAAAAGAACTGGGCTAAATGGAATATATCACATCATGTTAGTATTTTTCATTTCAGTTTACCAACGTATTAAGAGATAAGATGAAATTCAATACATTGTGAATCATTTACACTCTGCTGTTTTCTGGAATCATTTTTATTGGAGGGGCTGCTGGCACCATTGTCAGAGAAGGGTATACCTTGCAGATTATTTCTTGTCTCTTAATATTTTCAAATTAATTATGCACCTTGATCCAAGTTGTGCGCTTTACAGAGATCCTGGATGCTGATAGATCATCAATAAAAATATATTTTATGAAGATATAACACCTTACAGTGTGCGCTTCCAGATAAAATAAATTGGATGCGTAATGCTATCACTAACTGTTGAAAGTGGACTGATCTGGCAGGACAGAGAAGAATCACTACCACAAGCTCAATTGCAGATAAGCAGCAGGTCGCAACTTCACCTTTTGTTGTGACTGATTTCTGCAAATTTTCTGCAATTCAATCATTGGAATGTTTCATATCCACTCTCACTCAAGCAGTCACTTCTCAGCATGAAATAAATGTTTTGAATTGGAAATGATTTTGGGCTTTGACTGTAATGATTGCTGAAATATCTGCTCGGGTTGTGTTACTTGAGCAATTAAACTTGAATTTAGGTTAATCAGCTGCACCTGGGAAGTATACCAATGTACTAATTCAGGCCAAATGTTGGTGTGCAAGCAAATGTCAATAAACTAACATGGAATCCAGCCAGTTTTTTTCCTATTCTATGATTTTGCTAATATTTCTGTCCTCTGCTGATGCAATGTACTGCAAGCTAGAAGAAGGAACCTTTTTCCCACCTTTATAGAATCACAGAATTCCAACATTACGGAAAGAGGTCATTCAGCCCATCAAGTATATACCGACCCTCCAAAGAGCATCGCATCCAAACCAACCCCCACCCTATCTATCCTATATTCCCGTATGTACAATGGCTAATTCACCTAGCCTGCAGATCCCTCAACACTACAGACAATTTAGCATGGCCAATCCAGCTAATCTGCACACAGACACGGGGCGAATATACAAACTCCATACAGAGAGTTGTCCAACATTGAAATCACAGAGTTCCCTGGTGCTGTGAAGCAGCAATTCTAAGCCCTGAGCCACTGTGCCACCTCTCAACATTGATTTCAACAACTTCAGAGCAAATATACCACCCTTCATTTTGATGACACCCACTTCCCCTACTGTTCACACCTGTCATCAACATCTATTTTGTATCTCTTTCAGGAACATTAACGCAAATTGTACTTGTGTACAATATTATTTGTCAGAAACTCCTCTGACTCCTACTTTGGTGGAGTTGTTAATCACTTCAAGTATAATACCAGTGAGAGAATCATTGTAGAGAACATTTGTTTTACTCACTAACAGGATGGGAGTATCATGTACTGCCCATTCTCAAAATGTCCTCACGAGACAGTGGTAAGCCACCTTCCTCGATTCCTGCAGTCTGTTAGAAGGATAAGCTTAGTGCTGTTAGTGAGTGTGTTCCAGGATTTTTAGCTAGAAAAGATAATAGAATCAGTAGCATAGATCCAAGTTAGGTCAGTGTGCACAGAGGAGAACTTGTAAATGGCGGTTTACTCATGTTTCTACTGCCCTTGCCCTTCTAAAATGAAGAATTTGTGCATTTGGGAGATGCTGTTGAAGAAGCCTTGGTATGTTGCTCGGATGCATCTTTTAGATGGTATACACAGCAGCCATGATCTATGGAAAAGCAATAAGGCAAGCTGTATATGTCTATTAATGTGCATAGAAAAGTCAAACTCACAGAAAGAATAACTCAAGAAATTTGAAGAGGGAAGTCTCGCTTTGAGAACCTCAACTGCATCCATTTACTCAATATAATGCAGCAAAAAGTACAGTCAAGAGTCCCAACCAAGATCAAATCAAATAGAACCAATTACATTTTTATTGCTCATAATCGCACTGACAGTTATAGATTGGCTATCTGCTTCAAGTAAAATAAAACTTGTACAAGTCTGCAGTGCAGAAGAAATATTGACTCTTTCATTTCACTGCTGCATCTGGCCACCACACAATAGGATGGATGTGGAGACCTTGGAGAAGATGTTAAAATACAAAGAGGTTTATTAGGACGTTGCCTTGACTGGAGCATATTAGCTATAAGGAGGTTGGGGAAATGTAGACTTTTTTTTCATTGGAGCATCAGAGGCTGAGGGTATCACCTGATAGAAATATATAAAATTATGAAAGGCATGGATAAGATGGATCAACAGAGTTGTTTTCTCAATGCAGACATGTCAAATATTAGGGAGCATAGGTTTAAAGGGAGAGGGTGGAAGGTTTAAATGAAATGTGCAAGGTATGTGTTTTTTAAAACTGAGGGTGGTAGATGCCTGGAACATGGTACCATGGGAGATAGTAGGAGATATGATAAAGTTTGGAGGCATTTAGACTGACACGTGAACAGACAGGAAAGAGAAATACAGACAGATGGGATTAGTTTATAACGCCATCATATTCATCCGAAGGGCCTGTTGTTGTGCTGCACTGTTCTACATTCTTAAAATGATATCAACTTCCAAAAGTTAAACAATAAGAAAGGTAAATTGCATAGATCACTGCTCCTGAAGCTTTGTATTATTATTAATAATTTATGGGACTTTTTAATATAAAAATAATTGCTATAGTATTTCATTTGAAGCAGTGTTTCATTGATTTTCCAGGTGATGAGATTTTGTTGGCAATCATATCTCTGCATGCACTAGGGATCGTTCAGGATTATGTTTAATCCCTCCTTGGTTCTTTAAAGGAGATAGTTAAGAGTATTCTCTGAAAATTCCAGGAAAAAGTATGGAAAATTGCAACAAACTAGACTTTGCCTTACGATTCAAATTCAAAATTTTAGATGTTAAATGCTATATTTTTCACATTAACTTTATACCAGCATGGAGCAACATTTGGATATATATGAAGCAATGCTCTATTATCCCCTTAGAATTTCCTTAGTAGGTCCCTTAGCTACACTGCCTTTAAGTTCGCCAAAAATATCACTCTTCATAAGCCTTTTGCTTATCATCCTCCATGTTGTTTAACTTCTGTCAAGTACCTCAGGACATGTTTCTTTGCTATACAAATGCACATTATTATTGCAGTCAACGCTGGACTCTCCAAGTTATAGCATGGAGTGAATCAATGTAGGTTTTATTGTAACATTATTTCAGAATGAGTTACTTTGCCATCGCAAAGTTTCAGAACATAAAAGGCAGAAATAAAGATTGCAGAAGTCAATCATTCAAGTTGATTGGTGCAATCAAAGTAGGAATTCACAGTGTAACAAGTACTGTCTAAAAGTGCTTCGTAACCAATGAATTTCTTGAAGTGTTTTAATAGCTTTTGACAGGAAACTACTGTAGCCAATTTGCATTCAGCATGGCCCCACAAAGAACAAAAGTAACTACACTATTACTAATCAGCTTGTTGCAGCACAGTTGATCATAGCCTCTATACAGTATAGCGAAATTTGGATTCTGTTCCTTCAGCTAGTAAATGCTACACATGACATATTGCAATATGTCTTCTCAATTACAAGTGCAGATACTAACTGTTCCCTTCAATTACAGTGGATAGGTCAGTAGGGTCCAACAATTAGAAATGCACATTGTTCAAGATTTTCTCAGTTACATGAGCATGCATTTAAACAGCCTCATCAATCATAATTACATGCATTAATGGACTCATTAATCACAACAGCATGTGACAGAGCTTGTCTATTATAATGTACAAAAGATAAACTCATCATTTAACAAGATCTTACACATGCTAATATCAATTAGAACTGCGCAGTAATGCAATGAGTCTCATTTTTTCCAATCAGTAGATCACACTTTAAAAAAAAAAGTTCTATTGGACAAAAAAATGTTAGGTTTGGTGTTCATGTATTGTCCTATTGTTGAGTAGGGATCAGTATTCTCTTAAAAATATCCACCCTCATAAGGAAAATAACAAAAACAACACTAATGCAACTGTCTATATGCCTACCTAATGATGCTGCCTCAGAGCTGAAGAATTCTATATCCAGAGTAAAATCTGCAATAACAATGTTAACTGTAGCATTTTGTGTAAATTAGATGCCAATTTTGAAAAATATTTTAACACACACTTTTGGCACTTTTTTCTGTACAGTAGTTTTCCTGCTCCTCGGATGCTGCCTGACCTGCTGTGCTTTTCCAGCACCACTCTAATCTAGAATCTGGTTTCCAGCATCTGCAGCCCTTGTTTTTACCTTTCTATACAGTAAGCCAGCAGCCTGAAGGCTCATTTAGGCTCTTTTAAGTACATTCATGCAGGCAAGTGCCATGGGTTACAGGCATTGAAGGTACACATTAACTCTAGACAGGCCACGGGGGTTTGAAGAATTGGTGAGGTCATGGAGGCATGCCCTGCTTCTGGAGGGTGGAAAGAGGAGGCCAGCAACACAGTCAAGCAGGCCTTGGCTAGAAATCATGCTGCCAGGGTCTGGTCAAAAGAATCTGCTGCAATGTCCTTTTGGAATCTGGTAACATGAATGCCTGGCCATACTCAGATGACAGGACTGAATTAATCAGATCCTTAGAGTGAACAGAGAAATAAGAACATATAAAATAGGAAGAGCAGACCTTTTGACACCCCAATCCTACTCTGCCGCTCATTAAGCTCATAATTGATCTGATCATGACCATAATTCACTTTCCCACTTGCACCCAATAAACCTCGATAATCAAAAATCTATCTAACTTAGCCATGAAAATATTTCAAATGACACAGCCTCCATTGATCTCAGAGGTATGAAATTCCAAAGATAAATGGCTGTCAGAAAAGACATCCTTCTTCATTAATAAGGAGCCTCCTATATCAGGGAGAGGTGGGTGGCAGCAATGGCTTGGTGGTATTATTGCTGGACTGTTAATGTCATGCTCTGGGGACCCGGGTTCAAATCCTGTCACGGCAGATGG
Organism: Chiloscyllium plagiosum; assembly: GCF_037043375.1. Lineage (NCBI taxonomy): Eukaryota > Metazoa > Chordata > Chondrichthyes > Orectolobiformes > Hemiscylliidae > Chiloscyllium > Chiloscyllium plagiosum. Next base: position 130,798,000 of record NW_028270139.1, on the reverse strand, counting down.
TGGAATTTGAATTCAATAAATATAAACTAATTTTGGAATTAAGAGTCTGGTGATCACCATGAAGCCATTGTCAATTATTAGAAAAAAAAACCTCTGGTTCACTAATGTCCTTTAGGGAAGGAAACTGCCATCCTTACCTCGACTGGCCTGCGTGAGTCCAGACCCACAGCAATGTGGGGGATTCTTAACTGCCTTCTGGGATGGGCAGGAAATGTTGGCTTAGCCAGAAATACAGTCATCCCTTGAATGAATTTTTAAAAAATTATTTTTCCCTCTATACCTGTATCCCCCATGAGGGAAAGCATCCCCTCAGCCTCTCTACTCTGTCAAACCTCTTCAGAATTTTGACCTTGTATGTTTCAACAAGCATTTGCCGTATTTATCATTCCTTTAAACTCAAACACACACAAGTGCAACCTGCTCAACCTCTTCATTCCTTGAGTAAGATGACTATAATGGAAGCAGTTGTGTGTCTAGGTCCCCTTCTCAATCATCAAAAGCATTCACATTACTTGGATTCATAGCTAAACTGATTAACAGTTACTTTCCAACAGAAGGACAAATCAAAAATACCTGTGCTTGTTAAGCTATTTGTCACAGTTTTGATCTTTAATGAGGAGAGTGTGCATAGTACCAGAGAGAGGAGTCACACTGGAGGTGGATTGCCCTTAGTGGCGAATCAAACAGCAATGGAGGAGAGCCATTGCAGGGTGGCAGCAATCCACCCTGGCACAACTACAGGCAATAGGTAGTCACTCACTCCTTAGGGTCACATGGAGTGATAGCCATGATATTCCAAGGCGTTGCTCCTCCAATAGGTTCAAGCTTGGCCTGTATATCCTGTGTGAATAACCAAATGTTTTGCCAATCCTTCAGCATCAATCTGTCATGTACATGTGTAATCTGCTGCTCCTCCCCAGAAGGAAGCTGTTGTGGCTCTCTCTCTCACACATAAGCTCTCCTTCTGTGAGCTCATCTGAAGGTGGGTCATGTGTCACCACGAGCCTTTAAAGCACACATGCCCTCAGCCCCTGTTCTATAAAGGGTTCCAGTAATTATCCATCTTTAATAGTTCTGGTTGTACCAGTTTCACTGAGCTGCTTCACTTCTCTGACCTCAGCCATGCCAGTTTCGGCCTTTACAGCCCTGAAATTCTGGTGGGTTTAGGCCTTACAGACTTCCTGCTGCATTCTCAACTCTTCAGAGATGATTGTTTAGGAACCGATTGACATCAATTTTTGAGGATTACCAGGATACCAACAATCAATTAGGTTCCTGCCACTGCACATTTCCAAAATGGCACTCAGCAGCTGGGAGAAAGAAAGAGAGGATTGCAGATCCTGAAGATCAGAGTCGAGCGGTGTGGTGCTGGAAAAGCACAGCCAGTCCTGCTCCTCGGATACTGACTCACCAGCTGTGCTTTTCCAGCATTATACTTTGACTCTGGCACTCAGCAGCCCCCAACTCCGGCCACAGGAACGGAGAGCCAAGGGTGGAATCACATTGGCAAATTAGCCTGAACTGTATCTTTACACTCCCTCGACGTAAAATTAACTTCTAAAGGCCTAAGAACCTCCTGCCAAAGTTACGATTTATAGAATGTTGTTGCGCAGGGGCTTCAGGTCACAGAGCTCACGTCACTTTGCATAAATAGCACAATGTGGGCTGTATTAAAACTCTCTGGAAGACTTATGTGGGCAAAAGGAGTGTGCATACGAACAAGACAGTTATATTTGGTCAGGATCAAGAGTGTGGCACTGAAAAAGCACAGCAGGTCAGGCAGCATCCGAGTAACAGGGAAATCGATGTTTCGGGCAAAAGCCCGACATCAGGAATTTTCGATTTTCCTGCTCCTCGGATGCTGCCTGGCCTGCTGTGTTTTTCCAGCACCACACTCATGACTCTAGTCTCCAGCGTCTGCAGTACTCACTTTCACTTATAATCGGTCAGGGCCAATCCCGAAATCAAAGCCTGCCATACCTAGGATTATTATGTATAACTGTATTCAGAATGAAAGCACAATACAGAGTTACTTTGAAAACCAAGCCTGATGACAACTTGAGTCTTTGCCTCCTCCTTGACCATCCCATCTTGAACCCAAATTCATAGTGTGGCATCAAACCACAAGAGAAATAGTATCACCTTGGTCAACGTATATATTACTTACGAGAATGCAGATTTCTCATCATTTGGCTTGATGCAGCGGACGTAGTGCGGTGTTGTAGCATTCAGGGTTTCCATGAGTAGTTGCAAAGAGTTCCGAAACTAAACAGACACACAGATTTTTTTACTTAAGTATAAACACACACATACACACGAGAGACTGAAGGCTCCTCAACATAATATTAGCTGTTATTTGCTATGACAATGAGAAGTAGAGGGATCTTTTTCAGCTTTATCATTTAAATGGTAAACTGGTTGAGCACAAGTCTGACCTGCTATAAAATCATCACCCTTTTCATTTTCATTGGAGAAAAGAAAACAAGAACGCCAACGGTCTTCTCACAGCAGAGAGCGGCGCGAGCAGGGCGGAAGTGAGGTTGGAGCGCAGAGCTGGTCGGGAAGGTAGGTGACTGATATTTGAGTGGGTGTGTTTTAGACCTCAGGCCCTACATAGTAGGGCCTCCCTCCCATCCTCCTCCTCTAACCTAATTTTAAAGTCCACAGGTAAGCTACTCAGTGTTCTTGTTTTCGGAGACGAGGTGTAGAGTAATGGCAGCACAGGCAGTGGAATGTTCCTCCTGCAGGATGTTCGAAGTAGGGGTGACCACTGATACTCCTGCCGACTTCATCTGCAGGAAATGCAGTCAGATCCTGCTCCTCACAGAACGAGTTAGGGAACTGGAACTGGAGTTGGATGAACTGAGGATTATTCGAGAGGCTGAGAGGGTGATAGATAGAAGCTACAGGGACATAGCTACGTCAGAGAACACAGGTAGCTGGGTAACAGTTAGAGGTGGGCAGGGGAGGAAGCAGGCAGTGCAGGGATCCCCTGTGGTCGTTCCCCTAAACAATAAGTATACCGCTTTGGATACTGTTGGGGTAGCAGGGGTAAGCTGCAGTGACCGGGTCTGTTGCGCGAGGTCTGGCTCTGAGACTCAGAAGGGAAAGGGGGAGAGGAGGAGAGCGCTAGTTATAGGAGACTCTCTAGTTAGAGGGACGGACAGGCGGTTCTGTGGACATGGGCGAGACTCTCAGATGGTTTGTTGCCTCCCGGGTGCCAGGGTCCGAGACGTCTCGGACCGTGTCTTCAGAATCCTTAAGGGGGAGGGTGTGCAGCCAGAAGTCGTGGTGCACATTGGCACCAACGTCATAGGTAGGAAGAGGGGTGGGGAGGTCATTCAAGAGCTCAGGGAGTGAGGCTGGAAGCTAAAAGCTAGGACAGACAGAGTCGTCATCTCTGGGTTGTTGCCGGTTCCACGTAACAGTGAGGCAAGGAATAGGGAGAGAGTGCAGTTGAACACGTGGCTGCAAGGATGGTGTAGGAGGGAGGGCTTCAGGTATTTGGACAATTGGACTGCATTCTGGGGAAGGTGGGACCTGTACAAGCAGGACGGGTTGCACCTGAACCAGAAGGGCACCAATATCCTGGGAGGTAGGTTTGCTAGCACTCTTCGGGGGGGGTTTAAACTAATTTGGCAGGGGGATGGGATCCGGACTTGTAGTCCAGCAAGTAGGCTAGCTGTTTGTCAGGATGTCCAAGAATGTAGGGAGGCTGTGAAGAAGGTAGCACTGACAGGGAATACTTGCGGACACAGAGATGGGTTCAAGTGCGTATACTTCAACGCAAGGAGTATCAGAAATAAGGTGGGTGAACTTAAGCCGTGGATCAGTATCTGGGACTACGATGTTGTGGCCGTCACGGAAACGTGGATAGAAGAGGGACAGGAATGGCTGTTGGAGGTTCCTGGTTACAGATATTTCAGTAAGATTAGGGAGGGTGGGAAAAAAGGAGGGGGGGTGGCGTTGCTAATTAGAAATGGTATAACGGCTGCAGAAAGGCAGTTCGAGGGGGATCTGCCTTTAGAGGTAGCATGGGCTGAAGTCAGAAATAGGAAAGGTGCAGTCACCTTGTTGGGTGTTTACTATAGGCCCCCCAATAGCAGCAGAGATGTGGAGAAACAGATTGGGAAACAGATTTTGGAAAGGTGCAGAAGCAACACGGTAGTAGTCATGGGCGATTTCAACTTCCCAAATATTGATTGGAAGCTCTTTAGATCAAGTAGATTGGATGGGGCGGTGTTTGCGCAGTGTGTCTAGGAAGCTTTTCTAACTCAGTATGTAGATTGTCCGACCAGAGGGGAGGCCATATTGGATTTGGTACTCGGTAATGAACCGGGACAAGTGATGGGCTTGTTAGTGGATGAACATTTTGGTGATGGTGACCACAATTCTGTGACTTTCACCTTGGTTATGGAGAGAGATAGGTGCGTGCAACAGGGTAGGTTTTACAATTGGGGGAAGGGTAATTACGATGCTGTAAGACAGGATCTGAGGAGCATAAGTTGGGAGCATAGGCTGTCAGGGAAGGATGTCGTGGAAATGTGGAACTTTTTCAAGGAACAGATACGACGTGTCCTTGATATGTATGTACCTGTCAGGCAGGAAAGAAATGGTCGTGTGAGGGAACCTTGGTTGACGAGGGAGGTTGAATGTCTTGTAAAGAGGAAGAAGGAGGCTTACATAAGATTGAGGAAACAGGGTTCAGACAGAGCAGTGGAGGGATACAGGATAGCCAGGAGGGACCTGAAGAAAGGGATGAGGAGAGCTAAGAGAGGGCATGAAAAATCTTTGGCGGATAGGATCAAGGATAACCCAAAGGCATTTTATGCGTATGTGAGAAACATGAGAATGACGAGAACGAGGGTAGGTCCGATCAAGGACAGTAGTGGGAGACTGTGTATTGAGTCGGAAGAGATAGGAGAGGTCTTGAATGAGTACTTTTCTTCAGTATTTACGAACGAGAGGGACCGTATTGTTGAAGAGGAGAGTGTGAAATGGACTGGTAAGCTAGAGGAGATACTTGTTAGGAAGGATGATGTGTTGGACATTTTGAACAACTTGAGGATAGACAAGTCCCCCGGGCCTGATGGGATATATCCTAGGATAATGTTGGAAGCGAGAGAGGAAATTGCAGTACCGTTGGCAATTATCTTTTCGTCTTCACTGTCAATGGGGGTGGTACCAGGGGACTGGAGAGTGGCGAATGTTGTGCCCCTGTTCAAAAAAGGGAACAGGGATAACCCCGGGAATTACAGGCCAGTTAGTCTTACTTCGGTGGTAGGCAAAGTAATGGAAAGGGTACTGAGGGATAGGATTTATGAGCATCTGGAAAGACACTGCTTGATTAGGGACAGCCAGCACGGATTTGTGAAGGGTAGGTCTTGCCTTACAAGTCTTATTGAATTCTTTGAGGAGGTGACCAAGCATGTGGATGAGGGTAGAGCAGTGCAGGGTAGAGTAATTTTTATTAATGACTTGGATGAGGGAGTCGAAGTGTGGGTCAGTAAATTTGCAGATGATACGAAGATTGGTGGAGTTGTGGATAGTGAGGAGGGCTGTTGTCGGCTGCAAAGAGACTTAGATATGATGCAGAGCTGGGCTGAGGAGTGGCAGATGGAGTTCAACCCTGCCAACGGTGAGGTTGTCCATTTTGGAAAGACAAATAAGAATGCAGAATACAGGGTTAACGGTAGGGTTCTTAGTGAGGTGGAGGAACAGAGGGATCTTGGGGTCTATGTTCATAGATCTTTGAAAGTTGCCACTCAGGTGGATAGAGCTTGTAAGAAGGCCTATGGTGTATTAGCGTTCATTAGCAGAGGGATTGAATTCAAGAGTCGTGAAGTGATAATGCAACTGTACAGGACTTTGGTTAGGCCACATTTGGAGTACTGTGTGCAGTTCTGGTCGCCTCACTTTAGGAAAGATGTGGAAGCTTTGGAGAGGGTGCAGAGAAGATTTACCAGGATGTTGCCTGGAATGGAGAATAGGTCGTACGAGGATAGGCTGAGAGTGCTAGGCCTTTTCTCGTTGGAACGGCGAAGGATGAGGGGTGACTTGATAGAGGTTTATAAGATGATCAGAGGAATAGATAGAGTAGACAGTCAGAAACTTTTTCCCCGGGTGCAACAGAGTGTTACAAGGGGACATAAATTTAAGGTGAAGGGTGGAAGGTTTCGGGGAGATGTCAGGGGTGGGTTCTTCACCCAGAGAGTGGTGGGGGCATGGAATGCGCTGCCTGTGGGAGTGATAGAGTCAGAATCTTTGGTGACCTTTAAGCGGCAATTGGATAGGTACATGGATGGGTGCTTAAGCTAGGACAAATGTTCGGCACAACATCGTGGGCCGAAGGGCCTGTTCTGTGCTGTATTGTTCTATGTTCTAAGTGAACCCTAAGCCCAATGAATGCACACAGTTCAAATGGAGGGTCTCAATGGCAGTCTCTTTGAAAAGAGTAGTGCTTCCTATTTGATACGGAAAGCGGACTCTATAGTTAAGATCTGAAGTTATTCAAGTTAATGAGAAGTCCGGAGCACTGCAGAGCTCCTAAAGCTTGCCACCTGTCAATAATCATCTGAAGAACAAGCAGTAGTTATGATACAAGGATTGTAATGAATGAAGTCAGAGTAGTAAGAAAAGATGGGGCCGGCGGAGATTCTATGAAGGTCGTGAGAGTTCTAAGAGGTGAGCACAGAGGCTTAAACAACATAATGGGCGTGAGTAAGAATTTCCCCCACTACACTGGAATGTATTTGGTGTCTAAATTAAGTAGAAACCATCTGGAAAGGAACTTAGCACCACTGATGTACAAGATTTTTGATGAAGATGGAGACCCTGGAAGTAAAGAATGGAAGCATATCCAAGTAGCTGTGCAAGTCCACCAATTTCAATAATCTCCCAGGTTTTAGCTATTTAGACACAACGATTTGGATTTTACATTGAAACTGGGCTTCCCACACTCTGGCTTAAATGAGATAATTTACCTGCCGATAGCATGCGTCCTGATTTACCGATCGATCTACCCGAATTCCCACCCATTGGTTTCCTGTAAAATCTAGGCCAATGTCATGAAAGCAATGACTTCTAATCTCTGATTACGTCACTTCAAGCTCGAACCATTTCCTGTTTTCTCTTTGAACAGTTTACATGGCATTCTCGTGCATGTGTATGTGCGTTACGCATGTATGCCTGCTGCTATGATGGAGCTCTCACTGTGGGTATGACTTTTCATTTTGAGTTTACATGTAATATTTTCCAGCAGTTAACTTCAGGGTCAAGCACCTCTCATTAGCTATATAATACACATCAATCGTCACAATACTGTGATGACCTAGACTTTAGAACTTGCTTTGTAGTCACTTACTATTCTCGACTCAGAATTTAATCCTTGCTTATTACCAACTGTTTAATCCAAATCTTCATGAGAAGTACTGGCCTAACTTCCAAGTTAAAGTACTCAGAGGCAGAGTTGGGTGCGCCCTCCCTTTAACTACTTTCCTTAAAATGCTACAAGTATAACTAACAATCAGAGTCCTGGTTTGCAGAGAAAGCCCTTCCACACTGTTCAAAACTCCAAGATAGACAAAAGCTATAGGTTTTACATGCTACAGGTAAAAGTTGCAGTGGGGAAAGCCAAGAGAGAATCATATCAGAAGAAAGAAAATCAACTCTTTAGAATAGCAAACATTGGCAAGAAAACGTGTCAGAACAAGTTAAGATTCCCTCAATTTTACAATACATTGTTGAATCAGTCGATTCAGTAGGGAGGGGAAATTAGCCAAAATAATGTATGTACCTGAAGTCCAACTGTTTTCTTGTGCTCTTTATTGGGTGCTTTCATGGCAGGTTTGAGTGGTCGAATGCTTATTTTCGAAGTTTTCGTCTTTATGTTGGAAGTCGCAGGTTCCTTCTCTCCCTGGAAGAGGTCAGCTACCAGCTGATACTGAAACCAAAAGGGGTGCAATTGAAAACAAATCACTTTATACAGAACTAAGAGATTCTTCCCATCTCCCCCTCTTGCCCCAGCAAGAACAAGCGGCAAAAGGTACGATCAAATTATTGAAGATGCTGGAATCTGTACTGAAAACAACCAATGCTGAAGATCACAGTGGCTCAGCTGGCAACCATGGAAAGAGAGCAAGCTAACATTGACTCGAGATGGCTGATGAAAGTATTGGGATATAAGAATTGGAGAAAAATATTGTTGGAGAATAGGAGAGGGGTTTAATCTGATTTCTCTTCAAAAGAGCTGATGCACTCAAATGTTCTCCTTCTGTGTATAGTATCCTGCTATTCTATGCACTGGAGCCTTGATGCATTGTGTTTCCCCACCTTAAGGGTTACCAAATGTAATTTCATTCCCATTCAAAACAGGTCATGAGATGAGGCTGAGCAGAATTTTAATAAGCTCCACAAAATGCAGTGAATTTACTCCCCGAGCCTTTCAAGAAAGAATAAGAGTGAAACACTGCAGATATTGGAAATCTGAAACAAGCTGGGGTAAACAGATCTAGTAGCCCCTGTCGGAACAGAAATAGAGTTAACATTTTGAGTTCAGTCTGACTGCTCTTCAAAGCCCTGAAGAGTCATACTGGGCTTGACACAGCAACTTTTTCTTTCTCCACAGTCATTGCCAGATCTAAGTTTCTCCGGCATTCTGCGTGCATACTGAAGAATGTTTCTTCCTCACTTCACTGAAATCCAAATAATAGAGCACAGTTGTTGCATTTACAGAGCTATATTAGAGGAAACATGGATCTAGCACAGCTTTAGAGGATTACAGGCTGACTAGGAAGCAGCTCAGAAATGGACTGAGGAGAGCCAGGAGGAGGCATGAAAAAGACTTAGCAGGAAAGATTAGGGAGAACCCAAAGGCATTTTACTCATACGCGAGGAATAAGAGAATGATCAGGGAGAAGGTAGGGCCGATCAGGGATAGCGTAAGGAACTTGTGGGTGGAGTCTGAGCAGATAGGGGAAGCCCTAAATGGGTTTTTTGCTTCGGTTTTCACTAAGGAAAGGAACCTTGTGAATGAGAACTTTGAGGAGCTGGGATGCAGGCTTGACCAGTTCAAGATTGAAGAAGTTGATGTTCTGAAAATTTTGGCAAACTTTAAGATTGATAAGTCCCCATGGCCAGACCAGATTTATCCTAGGTTGCTCCGGGAAGCGAGAAAGGAGGTTGTTGAGCCGCTGGCAAAGATCTTTGCCTCCTCACTCACCACGGGAGTTGTACCGGACGATTGGAAGGAGGCGAATGTTGTTCCTCTTTTCAAGAAGGGGAATAGGGAAATCCCTGGTAATTACAGACCAGTCAGTCTTACATGTGTGGTCAGCAAAGTTTTGGAAAGAATTCTGAGGGATAGGATTTATGATTATTTGGAAAAACAGAGTGATTAAAGGCAGTCAGCGTGGCTTTGTGAGGGGCAGGTCATGCCTCATAAATCTTATTGAGTTCTTTGAGGAGGTGACGAGACAGGTCGCCGAAGGTCAAGCAATGGATGTGGTGTATATGGACTTCAGCAAGGCATTTGATAAGGTTCCCCCATGGTAGGCTCATTCATAAGGTCAGGAAGTATGGGATACAGGGGGATTTAGCTATCTGGATTCACAATTGGTTGGCCGACAGAAGTTGCAGATGGAAAGTATTCTGCCTGGAGGACAGTGTTGAGTGGGGTCCTGCAGGGCTCTTTCTTGGGCCTCTGCTCTTTGTAGTTTTCATAAGTGACTTGGATGAGGTGGTTGAGGAGTGGGTTAGTAAATTTGCAGATGACACAAAGGTTGGAGGTGCCGTCAATAGTATCGAGGGCTATCGTCGGCTGCAGCGTGACATAGACAGGATGCAGAGCTGGGCTGAGAAATGGCAGTTGGAGTTCAACCTGGATAAATGCGAAGTGATGCATTTTAAAAGGTCGAATATGGAATGCTAAGTATAGGATAAAAGACAGGACTCTTGGCTGTGTGGAGGAACATAGGGATCTTGGTGTTCAAGTGCATAGATCCCTCAAAGTTGCCACCCAAGTGGATAGGGTTGTTAAGAAAGCATATGGTGTTTTTTGGCCTTCATTAACAGGGGGAATTGAGTTTAAGAGCCATTAGGTTTTGCTGCAGCTCTATAAAACCCTGGTGATACCACACTTGGAATATGGTGTCTAGTTCTGGTCACCCTAACATAGGGAAGATACAGAGGCTTTGGAGATGGTGGAAAGAAGGTTTACTGGGATGCTGCCTGGACTGGAGGGCTTGTCTTACGAAGAGAGGTTGACTAAGCTCGGACCTTTCTCTCTGGACAGGAGGAGGAAGAGAGGTGACCTGATTGAGGTATACAAGATAATGAGAGGAATAAATAGAGTCAATAGCCAGAGACCTTTCCCCAGTCCAGGACTGACCGGCACGATGGGGTCATCATTTTAAGATATTAGGAGGAAGATATAGCGGAGGTGTCAGAGGTACGTTCTTTCAGCAGAGTTGTAAGTGCATGGAATACATTGGCAGCAGTGGTGGTGGAAGCAAAGTCATTAGAGACATTTAAGTGATTACTGGACATGCACATGGACAGCAGTGAATTGAGGGATACATAGGTTAGGTTATTTTATTTTAGATTAGGAATAATCCTCAGCACAACATCATGGGCCAAAGGGCCTGTTCTGTGCTGTACTTTTCTATGTTCTGTATTTCTACAACAGGAGTTTGGAAAATCTTCAGTTTACTTCATCTCTTGGCATTTATATGCAGCAGTCTGTCCATGAACAATGCGCTGAAAGAACAATGATCTCTCTCTTCTGAAGTGAAAGGGTGAAAACATTATGCTACCTTTCCATTGAGGCCTCAAGGTATAAACATGCTTTCCATCTAAACGTCAATTCTTCAATTTTGATTTCTTTTAAAAGGAGCCATTATTTGTGACCGCTGTCTACTGATGCAGAAGGGAAAACTTGACAAATGGCTCAGGGGAAATCAACTCACTGATGTAGAGTGGTCATTGACAGAAAGGGTTATTAAACCAGCTGCCAGCTGCTGATAAGAAACCTTCAGGTAAAATATGATAGAGGAGTTTAACTTGATTGACAAACTAATCAAACTTCAGGAGATTTTTTTCTTCCGATAAGTAGCAAAATGGTTTTCCAACAACAGAGTCAAAAAGCAATGCATCGAAAAAACAATTTTCTTTGCAAAAGGGAGAACTTTAACAGTTACATGAAAGTATTATGCATTGATTACCAGTTTTCATTTTTTCACAGTTATCTGAAATTATTTAAGGCTGGCCCACCACGACCTGAAGCAATTTACACTCACAATTTGACTCAAAATAAGACAAAAAGTCACAAGTTAAAGAGAAAGTCTGGAAGCCAGGAGTTAAATGTAGTTTGCGAGGTCATAAGTCTTATGGATTTTGAACATTCAAAATTCAATTCAGAGTCTGTATCAAGATTGGTAACAGATGAGTCAACAATCTAATGCACCATCGCTGGATTAGGAAAAAGGTGGGAGGGAGACAGTGGCACAAAAATCACTCACGTCCCTCACTCCTAACTGTTACCTCAATGGCCTTACTCGAGGTATTGTCATTCCTCCTTCTACCCTCTTCATAACCTGACCCGTGATCAAATAACCTACCAGCACTTGCTCGACAGACATGCCAAATTCAGTCAGGAAAGGTGTGTGTATGCATGTTTGTGTATCAGTGTGGGGCTGAGTGGCGTTGCAAGCATGTGCATGGGGGACTGCACACCTGCAAGGGTTGGGGGCATGTACATGGGGTATGAGCACAGGAGTTGGGAAATGGGGAGGGCTGGTGTGATGGTGGTGATATGATTGTGCTGACCAAATTCTACCCAAATGACTCATTGCTCACAGAGAGTCAATGATGAAGAAGTCTCAGCACACAAAGAGGCTTAACTTGTACCATATAGCTACCAATATAGGAACAGCCAAACCTGAATGCACAAGACAAGAACAAATTTGCATTTTATTTACAAAGTCATGGAGTGGAGGGCCAAAATTGCTATTTTGCAATAAATTGGATGATTGAACTTCAAACCGGTTATAGAGTCAGAGTCTATAACAGCATGGAAAAAGTCTCTAGACCAATAGTCCACACAACTATGTTCCCACACTAAACTAGTCCAACATGCCTGCATTTGGCCCATATCCCTCCAAACTTTCCCTATTCATGTACTTATCCAATGTCTTTTAAACATTGTAACTGTGTTTGTCTCCACTACTTCCTCTGGCAGTTCATTGTACACACAAACCACTGTATAAAAAAGTTGCACCTCATGTCCTTTTTAAATATTTCCCCTCTGACCTTAAAATATGCCCCCTAGTTTTGAAATCCCCAACCTAGGGAAAAGGCCTTTGCTAGTCATTCTATCGATGCCCATCATGATTTTATACACCTCAAGGAGGTCACCCCCAACCTCCTATGCTCCAGTGAAACAAAAATCCCAGCCTTTCCAGCAGATTCTTATAACACCAACCCTCTACTTGCAGCATCCTGGTAAAACTTTACTGAACCCGCTCCAATTTAATACTATCCCTCCTATAACAGGACAATGAGAATTGCACACCTCCAGAAGAGGTCTCAACTTCAACATGATGTCCCAACTCCTGTGCTCAATGGGCTGAGCAATGAAGGCAAGCACACTAAATACAGTCTTAAATCACCCTGTCGAACTGTGGTGCAAATTTCAAAGAATTATTAGCATGAACCCCTAGGTGTCTCTGTTCTACAATGCTACCCGGGGCCCCACCATTAACTGTAAAAGCCCTGCACTTGTTTGTTTTACCAAAATGCAATACCTCACACTTATCCAAATTAAACTCCATCTGACACACCTCTTTCCATTGACTCAACTCATCAAGATCTCTTTGTAATCTTAGATACTCTTCTTCACTGTCCACTATACCATCAAGTTTGGTGTCATCTGCAAACTTACCAACCATGCCTCATACATTCTCATCCAAACCATTTATATAAATGACAGTTAAATTCCTCTGTTCAATTCATCTTTCACCCTTTTGAATGACAAAGTCCATTATCACTACACAGCATCACTACAGGATCACAGAAATACTAGGGTGCATAGGAGGCCACTCAGCCCATCATGCTTGCACCAGCTCTTCAAACGAGCATCATTACCTCGTATTAACCTCATGCTTTTTCACTTTAGACCCGTGCACATTATTTCTATCCAAATAATCATTCAATATCCTTGATTGCTTCAACTGAAAATTGAAGGTACAATTTTCCACTGCACCTCGAGGCAATGCATTTCATACTCTGACTACTTGCTATGTGAAAAAGATTTTTCTCACTTCAACTTTGCTTCTTTTATACATCATTTTAAATCCATGTCCTCTCATTGTAATCCTTCCCTGAACGCAGGAACATCTTATTTACTCTATCCAGCTTACTCATGATTTTGAAACCTCCATCAGATCTTCATTCAACCTCTTCTCTCCAGGGACATCAGACCCAATTTCTTCAATCTGTCTTCATAAATGAAGTTTCTCATTCCTTGAACCATTTGTGTAAATCGCTTATATGCTGTCTCCAATGCATGAGTGTTTCTTGGAAATGAAGGAATAATATGCCCTAGAATTGATTCCATGTAGTTGCTACATAAGAAACTCTACATTTTATACTATATAACTCTTAACTTTATAGCTAGCATTAAACTATAAGCTACTGTTTAAATTCCATGACTGTCAACCTTAAACAGGGTTTTAACATGCTTCCAATGAAGGAACTTAATTTAAAAAAAAGCTGAAACTGAATCCTCATTGAGTCAGCTGAGCCTTTGTTTTAGGAGCATATAAAAATAGCCAACTTAGTGTAACTAAGCATTTGAGTATGACTCACAGTAGTGTTCCAAAGTTAAGTGATTAAGGAAGTGACAGGAAGGGAACAAGTTTCTCTTTTTTGTCATTGGCTTTGACTTTAACTTTGTCAGCACTCAGGAATTGAGATTATGTTGCTACAGGAGAAGAAGCTACTTGACCAAGTCTATTCTATCCCAAAGGTTTAATGTAGCAAAGCAACAAGTGGTTAGGTTAATATGTAGAAACAACTAAGCAGTAAATAATTCTTTGGAATATGTAACAATGGCAAGACAATCGATGTGTCTCAGTTACAGCACATGGAGCTCCTGCATGTCAGTTTGGTGTATATCAAACATGTCTTGAATCAAACATTCAAGTTTGAGCAGCTTTGGTGTAGATATTATGAGCAGGACGCTGAACTACAGAGACTGTGACATATCAGGGAGGGGGAACCTTTTCTGGATTATTTGTGGCAGGAAGAGCCATTTCCCTTCTTAAGGCTGAGTCATCAGATTTGCTCAGTGTCTGGGACAGGAGCATGAAACTGGAGGAAGGTAACAGGACCCAGAGGGCAGAAGCCTCAGCCATCGCAATTACCTAACAAAGGCTTGAGGTTCATTCAGCCTGTCTGGGTGAGAACGAGGACTGCGACGGGGTGGATGAACTAAAGAGGAACATGGCACTGTAGTGCAGGAAGCCATCAAAAGGTGACAGTAAGAAGAATGCAGTGGTAGTACAGGATGGTATAGTGAGAGAGATGGACACTAGTCTCTGCAGTAATGATTGTGGGTCCAGATGACCATATTGCCTGACCATTGTCAGGGTTTGGGACATCTGCTAAGGAGCTGGAAAAGAACTTGCAGCAAGAGGGGGATGATCTAGTCATGACAGTCTACATCTGTACCAAGGCATTGGTAGAACAAAGGACATGGTCCTGCATCATCAACATGAGGAGCTAGCATTAGAATTAAGGAGCTGAACCTCAAAAGTAATTAACTTTGCATTATTAGCAAAGTCACAGCCAAACTGGGTTAGAGACACAATGTTATGGCTCAGACTGGGGAGTGCGAAGTGGGTTCCAGTTCATGGGACAAGGACACCAAGTGAAACTGGGATCTGTACCGAAGGGGTAATCCCTCCTTGTCCCATGCTGGAGACAGTGCTCTTGCATGCCACCAACTAGGGAAGTAGAGAGGATTTTAAAATAAACAGGTGACAAGGTGGGAAGGTGCAGTAAATCAAAGAAGTCTTGTTAATGCCAGGGAGGGGTGTGAAACTTTACACACCAGACTACGTATCTCTCATAGTGCTGTGTAACGTACAAATATGGAGTGAAGCATTCGTTGCAATAAGAGGTTAATGGGGATACATTTTCTTTAGTCTACTTAATAGGCAATAAATACACAATTGTTTAGTCAGTGTTGATTTACAGCGAACAAAAAAAATCCAAAAGTTTGTCATTCGTAATGATGAATTTGGAAATTTCAGAATGTGGAATTAAGCCCTGATGTTGCAAAATATTGGGAGTTTGCTCATTCATAAAACACCCTTTTATACATATCAGTACAATTTCATCTACATTTGTGTATAACTTCATTCAGCATTAGAGAAACTCTGAAAAGGAGTCAGATCAGACCCAAAAACTGTTAATTGTTTCTCTCTATAAAGATGCTTCGAGATCTACGGAGTTTCTCCAGTATTCTGTTTGCTACAGCTTTCTACCAATTACTGCATTTTGCCTTTATTCGAAGCTATATTGTTTGCATGGAGTATTCCACAGTAATTTTCAAATGAAGTCTATTAAAATGAGTGCAAGCAATGGCTTCAAAAAGTGTGGCACTGGAAAAGCACAGCCGGTCAGGCAGCATCTGAAGAGGAGAGTTGACTTTTTAAGCATAAGCTCTTAATCAGGAACATTGCGGGGGGTGGTGAGGTAACTGGTGAAAACTGACATCAGAATCAATGTTGCTTTCACCAGTTTCCTCATCTCCTCTCTCCCAACCTCATGTCACGTTCAACAGTCCAACTCAGCACCACCCTCTTGACCTGTCCATCTTCCTTTCCACCTATCCGCTTCACCCTCCTCTCCGACCTAGCACCATCACTCCCCACCTTCATCTACCCATAGCATTCCTAGCTACCTTCCCCGTACCACCACCCATTTATATATCTGCCCCCCTTGGGGCCCCCACCCACATTCCTGATGTAGAGCTTATGCTTGAAACGTCATCTCTCCTGCTCCTCGGATGCTGCCTGACTTGCTCTGCTTTTCGAGCACCACACTTTTTGACTCTGATCTCCAGCATCTGCAGTCCTCACTTTCTCCTAGCAAGTAATGGTTTGTACAGTCAAACCAGTTAGAAAACATCTCTCTCAACCAATGATGGCAATAAGTAACTTTCATTGGACCCCAGAATTATGAAAATGACCAACACAGTTATTCAGCAAGGCTTATTTTGCTCCAGCCACATACTGATAAGAGTTGATCCTTAATTTGTCCTTAGTGAATAATTATGGAACCAACATCTACTCCTTTTTTAGTTAATTATTTTCTACTTTCATTATTCACCTTTATCAACGGCTTTCACTTGCTTCAAGCAATTCAATAATTCACCATTTGGATAGATCATTGACTATGGACAATGTGCATCCACATTTGAAGATACAGCAAATAAATAATTTAAATTACAAGAACAACAAAAGTATTTGGATCTGTCCTCTAAAAAAAATGTACTTCAAAATCCTTCAATAAAACTTCAAGATTATTATTGAAACTTACAAAATTAATCCATACTAATTGTTCATTAATTATGAAAGAAAGTAGCAAAGAATAGTTAACAATAAGCAAAGATGCACCAGAGAGGGGGGAGAGAGACAGAGACAGCGAGAGAGAGAGAGAGAGAGAGTGAATCAGGTGGACATATTTTATCCATCCAGTATTATGAATATTCTCCCCAATTTGGATACAACGTGTTTATTTTAATCTGAAAGGCAGCTAGTAAATGATCATACTGGATCCAATCATTACTCAATTTTACATTATTCTAAAAACAGTAAGACATCACCCAAATACATGTCCTAAACACCACACCATCATTTCAGTAAATGTATTTTAACATGCACTCAAGTAATATGCCTTCCACCTGCATATAGGTAAACAATTGATAAATAAATTTATCAATCTATACAGTCTACGGAATGCATTTTAGATTCACAGTGAAAGATCATACTGCATCAAAGCAAATCCCAGAAGTACATCAAACTGAAGAATTATTAGGAGAAAGTGAGCACTGCAGATGCTGGAGATCAGAGTCGGGAGTTTGGTGCTGGAAAAGCACAGTCAGTCAAGGAGCATCCGAGGAGGAGAATCGACATTTTGGGCATAAGCTCATCATCAGGAATGAGGCTTGTGGGCCGGGGCGGAGAGATAAATGGCAGGCGGTGGGGGGAGGCAGTTGAGATGAGATAGGTAGATGAAGGTGCTGGTGAAGGTGATAGAGGAAAGTGAAGCAGATAGATGGGAAGGACGATGGTCAGGTCAAGAGGGCTGCATCGAGTTGGAGGCTTGAGACTGGGATAAAGGTGGGGAGAGGGGAAATGGGGAAACTGGTGAAATCCACATTAAACCCACGTGGTTGCAGTTTCGTAAGGCAGATAATGAGGCATTCTTCCTCCAGGCATGGTTAGCAATTGATGGACCTGCATGCCCTTGGTGGAGTGAGAGGGAGAGTTAAAGTGTTCAGCCATGGGGCCATGGGGTTGGTGGGAGTGGGTGTCCCAGAGATGTTCTCTCCGGCGACCAACTAACCACGGACATCTACTACAAACCCACCGACTCCCACAGCTACCTAGACTAAACCTCCTCCCAGCCTACCTCCTGTAAAACCACCTTCCCTCATTCCCAATTCTTCCATCTCTGCCGCAACTGTTCCCAGGTTGACCAATTCCACCACAGAACCTCCCAGATGGCCTCCTTCTTCGAAGACCGCAATTTTCCCACCCACCTAGTTGATAATGCCCTCCAGCACATCTCCTCCACTTCCTGCACCTCCGTCTTTGAATGCCATCACTCCCAACTGCAACAAGGACAGAACCCCGTCGGTCCTCACTTTTCACCCCACCAACCTCCGGAGACATCGCATCATCCTCTGCCACTTCTGCCAGCTACAAACAGACCCCACCACTAGGGATATATTTCTCTCCCCAGCATTCCGGAGAGACCATTCCCTCCGCGACTCCCTTGTCAGATACACACCCATTCACCAGCCCACACTCCAATCCCAGCACATTCCCCTGCCACAGCAAGAAGTGCAAAATCTGTGCCCACACCTTCCCCCTCACCTCCGTCCAAGGCCCCAAAGGATCCTTCTACATCAGACAGACATTTACCTGTACTTCCACAAATCATCTACTGTATCCATTGCACCCGATGTGGTCTCCTCTACACCAAGGAGACAGAATGCCAACTTGCAGATCATTTCAGAGAACATCTCTGGGACACCTGCACCAACTAACCCCACCGCCCCATGGCTGAACACTTCAAATCCCCCTCCCACCCCACCAAGGACATGCAGGTCCTGGACCTCCTCGATCGCCAAACTCCAACCACCCAACATCTGGAGGAACAACACCTCATCTTCTGCCTTGGCACACTGCAACCATACAGCATTAATTCAATTTCACCAATTTTCCCATTTCACCCCCCCCCACCCCACCCAGAGTCTCAACTTTCCAATTCTGCACCTCCCTCTTGACCTGTCAATCTATCTGCTCCACCCTCCTCTCCAATCTATCACCTTCTCTCCCACCTTCATCTACCTATCACATTCTCAGCTATCTTCAGCCTCACCCTCCTCCCATTTATCTCTCAGTCCCTCAGCCCATAAGCCCCATTCCTGATGAAAAGCTTATGCCCGAAATGTCGATTCTGCTGCTCCTCGGATGTTTCCAGCACCAACTGAAGAATTATTGGAATGCTCAACATGACAAAAATACTGTTGACTATTGTTGAAACTTGACCACTGTGAATCATTTCAGCTCATTTCAGCTCTACTGAAGATAGGGCCTTTTGAAAGCAAACAATCAGTAAGCTTTGCATGGTCAGGAAAGAGAAATCACATCAACATCCTGGAATGCCCTCCCTTTTACCATTGAAAATTCACCTCAACCAGCAATTTAGGAAACAACAGCACTTCATGAAACATAGAAATTATGAGCAGGTATAGGCCATTTGACCCTTAAAAATGATCATGGCTGATCCTCTATCTCAATGCCATAGCCCTGCTTTCTCCTTATATCCCTTGATTCCTTGAAAATTTAGGAAGTTAACTATCTCTTTCTTGATTATATTCAGTGATTTGGCTTCCACAGCCTTCTATGGTACAGAATTCCACAGGTCAAGAAATCTTTCCTCATCAGTCTATGCTGTATCCTGAGACAGTGTGCTCTGGTTCTAAACTCTCAAACAGAAAAACATCCTCCCTGCATCTAATCTATCCAGCCCCATTAGAAAATTTTATAGGCTTCATCAGATCCCCTCTCAGCATTCTAAACTTGAGTGAATACCAGCCTTGTTAAACTAGTGTCTCCTAATAGGCCAGCAGTGCCATCCTCAGTATCAGCCTACTGAACCTCTGCTGCACTCCCACTATGGCAAGTATATCCTTTACAGAGGGAAGGAGACCAAACTGCACACAGTACTCCAGTATGGTCTCAGCAAGTCTCTGTACAGCTGTAGCAAGACATCCTGACATGTGAACTCAAATCCTCTTGCAATGAAGGTCAATGTGCCACTTGTCTTCTTAACTGCCTGCTGCATCTCCTGACACTCTACTTTCATTGACTGATGTATAAGGATACCCAGATCACTTTGTACACCCACTCCAATATATCACAATTTAGATAATATTCTTTTCCATTTTGCACACCGGTTTATAACTTTATATTTAGCTACACTGTACAGCATCTACATTATGTTTGCCCTCAACTTGTCCATATCACCTTGAAGCTTTCTTAAATCTTTCTTCTTGCAACTCACAAAGTAGCAGCTCACCATCATCTTCTCAAGGACAACTCGAGCTGCTAGCCCTGCCAGTAATGTTAACATCCTATGGATAAATGTTTTAAAAGATAGAATCCAGGGAATTCCTAGAGGCATGGCACTCATCCACAGATTCTATCAACAAACACACCGACCTGGACCCAATATACTGGCCACTGCAGTGGACAGCTGGAACTGACAATCGGAAGTGGCAGAGACAAACCACTATAAATGCCAGAGAAACGTCACAGAAGCACTTCACAGGAGGCTCCCAAGCACTGAGGATGTCACCTAGACAGGGGACGAAACATCTGCAACACAGATTCCCAGCTCGGCGAACAGAACCACAACAAAAGATAGAGGTCATCAGGGCTGTCTTCCAGAGAGAAAGGAAAACCTTTGCTTCACACTGCAAATGGTTAACTTCTGGAATGCTCCACAGTCTGGTGGAGGCAGGTTCAATTGAAGTTTTCAGAAGGAACTCAGGCAGCCATATGAACAAAAAGAAACAATATGCAGAGATACAAGGAGAAGGTGAGGGCATGATATTAGGGGAGTTGCTCATTTGGAAAGTTACACATCAGTTGGGCCAAATGTCATCTCCTGTGTTGTAACAATGCTGTTCTGTGAAATTTTATACAAAGAACCATGATCTAGGAGTTATCCCTTTTTAACAGACTATTTCATTTTTGATCATCGTACAAAAACATCATTCTCTACACCACAAATAAAAACTGGCCCCAAACACATTGTTATGAAGTCGTTGTCTTCAAGATATAGATCACAATCCTTCAATATACAAAATAAAATAAAATGTTAAAGTTATTAACTTTTCATTACTTCTGAACAAACCATTCCAGACAATTTTTGCATAAACTGTATTACACATTTTCTGATCAGGCACTTTACAGCCTTCTGGACTCAACATTGAGTTCATCAACCACAATCACAGACTCTGTCTGCCCTTCTGATATCTCTTCATAAGTAACTATGTCTTGGTTCCCCCTTTCACTTTCTGTTATACTTGATGTTGATTCTATTATGAGCATAAATGAATTTTTACTTTTTAAATCACCATTACTGCATCTTTAGCCTTCTGTTCCATAACACTTCTGATTTCTAATCTCTCTTGCCCTTTCCCTGACAGTATGTGGAACAATTGCCAACCACCATCTTTTGCAAATATTGAGTCCATCAGAACCATTACTGAAATAACTCAGTGAAGGCCGATAGCCCGTCACCAATGTGACTGAGGCGTCAGTGGGGGAGCACTTTGGGGCCAGCGACCATAATGCTATTAGATTTCAAATAGTGATGAAAAAGGATAGAACAGATCAAAAAGTTGAAGTTCTAAACTGGAGAAAGGCAAATTTTGACAGTATCAGGCAAGAACTTTCAAAAGCTGATTGGGACAATTGTTCGCAGGTAAAAGGACAGCTGGAAAATGGGAAGCCTTCACAAATGAGATAACAAGAATCCAGAGAAAGTATATTCCTGTCAGGGTGAAAGGGAAGGCTGGTAGGTATAGGGAATGCTGGATGACTAAAGAAATTGAGCGTTTGGTGAAGAAAAAGAAGGAAACATATGTCAGGTATAGACAGGATAGATCGAATGAATCCTAAGAAGAGTATAAAGGCAGTAGGAGTATACTTAAGAGGAAAATCAGGAGGGCAAAAAGGGGACACGAGGCAGCTTTGGTAAATAGAATTAAGGAGAATCCGAAGAGTTTTCAGAAATACATTAAGGACAAAGGGTAACTAGGGAGAGTGAATAGGGCCCCTCAAAGATCAGCAAGGCAGCCTTTGAGTGGAGCCGTAGAAAATGGGGGAGATACTAAATGAGTGTTTTGCATCAGTATTTACTGTGGAAAAGGATATGGAAGATATAGACTGTAAGGGAAATAGATGGTGACACCTTGCAAAATGTCCATATTACAGAGGAGGAAGTGTTGGATGTCTTGAAATGGGTAAAGATGGATAAATCCCCAGGACCTGATCAGGTATACCTGAGGACTCTGTGGTAAGCTAGAGAAGTGATTGCTGGGTCTCTTGCTGAGATATTTGTATCATCGATAGTCACAGGAGAGGTGCCAGAAGACTGGAGGTTGGCAAACGTGGTGCCACTGTTTAAGAAGGGTGGTAAGGACAAGCCAGGGAACTATAGACCAGTGAGCCTGACCTCAGTGGTGGGCAAGTTGTTGGAGAGAATTTTGAGGGACAGGATGTACATGTATTTGGAAAGGCAAGGACTGATTCGGGATAGTCAACATGGCTTTGTGCATGGGAAATCATGTCTCACAAACTTGACTGAGTTTTTTGATGAAGTAACAAAGAGGATTGATGAGGGCAGAGCAGTAGATGTGATCTCTATGGACTTCAGTAAGGCATTCGACAAGGTCCCCCATCGGAGACTGATTAGCAAGGTTAGATCTCATGGAATACAGGGAGAACTAGCCATTTGGATACAGAACTGGCTCAAAGGTAGAAGACAGAGGGTGGTGGTGGATGGTTGTTTTTCAGACTGGAGGCCTGTGACCAGTGGAGTGCCACAAAGATCAGTGCTGGGTCCTCTACTTTTTGTCATTTACATAAATGATTGGGATGCGAGCATAAGAGGTATAGTTAGTAAGTTTGCAGATGACACCAAAATTGGAGGTGTAGTGGACAGCGAAGAGGGTTACCTCAGATTACAACAGGATCTGGACCAGATCGGCCAATGGGCTGAGAAGTGGCAGATGGAGTTTAATTCAGATAAATGTGAGGTGCTGCATTTTGGGAAAGAAAACCTTAGCAGGACTTATACACTTAATGGTAAGGTCCTAGGGAGTGTTGCTGAACAAAGAGACCTTGGAGTGCAGGTTCATAGCTGTTTGAAAGTGGAGTCGCAGGTAGATAGGATAGTGAAGGCGGCGTTTGGTATGCTTTCCTTTATTGGTCAGAGTATTGAGTACAGGAGTTGGGAGGTCATGTTGCGGCTGTACAGGACATTGTTGGAATATCGCGTGCAATTCTGGTCTCCTTCCTATCGGAAAGATGTTGTGAAACTTGAAAGGGTTCAGAAAAGATTTACAAGAATGTTGCCAGGGTTGGAGGATTTGAGCTATAGGGAGAGGCTGAACAGGCTGGGGCTGTTTTCCCTGGAGCATCAGAGGCTGAGGGGTGGCCTTTGAGGTTTACAAAATTATGAGGAGCATGGATAGGGTAAATAGACAAAGTCTTTTCCCTGGGGTGTGGGAGTCCAGAACTAGAGGGCATAGGTTTAGGGTGAGAGGGGAAAGATAGGAGAGACCTAAGGGGCAACGTTTTCCACACAGAGGGTGGTATGTGTATGAAATGAGCTGCCAGAGGAAGTGGTGGAGGCTGGTACAATTGCAACATTTAAGAGGCATTTGGATTGGTATATGAATAGGAAGGGTTTGGAGGGATATGGGCCGGGTGCTGGCAGGTGGGACTAGATTGGGTTGGGATATATGGTCGGCATGGACGGGTTGGACTGAAGGGTCTGTTTCCACGACATCTCTATGACTCTAATTCACCCTTTACTTACACGTGTACGGTCCAAGACACTGACCCGGCTAACTCAAGAGATGGCTCCTAGAGTGAGCAGAACCCCTAACACTCCTGTTTATATGTCAGCCAGGACTCCCTGGTTGGGGACTTTTAACCTGATCTGATCAGGGAACTCATATTCCATGAGATCCACCTCACTGACATTGCGCCAATCACTACAATTACTTTATACAAGTAGCTCCTAACCTTCTCAGTATCAAGGAAACAAACAATTCCATAACACGTCACATTTTGTCATATGCAGGATTGAACCTCTGGAAGCTTGCACATGCTCCGGTTAACAGGGTTGCCCATTGTCAGCAGATCCTGCCTTCAATATTAGACACCAAGGCACCAGAGGAGATCAGAATGATGGATACAGCCTCGCAGTGCTGCTTCCTGGAATTTTCATGGCACTCTTCTCACCATGTCACAGTAACCCACTGCCTTAAACAACACACTTTTCTTTGTTCCAGGTGACCATCCCCTATTGTTCAAAAAGTACAAAATCCATCAGAATTTCATCTCCTTTCAGTTCCAAAGTTATGCTGGACTCCAAACTTTGATTGTTTTTCTCAATGCAGATGCTGCCATACATACTGAATTTGTCCAACACTTATTTAAGGACACAGGACTGCGGAGTAGGCGATTTAACCCATTGAGCCTGCCCCATCAATTAACAACATCATGGCTGAACTGGCTGTTGTCTCAATTCCTTTTTCTGCCTGCCACTAAATTGCCAGACTGCTTGGTTTATATGAACCTGGGGGTTAGGAGCAGAATGAGACTACTGATCCCTGCAAGCCTGCTTTGTCATTCAGCACTTTGATAGTTGATTAGCGGCAAGGTGAGGAGTACTTTTTCACCCAGAGGATGGAAGGGCTTGGAACCGACTGCCTGAAAGGATGCTAGAGGTAGAGAACCTCATTATATTTAAACGACATTTGGATATGCATTTGAAATGCTGCAACAAACAGGGCTATGAACTGAGAGCAGAAGAGCAGCATTAGACCAGATTTTCAGTCTGCACAGACATGAACTGAACAGTTTCTATGCTGAAAATCTACATTTCTTTCTATGTACTAAAATGCTGTGTTTACCAACAGACTTTACACATTTGCCAAGTTCAATACATAGTACAGCAATCGTGAGAGGAAAAAGCACCATGTGAACTGCTCTGTATAATTCTCAGTGATTCAATGCAACTGGGAGCCCAGGCTCCCCTTTCACCCAACTATAAAAGGTGCTCAAAATATCATGATGACAGGAGTCATTAGCAAAACATTCAGGTGCTTAGCCAATCTAAATTGCCAGATGCAAACTCTAGCACCATCCCACCAATATAACTAGCTGCTCCCAATGGAGCGCTCACACATGTAACAAACAAACAAGAACAGAATCCAGCTCTTCCATCATGTTGGAAAGGTAAGAAACTGAGAGGAAACAAATGCCCAGGATGACACCAACACAATATCAATTGAGTGAGATTTAGGAATGGCATCCAAGGAATGATTCAATGTTTACAGGTCAGGGAAGAAGAAGACTTACTTTTTTTAAAATGAAGTAATAATTTTAAGAAAACAAATTTTCACTTTGCCTTGAAGTAAGTATGAGTAGTTAGTTTACCTTACTGAACTCCTAAAAGGTGAAGCATTCACAAAATAAATGCTTTATTCAGACTACTGGTTTTCTTGGGTTGCAAATTTCCAAATGGCATTCATGTGGTCGAACACTACAATGGAACTGGTTGGTAACATGCCTAACCTGTAGAAGCCTACACCAGCCTTG
Organism: Chiloscyllium plagiosum; assembly: GCF_037043375.1. Taxonomy (NCBI): domain Eukaryota; kingdom Metazoa; phylum Chordata; class Chondrichthyes; order Orectolobiformes; family Hemiscylliidae; genus Chiloscyllium; species Chiloscyllium plagiosum. The sequence goes on along the minus strand of NW_028270139.1, from coordinate 130,772,801 downwards.
GGTTGCAGTGTAGATGTAATAGAAGTGGAAGTGGATTTTGACCTGGGCCATCATACCTTGCTGGCCTTCAGTATGTTGATCTGTTCTTCGTGTACTGTGTCGCGGTTTTTCTCCAGGAACCCATCACACTGATACTCCACCTGTGGAAGAGAACAACCATTGCATTAGGTAGGAGGCCATACCCAATAGATAGCAACCTACAGAGGTACAATTACATAAAGCTACTTTTACAAGTGTAACTAAAAGTTAATATGTTTCAAAAATATGGAAGGTATCAATGAACATAACTTTTAAAGAAGTATAATGGGGCAATTAGTCATTGCTCTGTTAATTGTATCATACACTGTCAAACGTTCCACATTCCTGATTCCTACTGGAAATGCAAGGACAGAACTGGAGTCAGGCATAATGCTTTTCAGAGACCAATCACTTTCACTGTAAAGGTTCACACAAAGACATCTATCAAAGCCCAGTAATAGCACCCAGAATGAGCTGTTGTCGTCTGCGAAACAAAAGCGACAAAGATAGATGGAAGACTCTCTGGGAAAAGGTACTGATGTGTGTTCGTACATGTAACATACACACAGGCATGAATGAAGATGACGACACAGAGGTAATGTCACTGAAGCAGTAATCCAGAGGTCCAGGCTAACCTTTGGGAATATGGGTACAAATTCCACAATAGCTGGTGGAATTTAAAAATCTAATTCACCAATCTAGAATTTTAAAAAAAGTTAGCCTCACTAAAACTATTATCAATTGTTGTAAAAATTCATCTGGTTCACTAATGCCATCTGTACCTGGGCTGGCCTACATGCCACTCCTAATCCACCAAGTTATGCCATTCAGATGAAGGGCAGTAGAAATGGGTAACAAATGCTGGCCTTTCCAGCGGTGTCCATATTCCTTAAGATAATTAATTAATTAATCATTGAATATTTGAAGTAAGTCACTAATCAGCTGTTAAAGGCACATATAAATGGAGGCTTTGCAGAACAGAAAGCTGAATTTCTTACCACACCTAAGAGACAGGTGCATTAGTAAACCATTCAGCTCATCAAGATTGTTCCACTATTGAATGAGACCGTGGCTGATCTCAATCTTCAACTCCACTTTCCTGCCTTTTCCCATAACCCTCTGTTCTCTTACTGATTAAAAGGCTGTCTCAGTCTTGAGCATATCGAATGAAACATATTCTACAGGCTTCTGCGGTAAAGAATTCCACAGATTTGTCGCACTTAAGAAGTTTCTCCACAGCTCCATCTTAAATAATCCCAGACTCTGTCACAATGAGAAATATCCTCTCAGCATCTATCCTGTCAGGCCCTGCCAAGAATCTTGTATGCTTCATTAAAGTCACCTCTCATTCTTCTAAATTCCAATGAGTACAGGCCCAATCCACTCAATCTCTCCTCATAAGACAGTGCCTTCATGCCCATGGGAATGTTCCCTGATTTACCTCAAGTGCCAATATACCTTCACATAGATAAGGGGACCCAAACTGTTCACAATACTACAGGTGTGATTTAACTAGTGCCTTGTATAGTTTTAGTAAGACTTTTGCATTTGCCTTTCCCATTACCTGCTGAACATTGCTCGATTATTCCCCATCACCTACCAAAACCACAGAGCCTTACGAGAATATGTTTCCACAATCACTTCACATCCAATGATGCTGTTTTTCCTAAGTAGTAAGGCAGCTAATGAAACACATTTGCATAAATCCTAATAAAAGTAGCTGAGACTGAAACTAGAAACTTCCATGTAGACATCTATACATGATCTTCATCATGTGTAACATAATAGGAAGTGATCTGGGAACTCAATGCCTTCTTCATCAATAAAGTTCAGTTCTATATAAGCAGCAGTTCATTTATCATCTAAGTGCCTCGGGAAGTAACAGCAAGTACTTTTCAAAGCAATAGTTATTCTGTGATCTCAATATTGACTCATCAACCCTCACTTAGACTTTGAGGCTATAGTTAGAAACTTGTGGAAAATCAAAATCATGTGTTAACTTCTCCACAGGAAAATGTTGAAATTCAGAAACCTTTAATTGGTGGAAGATCTGAAATTGAAGGTATCCATTTCTTTTGAAGAAAACATTTTGGGAAAAGGAAAAATATTCCTCATCACAAGGATATTCACAGTTCCCTCCCAGTCAGGGAACACTTCAGCGGTCAGGATCATTCGGCCTTAGACCTTGGGTTGACAGTCCTCCAAGGCGGATTTCGGGATAGGCAACAACACAGAGTGGTGGGGCAGAGCTGATAGCCAAGTTTGGTACCCATGAGAATGGCCCCAACAGGGACCTTGGGTTCATGTCACACTATAGGTGACCCTATTACACACACTCACACATACATGCACACTCATGCAGACCCTCTCTCATATACGTGCTCTCTCTCAGACACACATACATACACCCCCCAAGAAGCACATGCGTTCATACTCCCATTTCCCCCTCACATGCATGCACACACACAAGTCTATGGGATGATTTTGATTTAGATTTACAGAATTGTAGTTGCCAATACATTCTATTTTGCTCAAAAAAACACAACCTGCAGGCAGTCAATCCATGTGACATTTTATAAATTCCTACTTTGGAAACAGAATCAGTCTGACTCAAGACTGGGATACAGACACACTCTAACCTCACCTTTAATGCATTGTCGGAGCTGAAATTTTAACTTCAAGTTTTATTTAAAAAAGGTATCTTGAGAGTATGATTTGAAAGAAGTTTTGGGATTTACGTATTAACAAAAACCAGCAACCTATTCTAAAAGATGAAAGACTTAACAGCAATAGACGTTTGTTCAATATATCCTATCAGTTGCATGCATGACACTAATCTTTTGCTATAAATTCTGCGTTTTATGATCCTGCTCCACAACCACCTGATGAAGGAACAGCACGCCTAAAGCCAATGCTTCCAAAATAAACCTGTTGGTGTCGTGTGATTTTTAACTTTGACCACAGGGATAGACATAGTCTTAAATGGCTGGACCTACAGTGACAAAAATTAAGTTCTCCAGCTAACTTTATGTGGCCTTCTTAGCATCCAATATCTGTAGACATGAGGTGTGTATAAAAGTATACATTTATAGGCATAGTTACATACATAATGTACACACACATCATAAACAAATTTGTAAATAAAAATAGACAATAGGTGCAGGAGTAGGCCATTCGGCCCTTCGAGCCTGCACTATTATGATCATGGCTGATCATTCACAATCAGTATCCTGTTCCTGCCTTATCCCCATTACCCTTGATTCCACTATCTTTAAGAGCTCTATCCATCTCTTTCTTGAAAGTATCCAGAAACTTGGCCTCCACTGCCTTCTGGGGCAGAGCATTACAAACTCTGCTTTCTAACAAGAACTTCAGAATTAGACTTCTGTTTTTTTTTTAAACTCTTCCTCCATAATCATGTGTCCAAAGTGTTTCCATCAGCAATTGCAAGGTGACAGTCTCATGACAAAGCAAACTGTGTTGCGGTGTTCAATCAATTTTGCAGCTTGACAACTATAGGCAAGCCTTTAGGCACTAACAGCTTGAAAGCTGTGAATTGTCAGTCTTATATATGCTAACTGTCAGCATTTTGGAGCCACAGTCCCCATCAGCATTTTCTGACAAAATTCAACTTGGGCCAGGCCAGTCTTTGTTTACTCATGCATATCCAAGACTCATCATTATTGGCAATTATCCTAGTAGTTTCACACAATAGACAAATGTGCTTACTAAGGCAGTAATGCTTGTATCTGATAAAACAAAAGTACAGGTGTGGAGATGCCAGAAATATAGAACAAAAACAGAAATTGCTGGAGAATCTCAGCAGGTCTGACAGCACCTGTAGAGAGAAAGCAGAATGAACATTTCGAGTTAAGAACTGAAATTAGCTAGGGAAAGGTGCACATATACTGAAGTCGAGGGGGTGAAGGAGACAGCAAGCGAGAGAGCGCAAGAGAGAGAGCGCACGCAAGAGAGAGAGCGCACGCAAGAGAGAGCGCACGCAAGAGAGAGAGCGCACGCAAGAGAGAGAGCGCACGCAAGAGAGAGAGCGCACGCAAGAGAGAGAGCGCACGCAAGAGAGAGAGCGCACGCAAGAGAGAGAGCGCACGCAAGAGAGAGAGAGAGGGCGTATGAAGCACTGACAAAGGAATGGATGTAGCAAGTCATTGAGAAAGAAAAGCTGCTACTTCACCTATTTATGGTCATCCATTATCAGTTTTTTTTTGTATCCCTGACATAATATCATCCTTTGGCTGCCTGTTATTCTCTGCCTCTGGGCTCCATCTCCTTCACATCCTCAGCACATGCACCAGTTGTTCCTAGCTACTGTCAGTTCTGAAGTAGAGCAACTGGACTTCAAATGTTGACTCTGATTTCTCTTCATTGATGCTGCCAGACCTGCCAAGTTTCTTCAGCAATTCTTGTCTATAGTTTGCAGCCATCACAAGAACTTACTTCAATAACTCATGCTAGACCATCACTGCAGCAAAAGAATAGACTGCACTGGAGGAGAGAAAAATAGGGGACTGTATCACAATGAATGAGAGGAGGTTGCAAGAAATAAAGTGGTGAGGGAAATGCAGAGAGATGAAACAAGGATGAAAATTAAGAAATGAAAACAGTCTAGATGGTTGGACACAGTATCTTGGTGTTGGAGAAAGGCATATTGACAGCAGCAAGAAAGTTTCCCACCGCTCCTGCCCCCAAACAGTACAACCAAGAGCTAGCAAAGCTGGAAAATGAAGTCCACAAACTGGGTGAAAAAATGCCACTTGAGGTGTGGAAGGGGAAGATTTCTGCCCACTTGAAAGCACAGGATACAGGATTGCTAGCTTGAATTAGCTTAGAAATAACAAAGAAATGATATTCAATTTGACAAAGTGGGTAAGTCAAGGAAGCAATGTAAGGTAGTAAATGCGTGTTTAAACATTGGAAAACAGGGGAGTGTGGAGAGTGGGGGCAGGGAATGAAAAGAACTTGGTGAGCACCTGATGCAGTTGCAGAGAAAGTTGGTTGAAGGGAATGCAGTCTATTTGGACTTTAAGAAAATGTTTCACAAGATATCACATTAATGGCTGATTTTTTAAAAAAAAAAGAGATTTAAGGAGGAGAGTCATTGTTAAATTTGGATTTTAAAAATTAATGGAGAGATAGAAAACAGCAAATTTGTACATGGTTGTTTCCCAGACTGGAGGATTGTAGCTTGCGATGTTTCCCAAGGGTCAGTGCTAGAACCATTACATCTTTTGCTATAAAAATTACATTATTAGTCTATATATTAGATTTGCAAAATTTCCAATATTTTGCTGCTTTTCAATCTGGAATGTGGCATCAGAAGCAAAAGCTACGAACTCAAATTTAATGAACCTTAAGAAAATAAACTCCCTCTCCACCAATCTACCATTCCTTTCAAAATCAATACTGCATTGATTAATCCATTTTGGGGAAAAAAAAACTTTGCTGAGCAAATATTTGTAAAAGAACAACCTATAATCTATTTAACAGAATTGCTCATATATTGCCATGTGATATTTAACTGGCCAATTGTAAATATTGATTAATATTCTGAGAATTCTCTTTGGGATTTAGGAGTGAAAGTGTTCAGAACTTTCATATTTAGGAGGCTTTATCTGGAATTGTTCAATTCTCAGATCTTAAATGAACTGGATAAAGTCCCTTAAAAAGCAAATTAACTCCATTCTTCCATAAACAGTTTAAGCACCAAAACTAATTTTATACTGAGGTTTCAATTTTAATGTATCTTCTGAAGATCCTGCTTTCAAAGTAAACACTGACTCTGAACCAAAGATAATATTAAGATGGGTGACTAAAAACTTAGAGTGACAATTTCTAAGGAGGTGCCTTGGGAAGAGATAAAATGTGACCAAGCAGGTTGGCTCAGAATTCCAGAACTCAGACCCTCACAGGGTAGCTGCCAATGGTGAAAAGGTGGAAAAAGTTGCATAACAGGTCTAGCTGTTGGGGTGGATGAATTCCAGAGATAGAGGGGGAGGTTGAGGAAAGGTTTGAAGAGACGATTACCATTTTAAAATTGAGACATTGGTTTCCAGTTTGCCAATGTACATCAACAAGCATGTGATAGATGAACTGAGCTCAGGCCAAGTTAAGATGTTGACAGCAGAGTTTAATATGATCTGAAATCTAGAGCAGAGAAGAAAGCGTAAAAGGTGAACATTTGAATAATTGACTTTGGAAGTGAAGAAAAGTTTACTAAAATCTAATTCCATTGTACTTTCCAATTGTAATCGAATGTAGATTTCAGTTCCTCCGTTTCATTTTAGGTTTCTCATTTGAACCTTTAAAATGACTTTGTAAACAGTGAAAATGTTTGTTGGCTGTGTGTGGATATAAACTCCAATGTGTGAAATAATCACCATGTAGTTATTACCTTATCAGCAAAATGTATAACAACAAAGGCCATGTTGGACATCCGGGGCTTCTGAAAGTGCAGACTGCTTGAATGGCGGTCATAGAGCTTCTGGGCCCAGCTCTGGTCTGTCCCTTTCGGCATCTGAACGGAGGCACAAAATCAATTTGACTTAGAAGCTAATTAGATTTCACAGGAAACAGAGTGCTTGGTAGCGGCACTATTTGTAAAACAACAGACACACAAAACATTCTTCGTATACTTGTAGGACTGATAATTATAACAATGATGATGTGCTAGTCCTTTCCTAATTGAGCCTAGAATTAACACTCTAGATCTAACACTGCTAACAGGGATTTGAAGGTGGAAGGGCACATTAACTCCAGTGGGCAGACAATCAGCTCCTGAAACCAATAGCAGCACTGTGCCAATGGAAGCCCTAGATGGAAGTTAATTGCATCAGCCCACTGCTGCAGCCATTTAACTGGAGGAAGACAGGACTCATGTCAAGCAACCACGTCAAACTGGTGGTGGGCTGGGAAGGGGAAGGGATGGTGAAGGGGTGCAAATCATTGACCCAAGTCCCTCCCCCAAACATTCAATTACTTTCGATCCATTACTGCACTTTCTCCTGGCCTGAAATTGAAGAGAGATGTTGACTTCTGTACAAAAGGGGCAGGGAATCCTGCCTCCAGCCTGATAAGCAGCAACTGGGCATTAAATATTTGCAAATCAGCCATTCTTCCCAAAGAAAACATTCCCTCCATCAGCACCTCCACTAATGGTCTTAGTTGGGGAGCAGGTTTTGCAGGATAGCACCCCATATAATTTAATCAATTATTTTTCCACAGAAACACCAGATCCTGTCTTTTGCCCTTCCTTGGTTCACGTGAAGACAACATCTTTTTATCTCCTTGTGTTTGGACTGAAAAGAGGAAATTACTGCTTTAAACAAAAAGGAGACTGTGCGAAGAAATGGTTAAAAACAATTTGGACGGATGTCTTTTTGGCATGACAGCAAAATCCTGTCAGCAGTGAACACCAATTATGTGGCTATTGCATATTAGTAGAATGAAACATCTTCACCTATCGGTCAAGCTTTGAAGATACTTTACTCTGTCATGTAGTTTGGGTACTTTTCAGACAAAGAATAACCACCCTAGGGATATCCTTAAGTTTGTATGAAATGCAGCGCTCGGGATAGTCATTATCCAGCAGGATGGCTTTGATACACCCTATTTCAACAATGGATTTGCAAAGTGAACAAATAGCCTGGGTTGCATTAGTGAAGTTAGCAATAAGGCCAATATTATCATACCTGGAACTGTAGGAATAAATGTGTATACTGACTAGTAGAGACAGGTTTGCATAAGCTACTAGAGAACCCATTGGCCATTGTTTACAACTAGGAACGAAATGGGACTTTATTTGACTGTTAAAATGCAAAAGGAAACATTTATACGCAGCTAAAGATTCAAACATAGCAAACACATCAGCAACATATTGGAAATGTGCAAGAGGTAGGAGGTTAGGTGCCATTTCAAAAATACATTACTCGTGGAATTCAAAGATGTTTGAAAGTGCTGGGCCAAACCGGGGTCGCATGGTAACACCAGCAATTTGGGCATACGCAGTATTATTAAAACTGACCTCAACAGAGTGAGTCGCTGAGTTCGTGTACAATGAATTCACCTTATTGTTTTTCCTCAACTAAAAGAAAATTATGTTCAACAACAGTAAAATCTACCACAATGTCTTTACCTTACATTCCTCATCCAACAGATCTAAAATGCCCAATTTTGCCTCAATAAGATCAATGCATGGTTGGTTGTCAGAGAAGTCAATTAGAGTCCATGGTATCTGCTCCTTCATGTATTCCTCCTGTTCCAGTTTGAAGACATGCTGAAAAACATTGAAAACAACCAACAGAAAGTGGTTACATTAACAGTTATCTAATACTGGCAATTTACATTTAAAGAGAATGTTTGTTCAGTAACAGTTTAAAGAGAAACATTAGAGTCAAGGCAAATACAAAATAAACTTGATGCAGTTAGAATTGAATATCACTACTGAAAGAAAGGGTTTGAGCATATGCAAGTAAAATGTAGTTCAGCAATCTCACCAGGTTAAATTGCTGCTGTAATTTTTCATTGGCATAATTGATGCAAAACTGTTCAAAACTATTAATTTCAAATGTTTCAAACCTGTAATACATGGGGAGGAAGAAAAGACATTATTTTCTTACTTAAATAATCAAACAAGATTTAGAGGGAACATAAATAGAACCAGACAGTAAATAGAACATTTGCTGGAGAAAGGCATTCAGCAAATTGGATTTGTTCCTGCACTCCCCAACTTTAAAATATTTGCTCACAAAGTTTCCGGAAGGGACAGTAAGTAGTAGTACAAAGGTAAGAGAGCACCTTAGACTTTTGAAAACAATGAGAACACTATATTATCCCTGTAACCAATGAGAAAAAAAAACAGAAGAACTGAGAAGGAAGATAAATAAAATGAATAAAATGGGCAAGTTCAACATCAAAAAGTTACAAGTGAGGAGAAGGAAAGAAAGATCTGATGGGGAAAAGACAAAAACAAACAAATTAAAAAGCATGCTGTTCTTAATTAAAACATTTTGAAAATTGACATTCTAAATAACAATTCATCAAATATTAGGAATTAAGACTTTAATTGCTCACATTCTGTCCCAGAAAGCTTTATTGGTATTCATCACCAACTATTACTTCGTTAAAAGCATTCTTGTGCTATTTATTAATAGATTTAACTTTCTGTTGCAAATTCAATTGTATTTAGTCTGCAATTGCACTAACTTCAGATGTACGTTACGCAGGTTTAATGGTGAGAGAAGCCATTTTTACATGATAGAATGATGTAAAAAGGCCCATAATTTGAGGTAATCCATAATACACAGATCTTTTTTATGCACTAAGTTGCTAAGCAATGTAAACATTAGTAATGACCTATGTCATTTGCATTTCATTTTTAAAGCACATTTTAGCACATAATAGCCTCTAGCATGTTGAAAGCAGGCACCTTGACAAACAGTCTTCATCCAAAATTGCAATTTGGAGTTCAAACATGGTGTGCTAAAAACAAACCCACTGAAACTAGTGTTGAGACTTTAATTGCCCAAAAGGTCAATACCAAATCTCAGAGGTGTTATCACAGGAAGATACTGAGACATACCAGGTCTTGCCCTTCTGCCATCAAGCATGCTTCAGCTATAACAAACATTAAATGTTTTGGGCAGACAATGCTCCAATTCACTATCATTAAGCCTGTACAGTGGGAATGCCCACGGTTTCACACATCACATACATACACACACCAGTCAGATCTCTAAATACGGCTCAGTGTCTGTCAGTCTGCTCTAGGTGCCTCAGCATATTGCAATAAACATGGAAGAAAACAAATTTATGAAAGTCCTCGATGCTGTTTGCTATGAATGAGCACTTTGTCAAGTATATCAACACCAGAGTCACTTAAATGGTCAATAAGGAGGAAGCAAACTATCGTGCCACAAAGTCATAGTTAGATAGTCCTTCGAGTCCCTGGAATTTGGGGCTGTTAATGGTTACAACTGATGGGATGGAAGCTTCTCTGTTTAAATAGTCCATATGAAGTGGGTTTTTAACAGTCTCAATCTGATTTTAATGGTCAAAAGGCTCAAGCAGAAAACTGACATCAAATTGAAAGTGTTACACCATGCGTCTGTTGTGAGAACTGATAATTGTGGCCAGGTGCAGCAGGTGTTGTTCTCTGAAGCTGAGTCTCAGCACACTGTTGGAGCAATGAAACTTCTGCAACTAACCATTCTGTACCCTTACCTTGGGGTGTTTGAATGAATACCCTAAATGGGGATGTATTCCATTCCTAGTCTAGTGTCCCTCACTTTGTTACGTATTGATAATGTACTCAATCAACAGTCCCTTTTTACTGAAAAAAAAGTGTCTTTTCTCATTGATCGCTTACTAGACCAATCATTCAAACAGTACTAAAGTCACAGTTTGAAAAAGGTAGCTACAGCTATACTTTGTTCAATGTTGTGTTAACCACACTCCATTTTGTACCCGTAAATATCCAGTACTCCAATGAATGAGTGCTGTTTACTGGTCGTGTACAGTGCTTTATTGATGTGATCCACAATCCAGTTGAAGAGTTGGGCGTAGATGTGCTTGGCTAGGGCATTTCTGGCATTGATGGCATGCTGCTTGGACATAGTTTTGACGTAAGTCTCAGACGTTGTGACAAGCTTGCGGTGGCACAGCCAGTGCTCCATCTGATCGTGCTCTACTCCCAGTAAATCACAGAAATAGTTCAAGTGCTCATCGTTTCTCTGAAAGCAGATAAACGAACAAGTAATGCATTGGAAACACAACACAATTGCTTTCCATCCATCCAATTTCTTCAAACCCCTCTACTCACTAAAACAGTGGTTACATATCAGGAGAATACTAAGTAAAGCTAGTTCTTTATTTGGCTAGAGTGTGATACTGAATGATATCACTGGCATGGGTTCATTCACTGTACTGGCTCTGGCACTTTAAGGAGGCCTGCCTCACCTTGCCCCATGAGGAATGGTGCTCCTCGAGGCAATTACTGTACAAACAATTGTCTCTCTAATGGACAGAGATGCCTGTGATCTTGTGTGACCTTTAGATAATTTTATATACACCTAAAATAAAATGGAACGATAATTTAAAGTTCAATGTTTTGACCAATGCATAGAATGGATTGTAGTGGATTGCTTGGATATTTTGCATCCTGCCTGATTTCCTTCTTGCTGTGTGGGGCACAGAACTGACGTGAAACCCACTGCTTTACTTACATACAGTCAAGAGTCACATGACACATTTGAAATCATAAGCTTTTGGGGCACTACTCCTTAGTCAGGTGGAGTGTCAGACTTCACCTGAACGAACAGTGCTCCGAAGCTTGCAATTTCAAATAAACCAGTTGGACTGTAACCTGGTGTCATGTGACTTCAACTTTGTCCACCCTACCACAGGTATCCCCCAAATTACTCACTATCAATGCTACCATTTTATTTGGACAAAGTACCCCAACCCCAAGAGATTCCTATCTTTAAAAAAAGGCACAAAAGCTTCATAAGAAGCTGGAAGAAAATTAAAAAGGAAATAAAGTTTGCAATTATAGATTGGAAAGTGGAACTGAGCAAACAGTAGTTCTACACCTCTGGAACTAGCTTTTATTTTGTCCAAGTAGTTAACATTAATGTAAAAGTCCTGACAGCGAGGTCTTCAAACATAGTGGAGTATAACATAAGCTGAATCTTATCCAAGTTTCCTCTTTACATACTTGTGCACACCAAGCAGGGTCACAGAACGGTGATCAAGAGCAGAAATCATGACCTATTTTATACAACAAAAATAACTTGAAACGTTATGACTTCCATTCGCAGGAAACAAGCTAAAGCAGCTTCAACCAAACTCCTGGTGCCTCAATTTAAACTAGATTTACAAGTTAAACTCAATTGAATTTTGTCAGGACTCTGAAATTGACAACAGACAACAACCAGATGTTGGTAGTGCACCCACCATTGTAATCTTCCAGGAGATTGCAAGCCCAATCAAATGGTCAATGTATTGGACCAGCATTCACCACATTAAGATGAAGAGCCACAACAGTAAAAATAGTACAATGGTGCAGGGAAGCTAGAGTTCTTGGGGTGTCAAATGGAGAAATGTCATACTCTTACATAAATAGGGTATAGCAGTAAGAATTTTATTTTGAATTTAACTGTAGTACCACAGCAAATCTGTGATGACAAAGTCATTTTAAAAATGAAAAGTTCTCTCGACTCTTGATAAACAGAAAAGTCGCAGCCATTTGAAGATAATTATGTAAAAACTCTAGATAAATGCTGAATACAGAATATCAATACAGCGGCAATTTATTTCTGATCACGAGAGCAATAAAATAGTTGTTATTAAATTCTCTTGTAAAGTACTTGGCAATTAAGTTTTCCCTGTACATTGCGACAATCCACAGCCGGATATAACACAGCGACAGCTAAATTCTATGCAACGTTTATTAAATGCTTGATGCTGCTTATACAAATTGGATTGCTCTGTGAATAAGGAGGTTAAGCACAGATTCACCAATAAATTATATTTTCTGTGGAATTGATTAAAATCCTAATACAAGTAGAATATTTTCAAATAAAATTACTGAATAGAACATAACTGTACTGAAAAGAACTTGGTACAATCTGTGTTAGCAGTATTGAATAGGTCAGGGTAAGATTTCAGCACAGATTTTGTTAACATCTATAAAGGCTTAATCTCTGGTGGTTGTGGCTTCACTAGGTTGGGGGTGGGGGTGGGCAGCTGTTGCAGGAAAAACGCTTATTTATTTTTGTTCCTTTTCTCCTCAATAAACCAAACAGACTTCAGTCTTTCAAGAAGGCAGCTCACCATCACTGTATAAGGGCAACGAGAGATGAGTAATTAATGCTGGCCCAGTCAGCAATCTGCTCATTCAGTGGATGATTTTAAAAAATCCTCGCCCTCACTGAAGGTAATACCACATTAGTCATAAGTTAAGGTATGGTCCCATGACCGTTGGTAGGCCTCTGCTATCCCACAGCAAGTCTTCATCATTCTCATGCAAGTTTGGTTAATGCATGAAGCTGACCATCTGACAATTAGGGGTTCATAATTTGCTGATGTTTAGCTTAAATTAGTGATTTTAGAAGGTTTAAACAAATTCAAAGTAATTTAGCTGGTTAATATAATTATTGAAAATTGGACTCACAATGTGCAAGGTTCATTTATAAGAAACCAGCAGCAGCATAACTGAAATCCAGTACAAGGGCTTAGCAAGCTACTGGGTATTAGGAGCATAGTTGTTAGATTACTGGACTGGTCTGAAATTGGTTTAGACTAAATCTACATATTCATAGAACATAGAACCATACAGCACAGAACAGGCCCTTTGGCCCACGATGTTGTGCCGAACATTTGTCCTAGCTTAAGCACCCATCCATGTACCTATCCAATTGCCGCTTAAAGGTCACCAAAGATTCTGACTCTGCCACTCCCACAGGCAGCGCATTCCATGCCCCCACCACTCTCTGGGTAAAGAACCTACCCCTGACATCTCCTCTATACCTTCCACCCTTCACCTTAAATTTATGTCCCCTTGTAACACTCTGTTGTACCGGGGAAAAAGTCTCTGACTCTCTATCTATTCCTCTGATCATCTTATAAACCTCTATCAAGTCACCCTCATCCTTCGCCGTTCCAATGAGAAAAGGCCGAGCACTCTCAACCTATCCTCGTACGACCTATTCTCCATTCCAGGCAACATCCTGGTAAATCTTCTCTGCACGCTCTCCGGAGCTTCCACATCTTTCCTAAAGTGAGGCGACCAGAACTGCACACAGTACTCCAAATGTGGCCTTACCAAGGTCCTGTACAGCTGCAACATCACTTCACGACTCTTGAATTCAATCCCTCTGCTAATGAAAGCTAATACACCATAGGCCTTCTTACAAGCTCTATCCACCTGAGTGGCAACTTTCAAAGATCTATGACCATAGACCCCAAGATCCCTCTGCTCCTCCACCTTCCTAAGAACCCTACCGTTAACCCTGTATTCCGCATTCTTATTTGTCTTTCCAAAATGGACAACCTCACACTTGACAGGGTTGAACTCCATCTGCCACTCCTCAGCCCAGCTCTGCATCATATCTAAGTCTCTTTGCAGCCGACAACAGCCCTCCTCACTATCCACAACTCCACCAATCTTCGTATCATCTGCAAATTTACTGACCCACCCTTCGACTCCCTCTTCCAAGTCATTAGTAAAAATTACAAACAGCAGAGGACCCAGAACTGATCCCTGTGGAACTCCACTTGTAACTGGGCTCCAGGCTGATTATTTACCATCTACCACCACTCTCTGACTTCAACCGGTTAGCCAGTTCTCTATCCAATTGGCCAAACTTCCCACTATCCCATGCCTCCTGACTTTCTGCATAAGCCTACCATGTGGAACCTTATCAAATGTCTTACTAAAATCCATGTACACTACATCCACTGCTCTACCCTCATCCACATGCTTGGTCATCTCCTCAAAGAATTCAATAAGACTTGTAAGGCAAGACCTATCCCTCACAAATCTATGCTGGCTGTCCCTAATCAAGCAGTGTCTTTCCAGATACTCATAAATCCTATCCATCAGTACCCTTTCCATTACTTTGCCTACCACTGAAGAAAGACTAACTGGCCTGTAATTCCCGGGGTTATCCCTATTCCCTTTTTTTGAACAGGGGCACAATATTCGCCACTCTCCAGTCCCCTGGTACCACCCCCGTTGACAGTGAAGACGAAAAGATCATTGCCAACGGCTCTGCAATTTCCTCTCTTGCTTCCCACATAATCCTAGGATATATCCCGTCAGGCCCAGGGAACCTGTCTATCCTCAAGTTTTTCAAAATGCCCAACACATCATCTTTCCTAACAAGTATCTCCTCTAGCTTACCAGTCCGTTTCATACTCTCCTCTTCAACAATACGGTCCCTCTCATTTGTAAATACTGAAGAATACTCATTCAAGACCTCTCCTATCTCTTCCGACTCAATACACAGTTTCCCACTAATGTCCTTGATCGGACCTACCCTCGTTC
This sequence comes from Chiloscyllium plagiosum, assembly GCF_037043375.1. Taxonomy (NCBI): domain Eukaryota; kingdom Metazoa; phylum Chordata; class Chondrichthyes; order Orectolobiformes; family Hemiscylliidae; genus Chiloscyllium; species Chiloscyllium plagiosum. The sequence continues at coordinate 130,757,722 of NW_028270139.1, read as the reverse complement.
TCGTCATTCTCATGTTTCTCACATATGCATAAAAGGGGACATCCTACCCGCCAAAGATTTTTCATGCCCTCTCTTAGCTCTCCTAATCCCATCTACTAACATACAAATGCCACCATGGCAAATAAGAAATTTAAAGTTTAGCTAATTAAATAAGGTTTAAAATAAAACACCCTTAGCAATAATGGTGATCACAAACCTATTGGTTCATTATTTCTTTTAGGAAAGGAAATGTGCTGTCTCGCCTTTGTGTGAGGAATATATCGAGAGATGATTGTGGAGTGGTAATGTTGCTGGAATAGTAATCCAAAGGCCCAGGCTATTGCTCAGAGAACACGGGTTTAAATCCCAGTGCAATAGCTTATGGAATTTGAATTAAACTAATAAAATCTGAAATTGAAAGGTAATTTCATAGTTTTGTCATCCTGGCAATCATTAAATGGTGTCACTTTTCTTTATCATTATTGCTTTCTTGGGAAGGGAATCTACCATCCTACAACTGGCTGCACAGGAATCCAGACCCACAGCAATGTAGCTGAGTCTTAACTGCCCTCTGAAATGGATGTCAAAGTCACTCAGTTCAAGGTCAACAAGGGAAGGGTAACAAATACTGTCCTTGCCAGTGATGCCATGAAAGAGTAAAGAAAACAGTAATTGACTGAAAAAGTAGCTGATTCATAACTGCCTTCTGAGAAAGGTCTAGAAAGCTATTTGGTTGTGTTCAGGATAACTGCTTCTCACCTCCTTCGAGGGAATTAGAAGAAATAAATCAAGAAATGTTGACCTTACAATCAATGCCCATATCCTACAAATAAATAAGAAAGGAAAGCAAAGAAAAGAAAAGCAGTATTTTTTTGGAGGGAATATTCACACTGAATTTCAGATTCTGAGAAATATTTGACGTAGTACTTAACAGTCACTAGATCACTGCACAAAGTGACATATTGCTGCCAGCACTCTACATCTATTATTTGCCCCCTCTAGACACACACCTTCCTGAAGAAGGGCCTGTGCCCGAAACGTCGAATCTCCTGTTCCCTGGATGCTGCCTGACCTGCTGTGCTGTTCCAGCAATAAAGTTTCAACACACCAGAAATGAACTGCTTGACAGAGGTTATTTCTGCTATATTTGTGCATCAGCTGTGCCTTTAAAACACTGTCTACTGATTCTATTAGCAACTGTAAATTATTGAATCAGTCTCAGTAAGCACCAATAGTTTCCAGCAAATCAATGGAAAACCACAAGGTGCTTTTGTACTGCATAAAGCACACCAATTTTCTGCAAATTGTTATTTTCTTTCCCCAGTTCTTAAAGGGTCTATGATTCTTATGATCTACCTTGCAGTACTTTTAAAAGCTTTCCTATTTGATCACGCTCATTGAGGATACTGAACTATTTTAGCATGGGGATATCAAAGCTAAGTATACTTATCCATTGCCTGCACATACAAGTTTCCTTTCTTTAATTCACTCATGGACAAGGGCATTGCTGGCATTTATTGCCCATCCCTAGTTGCCCTTGAACTGACTGACATTTCAGCGAGCAGTTGAGAAGCACATGTAGGACTCAACCAGGTGAGAATGGCAAATGTCTTTCCCTGAAAGACATCAGTGAGCCAGGACAGGATACTGATTGAGGATTATCAGCCATGATCATAATGAATGGTGGTGCTGGCTCGAAGGGCAGAATGGCCTACTCCTGCACCTATTGTCTATTGCCATTGTCTTCCCCTGGCAAGAGGAGCTAAACCACAATCCAGAGTACAGAATACAATTAAGACCAAGGCAACTGTAGAGGGAAACTGCACTGATAATTTGAAATAGTGAACTATATAAGGACAAAGTAGAGCAATGAGTTTACTTTTGAATGTCTCCAGTTCAGAGAAGAGCGTTATATATAAAAAGGCCTGTTTTGTAAATTTTTATATTGCATGGCTCACTCATACATTCGAGGAATTATCTGAATCCATAATTCACTCTGCTCATGCATTCTGTCCAGCATTTTTCTATTGGGTATCAACTTCCTTTTGAAAAAGGAAGAATGCACAAGATTCGAGAAAGAAATCAAGAAAATGGCACTGAGTTAGATGCTCAGGTGAAAAGCCAGTTCAGATTGGATGGGCTGAATGGGCACCTTCTATACAGGAACAATTCTGTGATTCTTCCCCTTACTCCCAAATGCATTTAATTACAAAATTATCTTACATATCAAACATCTTCAATTTTGCTTCATGCTTTACAAACACATTGCTAAATTTACGACAAATATTCTTTTCTATATTTATTTTACAACTATGATTAGACAATTTTCCAGAAATATTCACTATAAATAGCCAAGGCGTGCGACATGTTGGAACAAAGATAAACAGTTTTTATCAAATGTAAAGATTTTAAAAATTAAGATAGGACATTATTCCTAGATTAAATTTTTGATCACAAATTTTCTCAAGTGATTTTGAACTAAAAATCAAATGGAACTTCAGCATCATTTGCCTTCAAGCCAGTTATACAGTTCAGAGATGTACATGTTAATTTATTCTTATTCAAAAAGACACAGCTTGTTTGACACTCCAACCTCACCTCAAAGTGCAATTTTAATCTACAAATGAGTGGACTGGAAGGATAAAAAGACTTTGAAAAAATACTGTTGACTGAACGACTTACATCAATTGCAAAAAAATCCACATCAACAGTGCTGCACAAATAAAGCCTATTTGAGGGGTTAAATGAAAATAAAAGTATTCACCTGAGCTGAATTGCATTGGTTCGTTTCTAAACGGCTCTTGTTGCTCAGGCCAAGCAAAGGTGCAAGGACAAGCACCATGGTGTGGAGGTCACCATTTGTGTAGTAAAGGTGCTTGGCAGAATTGCTGTCTCAACTGCAAATATGCAAATCGCTAAATCATTGACATTTCAAAAGCTCATTTTCCTTCCCTAGGTGATGTACTTTGAGAGATAAAACGTTCAAAACAAGGTTCATTCAAGGGTAGACACTTGACAGGAATCCATGGGGAAGCTGGAAAGATCAATTAATTTCAAATCAACTTTATTTTTCTTCATGCTGTGACCAACGACACGATATTTCTAAGAGATGCTGCTGGCTATTTGGAAAGTTAACTTGGTCTGTGATAACTTGGATCAAATCCAAAACAGGGAATATCAACAACCAGCTTGACAGGGAAGAGCTGAAAATGTGTTGCTGGAAAAGCGCAGCATGTCAGGCAGCATCCAGGGAACAGGAGAATCGACGCTTCGGGCACAAGCCCTTCTTCAGGAAGGGCTTGTGCCCGAAGCATCGATTCTCCTGTTCCCTGGATGCTGCCTGACCTGCTGCGCTTTTCCAGCAACACATTTTCAGCTCTGATCTCCAGCATCTGCAGACCTCACTTTCTCCAGCTTGACAGGGAAGTCAAGTGAGGAGTATTTCATTACACTCCAAATCCTCAGACAAACTTAAGATTCTTTCAGAGTGTCTCATACATACCCATACAGTTAAGAGTCAACTTACAATTTAACAATACGTTATATTTGCAACTTGCAAAGGACTTCACACATCAAACTATTCGAACATCAAACATGATCACATTTGGTGAGGGGTTTCAGGTTAAGAGAACTAATTAGCCACATTGTTGGATATTTCTCAATCACTGGCTGCATTTAAATATCACAGAACACCAGGTTATAGTCCAACTGGTTCATTCGAAGTACAAACTTTCGCAGTGCTGCTCCTTCGCCAGCTAGCTAGGGAAATCGGATCATAGGATACTGAATTTATCGCAAAATTTCTGCAATTTACATGTTAATGAATCGAAACCTCGAGGCCATTCTAAAAGAAGAACGACTTAATAGCAATCCAGGTTTGGTCAATAAATTACATCAGTTTAGAGTCATACAGAACACAGCATGGGAACAGGCCCTTTGGTCCAACTCAACCATGCTGACCAGATATCCTATCTAATCTAGTCCCATTTGCCAGCACTTGGCCCATATCAGTCTAAACTTCCTATTCATATACCCATCCAGATGCCTTTTAAATGCTGTAATTGTACCAGCCTCCACTACTTCCTCTGGCAGCTCATTCTGTACACGCACCACCCTGTGTGAAAAGGCTGCCCCTTGGGTCCCTTTTCAAACTTTCCCCTCTAGTTCTGGACTCCCTCACTCCAGAGAAAATACCTTGTCTATTTATCCTATCCATGCCCCTCCTGATCTTATAAACCTCCATAAATGGTCACCCCTCAGCCTCCGATGGTCCAGGGAAAAAAGCCCCAGGCTATTCATCTTCTCCCTGTAGCTCAAATCCTCCAACCCTGGCAAATCCCTGTAAATCTTTTCTGAACACTTTCAAGTTTCACAACATCTTTCCAATAGGAAGATCAGAATTGCACACAGTATTCCAGAAGTGGCCTAACCAATGAACTGAACAGCCACAACATGACCTCCCAAATCCTATACTCAATACTCTGAACAATAAAGGAGAGCATACCAAACACCTTCTTCATTATCCTGTCTACCTCCGACTCCACTTTCAAGGAACCATTAACCTGCACTCCAAGGTCTTTTTGTTCAGCAACACTCCCTAGGACCTTACCATTAAGTGTATAATTCCTGCTAAGAGCTGCTTTTTTAAAATCCAGCACCTCGCATTTATCTAAATTAAACTCCATTTGCCACTCCTTAGCTCATTGGCCCAGCTGATCAAGATCCTGTTGTAATCTGAGGTAACTTTCTTTGTTGTCCGCTATGTTTCCTATTTTGGTGTCATCTGCAAACTTACTAACTAGACCTATGTTCCCATCCAAATCATTTATATAAACTGACAAATAGCAACGGACCCAGCAATGATCCTTGTGGCACTCCACTGGTCTCGGGCCTCCAGTCTGAAAAACAATCCGCCACCACCACCCTCTGTCTTCTACCTTTGAGCCAGTTGTGTATCCAAATGGCTAGTTCTCCCTGTATTCTGTGAGATCTAACCTTGCTAATCAATCTCCCATGGGGAACCTTGTCAAACGCCTTATTGAAATCCATATAGATCACATCTCCCGCTCTGCCCTCATCAATCCTCTTTGCTACTTCTTCAAACCTCGATCAAGTGTGTGAGACATGATTTCCCATGCACAAAGCCATGCTGATGATCCCTAATCAGTCCCTGACTTTCCAAATACATGTAAATTCTGTCCCTCAGGATTCCCTCCAACAACTTGCCCACCAGTCCACAGTTCCCTGGCTTTTCTTACCACCTTTCTTAAACAGTGGTACCACATTAGCCAACCTCCAGTCTTTCAGCACCTCACCTGTGACTATTGACATGTCTCAACAAGAGGCCCAGCAATCACTTCCCTAGCTTCCCACAGAGTTCTGGGTACACCTGAGCAGGTCCTGAGGATTTATCCACCTTTATGCATATCAAGACATCCAGCTCTTCCTCCTCTGTAATATGGACATTTTTCAAGATGTCACCATCTATTTCCCCACATAATATATATTCAATGTTCTTCTTCACCATAAACACTCCGCCATCTCCTGTGGTGTCACATATATCTTTGAGGGGTCCTATGCTCAATTATCCTAGTTACTGTGTTGCCCTTAATGGATTTGTAAAATCACTTTGGATTTTCCTTAACCCTATTTGCCAAAGCTATCTCATGTCTCTTTTTTGTCCTCCTGATTTTCCTCAAGTATACTCCTACTTCCTTTACACTCTAAGGATTCACTCGATCTATTCTGTCTATACCTTAGATATGCTTCCTTCTTTTTCTTAACCAAACCCGCAATTTCTTTAGTCATCCAACTTTCCCTATACCTACCAGCCTTTCCTTTCACCCTGACAGGAATATACTTTCTTTGGATCCTTGTTATCCCATTTCTGAAGGCTTCCCATTTTCCAGCCATCCCTTTACCTGCAAACATCTGCCCCCAATCAGCTTTTGAAAGTTCTTGCCTAATGCCACCAAAATTAGCATTCCTCCAATTTAGAACTTCAACTTTACATCTAGTGTACCCTTTTCCATCGCTAGTTTAAAACTATGGTCGCTGGCCCTCACTGTCACCTCAGTCACCTGCCCTGCCTTACTTCCCAAGAATTGGTCAAGTTTTGCACCTTGTCTAGTAAGCACATCCACATACTGAATCAGAAAATTTTCTTCTACACACTGAAATTCCTCTCCATCTAAACCCTTAACACTATGGTGGTGCCAGTCTATGTTTGGAAAGTTAAAAATCCCCTACCATAACTATCAATTGTATGACACAATGATCTTTCGCTATAAATTCTATGTCCTATGATCCGAATACACTTGCCACCTGACAAAGGAGCAGCATTCAAACGTTTGTACTTATAAATAAACCTGTTGGACTATAACCTGGCGTTGTGAGATTTTAAACTTTGTCCACCCCAGCACCTCCACATCATGCATTTAAATAAGCCAAGGCAACCATTGCATAATCTTCATTGTAAAAGAAAAAAGGCACACAGCAAGGAGATAATTTAAAGCTATAACTTAATGAAGGGCTTCCCAAGGCGTGTGTTTTAAGTCAAGATTTTGAGATGCATACACCAAGGCATCAACGGCTGCTGTGGAGTTTAGAATGAGTGTTAAAACCCACACAACCCCTTACTCTCCTTGATATTTTTGGTCATGATTACAATCTTTGGGGCTTGATTCCTGTTACACAAAGAACAAAACAGCACAGTAACAAGCTCTTCGGCCCTCTAAGCCTGGGTCACCACATTTTGCTCTTCCATATTAAAACTGTCTTAACTAACAGGATCCATATCCCTCCATTCCCTTCAATACACGTATTCGTCCAGATGCCTCTTGAATGCTGCTCGTGTGTCTGCTTCCACCACCTCCTCTGGCAGCAAATTCCAGCCACTCACCACCCTTTGTGTGAAAAATGCGTCTTGCACATTGCTTTTAAATTGACCCCCTCGCACCTTGAACCTGTATCCCCTAGTAAATGACCTCTCCACCCTGAGAAAAAGCCTTGTACTTTCCATGCTACCTATGCCATTCACAATCTTTTAGACTTCTATGAGTTCGCCCCTCAACCTCCTGCATTCCAGTGAAAACAAACCCAGTCTATCCAACCTTTCTTCAAAGCTAAAATCTCCCATAGCAGGCAACATCCTGGTAAACCCTTTCTGTACCCTCTCCAAAACAACCACATCCTTCTGGTAAAGTGGTGACCAGAACTGCATGCAATATTCCAAGTGTGGCCTCACTGAAACTTCTATAAAGTTTCAGCACAACTTGCCTGTCCTTATACTCAATGCACCTTCTAAGAGAGGCAAACATGTCATAGACCTTTTTTACTACCTTATCTACCTGCACTGCAATAATCAGTTGACCTGCACACCCAAATCCCTCTGCATATCAACACTCCTATCATTCACTGTATACTTTCCACCTGTAATTGACCTTCCAAAATGAATCACCTCACATTTGTCAGGATTAAACTCCATCTGCCATTTTTCTGCCCATGCCTCCAACTGATCTATATCCTGCTGCGTCCTCTGACAATCCTCCTCACTATTCGCACTCCACTAATCTTTGTTTCATCCACAAACTTACTAATTAGACCAGCCACGTTTTGCTCCAAATCACTTACGTTGATCATGAACAGCGAAGGTAAGCACGGATCCCTGTGGAACACCACCAGTCACACCCTTCATTCTCAAAAACATCCTTTCACTGCTACCCGCTGTCCCCTGTGACTAAGCCAGTTCTGTATTCATCTTGCCAGCTCACCCTTGATATCATATGTTACCTTTTGTAGGAGTCTGCCATGAGGATACAGCATAGAGTCATACAGCATGGAAGAGACCCTTCAGTCCATGCCAACCAGGCTTCCCAAAATAAACTAGTCCCACTTGTCTGCATTTGGCCCATTTCCTCTCAACATTCCCTATTTATTTACCTGCTCAAATATTTTTTAAATGTTGTAACTATCAGCATTTACCACCTCCTCACGTGGGTCATTCCACATGCGAAGTGTGAAGGAAGGTACTCATTACTTTAAAACCTAGAAAAGTAAACAGAACCTATTGGGCGGCACGGTAGCATAGTGGTTAGCACTGCTGCTTCACAGCGCCAGAGACCCGGGTTCAATTCCCGCCTCAGGCGACTGACTGTGTGGAGTTTGCACATTCTCACAGTGTCTGCGTGGGTTTCCTCCGGGTGCTCCGGTTTCCTCCCACAATCCAAAAATGTGCAGGGGTTAGGTGAATTGGCCATGCTAAATTGCCCGTAGTGTTAGGTGAAGGGGTAAATGTAGGAGAATGGGTTTGGGTGGGTTACGCTTCGGCGGGTCGGTGTGGACTTGTTGGGCCGAAGGGCCTGTTTCCACACTGTAAGTAATCTAATCTAATCTAATCATCTAAAAATCTAATCTATTGTTGTACTCCACACATTCTCTCCTTCTTCCCCTTTGCACCCATCTTCAAAACAAAGTGACAAAGTGACAATGGGGAAAAAAGTTTTACAAGCACTGAACTAAATGTTAAAGTTCAGTTAAAGTTGGAAATAAATGAGTGAAGTTTGGTCTCTTAGCACAGTAATTACTCATGAAAGTAGATCACAACTGTGCCAGAAAGCCTTACTGCTCAACATCTTAAATACACATAAGAAATATTAATGTCAGCAGCCTGTCTATGGAGGAGGTTTCATTTGGAGTAAATGCTCTGCATGAGACTTACAGCAACACCACAAGTGTCTACATCTCTTTCAGACACTATTTCCACATTTCCCAGGTGGAGAATTGAAGCGATTACTCTGTAAATGTTCATCTGGTGTGCATCCTTTACACCTGAAGAAAATAAATGCATCATTACCAACTCCAGTCCCAAGAGTATAGAGATTAGCAACAGTGTTATTTTAGTTCCATTGCTGCAACTAAAGTCAAAACAATATTCAGAAGTGGTAGCCACTTTGTCCATAACTGATATTTCCACATTAAACTGCAAACACAGATGTTTAAACCCAACTACTTAAGAGACAAGTTTATAACTTGTAAAAAAAATTAATTTAATCCCTTTCACCTTTTATTAAGTTACTAATTTTTAAAATTAAACTTATGTTTTAATGGGATGCGGGTACCATTGGCTGAGCCAGCATTTTTATTGCCCATCTCTAATTTCACTCTATAAAAACCAAAACTAGTTCACAGAAAAGAAAGACCCTGAATTTGAACACACTACCTTGTTCCCAGCCCAACATCTGTCTCAGGCTTGCTGCAGTGCTCCAGCAAAGTTCAGCGCAAGCTGGAACACCACCACCTCATTTTCCACCTTGGGGTCACTGCAGCCTTCTGGATTCAAAACCAAGTTCAATAACTTTAGATTTAGATTACTTACAGTGTGGAAACAGGCCCTGCGGCCCAGCAAGTCCACACAGACCTGCCGAAGCGCAACCCACCCAGACCCATTCCCCTACACCTAACACTACAGGCAATTTAGCATGGCCAATTCACCTAGCCTGCACATTTTCTTTTTGGACTGTGGGAGGAAACCGGAGCACCCGGAGGAAACCCACACAGACACGGGGAGAATGTGCAAACTCCACACAGTCAGTCGCCTGTGGCCAGAGACCCGGGTCAATTCCCGCCTCAGGCGACTGACTGTGTGGAGTCTGCACATTCTCCCCGTGTCTGTGTGGGTTTCCTCCGGGTGCTCCGGTTTCCTGCCACAGTTCAAAAACATGCAGGTTAGGTGAATTGGCCATGCTAAATTGCCTGTAGTGTTAGGTGAAGGGGTAAAACGTAGGGGAATGGGTCTGGGTGGGTTGCGCTTCGGTGGGTCGGTGTGGACTTGTTGGGCCGAAGGGCCTGTTTCCACACTGTAGGTAATCTAAAAAAAAACCTTAGGGCCTGAGCTTTTCTGTGTCCTTACTCCGACCAGTCATTGTTATCATATACTGTAGTCTGCTATTACACACAACCCATTGATAGCCATTAACAGTCCCCATTAACAGCTATTCGCTCTCCCAGCTAGATTGTTCTTTGTCTGTTCAACTGTTCTTCTCTCTCTTTAGGTTTTATCCCCACCTTTGTTTCCTCCTTAGCCCCTTCCCCCACCTTCTGCATATAAACTGACATTTTCCTAGCCACCATCAATTCTGAAGAAGGGTCACTCGACTGGAACGTTAATTGACTTCTCCCCACAGATGCTGCCAGACCTGCTGAGCTTTACCAGCAATTTCTACTTTTGTCCCGAATTGGAGTTGGCAGTGGTGAGCTGCCCCAGTCCTGAAGCAGGCATACCTACAGTGCTGTTAGGAAGGGAGTTTCAAGATTTTGAAGCAACAATAAACAGCGGTTCAGTTCAAAGTCAAGATAATGTATGGCTTGGAAGAGAAGTTGCAGATAGTGGTGCCCCCATGCATCTGCTGTCTTTGCCATGGATTTGGAAGGTGCGGTCAGTTATCATAGGGAGCTGCATCTTGTACATGGGGCCACTGTGGAGCAGTTCTGAAGCTGGTGGATGGTGTGCCAATCAAGCAGAGTGCTTGATCCTGGATGGTTCAAGCTTCTAGTGGTGTTGGAGCTGCACCAAACCAGGGAACTGAAGAATATTCAATCACACTCCTGTCTTACTTCAGTACACCTGACTAAGGAGCAGGAGTAGGCCATTCAGCCCTTCAATCCCAACATGTGGCTAGAAGATTGTGAACAGGCTTTGGTATAGGAGAGGAGTTCCTCACCACAGAATTCTCAGGCTCTGACTAGCTCTTGTAACCATTGTATTTACATGACTGATTTGGTTCAGTTTTTGGTCAATGGTAGTACCAGCATGTTCAAAGTGGGACATTTCCCAAGAGAGCATAATTAAATGTTAAGGGGAGATGGTCCTTGTTGGTTTGACTCCTGGATACCAGAAATCCTCACTTAACGAGCCATTCCTCAAGTCAGTGCAAGCTCTGTCTGATATGAATAGGACTCCATGACAGCAACTGAGTGTGGAAATTCTACCAGATACTTTCTGGTCAACCTAAAAATTCCAGGATAAGTTGTTATGTAACAACCTTCAACAAACATACTTGCATGAAAATGACACTACTTTAACATGACAGCGAATCCAAGACTCATAAATACAAAATGGATTTGAATTTATCTTTTGAAATTAGAGACCTTTGACCTTACCAAGTAGTGTGAAAGCATTCCATGTCCTCTCAAAATCCTCAGCATCATTAACTCCATCTATTTCTGTGTTACCACCCTGTGTGGCATAAAAATAGTCTTCCGCACTGCCTGAAAAATTAGCAAAATTCCAGTTATTTATAATTACAGATGAATGGGTTAGCAGTGTACGTTGTTGTTCCATTCTGGAAGGTAAAGTTGTTGTGCTGCCGTCATTATAACTTCATCAAGCTAAGAATTTACAGCTAGAAAATAAAGTCATATTAATTAGTCTACATGTTTAAAATGGAATTAAAAGTCTTGAGCGATGGAATTTTTTAATACCATTTTACAAATGATTCTATGTGAAAATTAGCATTCCGGCTATATAAAAGTTAGTGTCACCCATCTCAGTTAATTTGTTCAAGATAATTACAATCTACCCATAGAATATATGGTTTTATTGCAATTAAGATTATACATTCCATTCTTAGTTGGATTCTCTTTCCTTGATGAATTTTGATTAATTACCAAAGATTAGAATTTGTAATTAAAACACTAATCATGCATGTTGAAAATCCAAATAAAAATAGAAAGATCTGGGAACGGGCAGTGAATCATCCTACAGCCAACAGAAGCGCCAACATTAACCCTTTGACTTTCCGCACAAAATCAATCACACTGCATCCCTCCCACCCTTCTCCGTATTATACTCATTGCTGGATTACAGTACTGTTCATTTTTGTACAGAAACATGGATTCTTCGCTGACATGGATCCACACTGCCCAATTAAAACCATTAATCTTAAATCAACACAAATCATTTGTTACTAAACCAGTTTAGTGCCAACCATATCCATCTCTTCCCTGCAATCACAGAACACTGAAACACAAAATAGAATGGTACAAAGTATTCTGCCAGCCTTCAAAGAGCTATTTTAGTTCAATTAGCTCAATTAATTCTATTCCAGTCCTACCCAAAGCCCTGCAAATTGTTTCCCTTCAAGTATTCACTCCCATTTCTTTTTGAAATGTACTACTGTATTTATTCACGATGCACTTGTGACAGTGCTTTGCAGATCATAACAATCAAGCTGTACATAACATGTTTGCTAAAATGGGGAAATGGTGATGCAAATGGTCATCCAGAGCCCCAGTCTAATGTTCTGGGAATGTGTGTACAAATCCCACCACGACAGATTGCAAAACTTCAAATGTAATAAAAATCTGTGATCGAAAGCAAGTCTAATGGTAACCATTGTCATGTTGTAAATTTCCATCAGGGAAGAAATCTGCCCGGTCATCATTACCTGGTCTGGCTTACATGTGACTCCAGAGCCAATACTACTTAACTGTCTTCTGGAACATGTCCCATTATTTATTCTATCAAACCCCTTCGTGGTTTTGAATATTACCTTCCCTGCTCCAGCGAGAACAAACCCAACCAAAGGCTTCCACTCCATAGTAGAATTTTTTTCTGGCAGTAAATTATTTATATGTGGACTGAAGGGGATGGGACAGAGCTGTTGTGCAGACAGGAAATGGGTTCCCCAAATGTTCTGCAGAATTTAATTATGGAACTGCAGAATTTCTAATCCCTCTGCAGTCTCTACACAAAGACGATCTAATCTGCTGGCTAGAGCCTTTCAAGCAGGAAGCTTGGCCTCAGGACCAAAGCATTTGATTATACTTGTCATTGGGATGAGAGGGTCAATGGCAAGACTAGAATTTATTGCTGGATCCTCGATTGCCCTTGAGAAGATGATGGTGAGCCCAACAGCAGATATTTATATTCAGCTCATGAGGCTTACTTGAGGGGCAGTGGGACCTGGAAAATTGGGAAGGATTGAGGGTTCAATGGTGAGAAGGGGAGTAATGTTGATGCTTAAGAGAATAAACATATTAAACCGCAAAGCACAGACCTTTGGGAGTGGAGACTCCGCCCAAGGCTCCTGTTTATAAAGTCACAGATTCTACTTGTTTTTTCAAAAAAAAAAATGAAGAAAAGTCACCACTTTGCCCTCACTGCCTACCAAGGCTTGTATGTGTTTTCACCTACCCTGTGTATACCCAGAGGTCTGTCACTGAATCCTCTTCAAAATTATAGAATTTTAACAAAAAAAATTACTGCTTCTCATCAAATTGTATCACGTCACGCTTCACTGCCTTAGGTTGCATCTGTCAAGTGTCTGTTTAATCAGTCTGTGCTACTCCTGCTGTTACATGCCTCAGCATTTACTGCATTTTAAAATGTTGGTGTTATTTTTGAATATATACTCTGTTTACTCATATTCATGTCATTAACTGTCTGTGATGCTAATTTGGAGAACACCGCAGTACATTCCCCTTACAGCCTATAAAATAGCGCAGCAAATAGGAATTGAGGACTACAACAGAACCCAAGATTATAAGCGGATCTTGTGAAATTCAACCATGACTTGAAATACATGTAAAATATTAATTTTCTTTGATTAATCAACTAAAGAACAATTCGTAATTGCACTTGTACTAAACTAACTCCTAACTAGAGGATTAACAAATCTGACATAAGAGAAAGCAAACTACTCTTGGACCCAACCACCTTGATATGACTAATGCTCCCTGAACTGACAACCAACCCCCAACCACATAATTACCTGTTATACGTTTTCAACCTGACCTCTCTTCTCCAACCACCTGACTGCCTTCCCATCACCTGCAACTCTCCCAAACCTGACCCAACTGGACTAACCGCTGCCACTGCCTACTTTACTGACCAAATCCAACTATTCCCTGAGCATCTGACTACTCCTTGGCCCAAATGCACCCCTTGAGACTCGAGCATTTACTTTTCCCACTCCTTGAAGAACTTACTATTCTCCTCTGATGTAACCAGACTGCAACTCCCAACCACAGCAAATTACCTTTCCTAGCGATGACCTCATTTCGCTGGCTTAACTACAGTCCCCACCCGATGCAAGGAACCGCGCCACCACCTGATTGCCCATCCAAATAAAGCAGGCTGCCCCACAGCCAACTTATCTACTTACCTCACCATCTGTCCATTCATTCATCCAGTTACTATTCATTAACATTCAAAGACTAGACATTTATACTTACCACATGCAGCTAGTGCCACATGGAGGGCGGGTGGGGAGGGGAAGAGTGGGTGGGTGAGAAGAGATCATTTTGGTGGGGGCTGTGGAGAGGGTTTTAGCGTTTCCCCTGACTCCGCTCCCCCTCAGAGAGTTCCCAGATAGGCAAAGCACTCTGCATTTCTGGAACAGCCAGACCTAAAAGGCTCCAGAAGAACTGTGGAACAGCACCAAGTCAGCAGAATTTCCTAATAGAGTGGCAACCCGACAACTGCCCTCTTCCAAAGATCCCAGCCAGAACTTTGGGAAAGTCGTTGAGTTGGATGTGATAGACGAGACAGAAAGGGACAAATCTAATCATGAATCTAAACAAGAGAGGGAGAATCCTAAACTGGAGGTGCGAGTGAACATAGAACATAGAACAATACAGCACAGAACAGGCCCTTCGGCCCACGATGTTGTGCCGAACTTCTAACCTAGATTAAGTACCCATCCATGTACCTATCCAAATGCCGCTTAAAGGTCGCCAATGATTCCGACTCTACCACTCCCACGGGCAGCGCATTCCATGCCCCCACCACTCTCTGGGTAAAGAACCCACCCCTGACATCTCCCCTATACCTTCCACCCTTCACCTTAAATTTATGTCCCCTTGTAACACTCTGTTGTACCCGGGGAACAAGTTTCTGACTGTCTACTCTATCTATTCCTCTGATCATCTTATAAACCTCTATCAAGTCACCCCTCATCCTTCGCCGTTCCAACGAGTAAAGGCCGAGAACTCTCAACCTATCCTCGTATGACTTCCTCTCCATTCCAGGCAACATCCTGGTAAATCTTCTCTGCACCCTCTCCAAAGCTTCCACATCTTTCCTAAAGTGAGGCGACCAGAACTGCACACAGTACTCCAACTGTGGCCTAACCAAAGTCCTGTACAGCTGCAACATCACTTCACGACTCTTGAATTCAATCCCTCTGCTAATGAACGATAATACTCCATAGGCCTTCTTACAAACTCTATCCACCTGAGTGGCAACCTTCAAAGATCTATGTACATAGACCCCAAGATCCCTCTGTTCCTCCACCTGACTAAGAACCCTACCATTAACCCTGTATTCCGCATTCTTATTTGTTCTTCCAAAATGGACAACCTCACACTTGGCAGGGTTGAACTCCATCTGCCACTCCTCAGCCCAGCTCTGCATCATATCTAAGTCCCTCTGCAGCCCTCCTCACTGTCCACAACTCCACCTATCTTCGTATCATCTGCAAATTTACTGACCCACCCTTCGACTCCCTCATCTAAGTCATTAATAAAAATTACAAACAGCAGAGGACCCAGAACTGATCCCTGCGGAACTCCACTTGTAACTGGGCTCCAGGCTGAATATTTACCATCTACCACCACTCTCTGCCTTCGACCGGTTAGCCAGTTTTCTATCCAATTGGCCAAATTTCCCTCTATCTCATGCCTCCTGACTTTCCGCATAAGCCTACCATGGGGAACCTGATCAAATGCCTTACTAAAATCCATGTACACTCCATCCACTGCTCTACCCTCATCCACATGCTTGGTCACCTCCTCGACGAATTCAATAAGACTTGTAAGGCAAGACCTACCCTTCACAAATCCGTGCTGGCTGTCCCTAATCAAGCAGTGTCTTTCCAGATACTCATAAATCCTATCCCTCAGTACCCTTTCCATTACTTTGCCTACCACAGAAGTAAGACTAACAGGCCTGTAATTCCCGGGGTTATCCCTATTCCCTTTTTTGAACAGGGGCACAACATTCGCTACTCTCCAGTCCCCTGGTACCACCCCCGTTGCCAGTGAAGACGAGAAGATCATTGCCAACGGTACTGCAATTTCCTCTCTTGCTTCCCACATAATCCTAGGATATATCCCGTCAGGCCCGGGGGACTTGTCTATCCTCAAGTTGTTCAAAATGTCCAACACATCTTCCTTCCTAACAGGTATCTCTTCTAGCTTACCAGTCCATTTCACACTCTCCTCTTCTACAATACGGTCCCTCTCGTTCGTAAATACTGAAGAGAAGTACTTGTTCAAGACCTCTCCTATCTCTTCCGACTCAATACACAGTCTCCCACTACTGTCCTTGATCGGACCTACCCTCGTTCTCGTCATTCTCAGGTTTCTCACATACGCATAAAATGCCTTGGGGTTATCCTTGATCCTATCCGCCAACGATTTTTCATGCCCTCTCTTAGCTCTCCTAATCCCTTTCTTCAGGTCCCTTCTGGCTATCCTGTATCCCTCCACTGCTCTGTCTGAATCCTGTTTCCTCAACCTTACGTAAGCCTCCTTCTTCCTCTTTACCAGACATTCAACCTCTCTCGTCAACCAAGGCTCCCTCACACGACCATTTCTTTCCTGCCTGATAGGTACATACATATCATGGACACGTCGTATCTGCTCTTTGAAAAAGTTCCACATTTCCACCACATCCTTCCCTGACAGCCTATGCTCCCAACGTATGCTCCTCAAATCCTGCCTTACAGCATCGTAATTTCCCTTCCCCCAATTATAAAATCTACCTTGTTGTGCGCACCTATCTCTCTCCATAACCAAGGTGAAAGTCACAGAATTGTGGTCACCATCACCAAAATGTTCACCCACTAACAAGCCCACCACTTGTCCCGGTTCATTACCGAGTACCAAATCCAATATGGCCTCCCCTCTGGTTGGACAATCTACATACTGCGTTAGAAAAGCTTCCTGGACACACTGCACAAACACCGCCCCATCCAATCTACTTGATCTAAAGAGCTTCCAATCAATATTTGGGAAGTTGAAGTCGCCCATGACTACGACCCTGTGGCTTCTGCACCTTTCCAAAATCTGTTTCCCAATCTGTTTCTCCACATCTCTGCTGCTATTGGGGGGCCTATAGTAAACACCCAACAAGGTGACTGCACCTTTCCTATTTCTGACTTCAGCCCATACTACCTCCAGAGGCAGATCCCCCTCAAACTTCCTTTCTGCAGCCGTTATACCATTTCTAATTAGCAATGCCACCCCCCTCTCCTTTTTTCCCACCCTCCCTAATCTTACTAAAACACCTGTAACCAGGAACCTCCAACAGCCATTCCTGTCCCTCATCTATCCACGTTTCCGTGATGGCCACAACATCGTAGTCCCAGGTACCGATCCACGCCTTAAGTTCACCCACCTTATTTCTGATACTCCTTGCGTTGAAGTATACGCACTTGAGCCCATCTCTGTGTCCGCAAGTAGTCCCTGTCAGTGCTACCTTCTCCACAGCCTCCCTACAGTCTTGGGCATCCTGACACACAGCTAGCTTACTTGCTGGACTACAAGTCCGGATCCCATCCCCCTGCCAAATTAGTTTAAACCCCCCCGAAGAGTGCTAGCAAACCTACCCCCCAGGATATAGGTGCCCTTCTGGTTCAGGTGCAACCCATCCTGTTTGTACAGGTCCCACCTTCCCCAGAATGCAGTCCAATTGTCCAAATATCTGAAGCCCTCCCTCCTACACCAGCCTTGCAGCCACGTATTCAACTGCACTCTCTCCCTATTCTTTGCCTCACTGTCACGTGGCACCGGCAACAACCCAGAGTTGAATATTGTATCTGACCCCATGCCAGAAGTGGGGAAGCCCAATACTTTACTTTGGATTCGATAATTGCTAACACTGTGGAATAAACAACAGTCTGCATCAGGCAGTTAATTGGCAGTGACAAAGATTACATTCCATCTGTCAATTTTTATGAATCAAAACCATTCAAATTTCCAGTTACAGACATCAAATAAAATCCTTTATTTCATGTCTCTTAGAAATGCAAATCTTCCTTTGAGTTACAAAGTTAAAATTTATGACCATAAGATGTCCCAGATATTTTGGTTTTACAGGTCGCAAAGTAAATAGAACACAGAACAGTAGAGCATAGAAACAGGCCCTTTGGCCTACCATGTCAATGTTAACCAAGATGCCATTCTAAACTAATCCCACCTGCCTGCACATGGTCCGTATCCCTCTATTGCCTATGTCTAAATGCCTCGAACAAGTTGCTAACGTGGTTGCTTCTACCACCTCCCATGATGGCATATTCTAGGCATCTACCAACTGGTGTGTAAAAAAACATGTCTCACACACCTCCTTTAAACTTTTCCCCCTCACTTTAAACCCATGGCCCTAGTTTTTGACATTCCCACCCTGAGAAAAAAAAAAGACTTTGACTATCCACCCTTTCCATGTCTCTCATAATTCTATATACTTGTTTCAGGTTGCCCCTCAACCTCTGATGCTCTAGCAAAAATTATCTAAGTTTGTCTAAACTCTCTTTATAGGTAATACAATCAATCCAGGCAACATCCTGGTAAACTTCTTTTCTACCCTCTCCAAAGCATCCACATCTTTCCTATAGCATATGGCGACCAGAATTATATGCAATACTCTACAAGTGGCCGACAAAGTTTTATACAGCTGTAACACAACTTGCCAACTCTTATACTCAGTGCCCTCACCAATGAAGACAAGCATGTCATTTGACTTCATCACCACTGTATCCACTTTCAGGGAGCGATAGGACTTGCACTCCTAGATCTTTATGTACATTAATGCTCCTAAGGGTCCTGCTATTTACTGTACACTCACCTTTGATAAACTTCCTCATTATTCAAGCAACTTTCATTTCATCTGCAAACTTACTTATCAGACCCCCTATATTTTCATCCAAAAAGCAAATGACAAAGGTCCAAACACTGATCCTTGCAGAACACCACTGCTAACAGATATTCACTCAGAAAAACACCTCTCCACAATTGCCTTATCTGGCCAAGCTAATTTTGTATCAAACTTATCAACTCATCGTGGAGCAAGTGACTTGATTAGATTAGATAACCTACAGTGTGGAAACAGGCCATTTGGCCCAACAAGTCCACACCGACCCTCTGAAGAGTAATCCATCCAAACCCATTCTCCTTCTGACTAATGCATCTAACACTATGGACAATTTAGCATGGTCAATTCACCTGACCTGCACATCTTTGGACTGTGGGAGGAAACCGGAACACCCAGAGAAAACCCACACAGACACAGGGAGAATGTGCAAACTCCACACAGACAGTCGTCCAAGGCTGGAATCGAACCTGGGGCCCTGGCGCTGAGGCAGCAGTGCTAACCATTGAGCCACCGTGCCGCCCCCTTAATCTTCTGGATCAACCTATCACGAGGAGCTCTGTCAAATATAGTCAGAGATCACCAAAGGAAACAGACCCTTTGATTCAACTTGCTCATGCTGACCAGATATTCCAACATAAGCTAGTCCCATTTGCCAGCACTTGGTCCATATCCCTCTAAACCCTTCCTATTCATATACCCACCCAGATGCCTTTTAAATTTTGCAATTATACCAGCCTCTACCACTTCCTCTGGCACCACCCTTTGCATGATAATAGTGCCCCTTAGGTCTCATTCATATCTTTCCCCTGTCACCCTAAACCTATGCCGTCTAGTTCTGGACTCCACCACCCCAGGGAAAAGACCTTGTCTACTTATCCTATTGAATGCCCCAATTGTTTTTATAAACCTCTGTAAAGGTCACCACTAAACCTCTGACACTCCAGGGAAAGCAGCCCCAGTCTATTCAACCTCTTCCCATAGCACAAACCCTCAACCTTGGCAACATCCTTGTAAATCTTTTCTGAACCCTTTCAAGTTTCACAGCATCCTTCTGATAGGAAGGAGACCAGAATTGCATGCAATATTCAAAAGTGGCCTAATCAACGTCCTGTACAGCCGCAACATGACCTCCCAACTCCTAAAGTCCTTGTCGACAACGTCCTTTGCCCTACACTCAATCACCATCTTCACTTCCTCAAAAAACTCAATCAAATTGGAGACATCACCCCACCCCTCCCCAATATAGCCCTGCTGACAATACCTAATAAGGGCATTATTTTACGAATGCAAGTACTTTACAGTGCGCTCACTGTTACAATGTAGGAGTGGTGGCAGCTGATTTACACACAGCAAGTTCCAACAAATAATGCCATAACAACCAGATGATTGCTGTCAGCGATATTGGTTGAGGAAAAGACATTGGTGACGGCACCAGGTTGACTCCCCTGCTCTTCACTAAAGGAATGTCATGAAATCGTAGTCAGGGACTCAGCTCAAACTTTCACTCAAAAGATGGTATTTCTAGCATTGCACATTTCCCTCAGTAGTGTTCTGGAGCATCAGCCTAAACTTTCTGTTCCAACAGAACAAATAATATAATATAAATTGGAAAGCTCCCTCCTTCATGCCAAGCATTTACAATGAGACTCTTGTTCAACCTTCTCAAGGGCAACCAGGACTGTGAGATAAATACTGGCCAGCCAGCAATATCCACAACCCAGAAGTGTATGTAAAAAAAATTAGCATGTCCTAGTCTGCAATTACACCACAATTTATGCTAGTAATTTAGTAGAATGGATGTTATAAAGTATTAAGCTATTAAGTTTCTGTAATGGACTGGAAACACAGTGACAAAGAATTTCATGAAAATTTAAAAATAATAAAAATCTATTGATCATTTTGAATTAGCTGTGTTTACTGGAAATAAGAACAGGTGGCCAGTATGTGTCTCCAGGCCCACAGCAGCATGATTGACTCTAATTGACTCCAATCTCCACCTCCACCACTCCCTCCCCCCACCCTACTCCTGCCACCCCTCAACCCAGTCAAAAACCAGGCTTCCAACTTGCTAAACTGAGGAACATTCATTTCTATCCACTATAAAGTGAATTGAAATGGCTGACTTGATGACCTGATTGGGGTCTCCTTACCCAAGTTTACTTATCCTTTTTATTCAGATTTTAGTCAATTACATTTATTCAACAAGACTCCTGAACTTTCTTGAAAATGCTGTGAGAAATCAGCAAATTCGTTGAAGTGAAAGGCTGGAAATTAACATTCCGAATGAGTAAATGAACCACGAAGTTCATTTGAGGGTTTTTGAGGCTTACAATGCTCAGCACAAAGGATTAAAACTGAATATGATTAAATTAATTATTAAACATGCTGTGATAATTAGAATATCTTCAATGTAGTTTTCATTTACAATCAGAATACTGACATCTGTCCACAGTATTTATTTGGAAAATGTCTCAGATGACACAATCTCTTGAGCCACATATCATTTGGCTGAAATCCATAACTGTCATAAATTAGCACAAATGAGAGAGACAGGGTGACTTACGATATTGGTTGCAACCAATTTGGACTGAAGAAAGAATGATTGATTGACTGACTAATTTTGGCCAAGCTGCAAACCACAGTCACACTGTTGAGAAAAGTACAGAAAGAGTCCCAGTAGAAGATGGACAGAAAGAATCATGGAAAATTAAAGGGAAAACCACTGTGGCCCATTTCCATATATCTCAACGGACTCCAATAAAATTATCCACTAGTTTGTATTGCTGACCGAGAATTGGTACATGGAATGGGAAATCAACAGGAATGGGAAGTCAACTGGAACAGCAGCATGATTGACTCTTAACTGACTCCAACCTCCACCTCCACCAGCCCTAACCCTGCCCCATCTCACTCCCATTAGCTACCCCATTTTTGCATTTTACAAAACAAATCTGGACAACATTTTCTTAAGACCATTTTCCAATGATAATAAATTATCCTCCTTTAGTTTCTCTTTGTCATTCAATTATCAAATATCTACAAACAATCTTTGCTATCTCTTTTCAAAATGTCTATTTGCATCCAACACTGACCAAGTTTAAAATAATTCATCACCATTCCACATCAATTTTTTTTGAGAGAGATTCATAATGTGATATCCCATGGACTTTCTTCCACTTCTCTTTTTGAGCAGCCCTATAAAAGTTTTCACTCCTCATTTCAAAGCATCCATTTCTTCCACATAATTTGGCAAGAAAAATAAACAGACAGACATGCACCCAAACATTGTTGCTCACTTCTGCACATCTCAAGGTCAAAGACAAAACATTCAAAGGCAATTAGCAATTTAATATCAGAGGAATGGGTCTTGAATTCCTTCAAAAAAAAACAGAAAATTGATAAAAATTGATTTTTCTACATTACAAGATATTTGACAAAGATTTTCCAAAGAAATTATTTTCTATGGGACAAATTAGAGATAATGAAAAGAATTTTTTTAAAATGCATAGGAACCGCATGATTCATATAAATGAAATAATTAAAAATGATTCGTAATCAAATTCGAGGTGGCATTCTCATTGCATCAGTGTTAAAGCAGGCAATCACTAGAGATCATGGCTTGCAGTTGGTTAAAGTACAGCATTATACCAACTGGAAATAAATTTGTACATTCAGTCACTATGTACAGCATGCTACAATTATACTGACACTTAAGGTAATTTACTGACTTGCAGAGAAATGGTATCAATTTCTATTGACTTGGCTTGGTGAAAATGCTCAACCAGCTTATGACAATATTTTTGATTCTTATCTAGCATTTCTGTTCTAGCATGCGTTGCAAATTTCTAGATTTTTGTAGAATCATATTCACAGCAGCCCACTTGGTCCATCCAGTCCATGCTAGACAATTCAAATCAGTCCCATTACCCCCTTCCATTCCAAATGCTTATTTCACTTAAATGGTCATCCAATTTCCTTTTGAAATCATAAATCATTCCCCTTCCATCACCCTCATAGAACAAGCTTACAAATATTATCATCCAGAGAGTGTAGAAAAATCTTCCTCATATCCCCGCATATCTTCCCCAAAACATTAAAGCTGTGTTAGCAATAGTGGTTTCCAATGCCAGAGATATGGGAGCAAGTTCTGACTGAAAGGAAGAACAAGAAATTGATGAGGAAAGGAAAAAAAAAGGATATAAATTCAAGCGGAGAAGCATTGAGGTTGACGAAAAAAACTTCTATTGGCATGCAAAAGGATAAAGATTCACAAGGATAAATGTACGCCCATTACAGATGGGGGAAGGAGAATTTTTAACGGAGCAAAGAAAAATGGTGGAGAAATTCCTTTTCATATATCTTCATGGCAATGATTCAGAAAAACTCAGAAAAAGAGGCAACCAAGGGACTTCTAAAACTGAACTGGTGAAATAAGGCCACTGTTGGAATATTGCGTGCAATTCTGGTCTCCTTCCTATCGGAAAGATGTTGTGAAACTTGAAAGGGTTCAGAAAAGATTTTCAAGGATGTTGCCAGGGTTGGAGGATTTGAGCTACAGGAGAGGCTGAATAGGCTGGGGCTGTTTTCCCTGGAGCGTTGGAGGCTGAGGGGTGGCCTTATTCAGGTTTACAAAATTATGAGGGGCACGGATAGAATAAACAGACAAAGTCTTTTCCCTGGGGTGGGGGAGTCCAGAACTAGAGGACATAGGTTTAGGGTGAGAGGGGAAAGATATAAAAAGGGACCTAAGAGGCAACTTTTACTCGCCTCTTACATGTATGGAATGAACTGCCAGAGGAAATGGTGGAGGTTGGTACAATTGCAACATTTAAAAGGCATTTGGATAGGTATATGAATAGGAAGGGTTTGGAGGGATTTAGGCCAGGTGCTAACAGGTGGGACTAGATTGGGTTGGGATATCTGGTCGGCATGAACAGGTTGGACCGAAGGGTCTGTTTCCATGCTGTACATCTCTATGACTCTATAATAACATTTGCTGAGGTTTGATAAATCTCCTGGACCAAATAAACTTCATCCCAGAGTGTTAAAAGAAGTAGTAACAGAAATAATGGATGAGTTGGCAGGTATTTATCATAATTCTAAAATGAAAGCAAAGAATTGTGGACAATGTGAATATAAAATAACTAAAAAAGGTGTTGGAGAAACTCAGCCGGTCTAACAACATTTATGGAGAGAGAAACAGTTGTTTTTTTTTGAGGGCGCAGAAAAGATTTACAAGGATGTTGCTGGGATTGGCGGGTTATGAGCTAAGGGTAGAGGCTGAATAATGTGGAACTTTTCTCCCTGGAGTGTCAGAGACTGAAGAGTGACCAGAGGGCTATAAAATCACGAGGGGCATAGATAGGGCAAATGGCCTCAGGTTTTTTTGTAGGGTGGGGGAAGTCCAAAACTACGGGGCAGAGGTTTAGAGCGACAGGGGTAAGATTTTTTTAAAAAGACCTGAGGGGTAACTTTTTTAGGCAGAAAATGGTGCGCGCATGGAATGAGCTGAGAGAGGAAGTGGCAGAGGTGGATAAAATAACAATATTTAAAAGTCTTCCGGATGGGTATATGAATAGGAGGGGTTTGCAGGGATATGGGCCAAATGCTGGAGAATAGAACTAGGTCAGATTGGAATGTCCAGTCAGTGTAGATGAGTTGGTCCAAACTGTCTGATTTCATGCTGTATGATTCTTTCATTCTTCTTCAAATTGTTAACTGTTTCTCTCCCAAAGATGCTGCCAGACCTATGAAGTTCTCCAACACTTCATTTTTATCTTGCATAGTTCTATAAATTCTGGAAAGGTTCCTACTGGAAGGCTTCCGACTCGAAGTTGCCAAATGTTACTCCACTATTTAAAGGAGGTTGGTGCGGCATGTTGGCTCAATGGTTAGCACTGCTGTCTCACAGCACCAGGAATCTGGGTTCGATTCCACCCTCTGGCAACAGTCTGAGTAGAGTTTGCACATTGTCCCTGTGTCCACGTGGATTTCCTCCAGGTGCTCTGGTTTCTTCGCAAAGTCCAAAGATGTGCAGGTTAGGTGGATTAGCCGTGCTAAGTTGTCCTAAAGTGTCCAGGGGTGTGCGTGTTCGATGAATTATCAATGGGAAATGCAGGATTATGGGGATTGGGTGGGATGCTCTTCAGAGCATCAGTGTGAACTTGATGGGCTGATCCTATGAGGATGTGTGTAAAACTTCAGGCCTGATGTCTGACAGCAGTAGAAAGGAAAATATTGGAATCAGTTATAAAGAAGGAAGAAATAAACTATTAGAAAAAGATGTGCAAAATCAGGCAGAGTCAGTATGGACTTATGAAAGGGAAATCATGTTTGACAAACTCGGGAGATTTTTGGAGATGCTACTTGCAGCATAAACAAAGAAGAACAAGAGGATATGGTATATGTAGATTTTCAGAAGGTTTCTGAATAAGGTCCCAGGGGAAGTAAGTAAATAAAATTAGAGTACATGGGAAACTCCTTCATATTTTCCTACATCATACCCATCGGCCTGATTTTTGCCTCCTCACTCAGCCGAACTACATCTGTCCCCAAACTCTTGTATTCTTCACAGCATACTTTCATAACTGCTTTGGTGCCTGCTGTAAATTTAGCTAACATGCCTTCACATCCTCAGCTACATCATTGATACAAATTGTAAAAGGTTTAAGTTCCACAGAGACCCCTTTGGGTCTTTGTTCGTCACACCCTACCAGACAATGATTTATTTCTGGATTCACTTTTGTTTTGTGCTAATGAGCCAATCTTGCACCCATGCTAATTTATTGCATTCATCACAGAGAGCTTTTATTTTTTACAATATCCCTTTATTTGCTCCTTTTTTGTATGCCTTCATGGTATAGGGTTTCTTTGGCTTAGCCAGTATTTATGGCTCATTCTCATTACTCAAGAAGTCGGTAAATTGCTTATCGGAGTTTTCCCTATCACTAATAATGGTGAGTTTTGTAGGCGTTCACCACCTTTCACAACTGGTTCTGGCAGAATAGCAGCACATGATCAGATCTAAGAGTTACTTAATCACTTAGCCCTGTTCATCGATGTAGTATCTGTAGCTTAGCGTGTACTCCTGAGTTGTAGTTTTAGGTTGGTATCTCATTTTTAGGGGTTTGTTTTAAAATATCCATTCGTCCATCTGAGTGTCACCAGCAAGGCCAACGTGTTGCCCGCACATAATTGCCATTGACATGAATGGCTTGCTCTTTCATTTCAAAAGGCAGTTAATTGCAGTAGATCTGGAGTCATGTAGGTTGGACAAAGTAAGCAAAGTAGATTAAGACTCTTGTGGCACAGTGGCAGTGTCCCTAATGTCCCATTTGCCCCAAAGATGTGTAATAAAGTCTCTGAACAGGTTGATTAGAAAATGAAAAAAATATGGCAGACTTTCTTCCCCTTAAAAAAGGGCATTATCGAATCAGTTGTTTAAAACAACAAATCGATGATGGATTTAACAGTCATTGTTAAAACTAGACATTTATTCCAGATAGGTTAACTGATCTTAACTGCCATCAGGCCACTGGATTATTAGTCCAGTAACTTGACTATGATGCCACCATTTCCTAATGAATGTCACATTGTATCATCAATGTGACCCTTCAAGGAGTTTAATCCATATCAAAATCCTGAAAAATGTTACACTATCCCTGTACTAGACTATCCCTGTAACTATCCTGCAATCTTCTACAAAGTAACCTACATTACAAAGCACTAAAAGGGCACAAAGCTAAAGAAAGAGTGCTAATTTATGATGAGACTATGCCATATTCATTATAGTGACAGCTCCTAATTGTGTTGTGGAGATCAAATCCTTGAAAGAAAGTTTCCTTCATCTTGTTGGCAAACCTTTAATTTGCAAATGTTTCACTACTTCATGAAAGCCCCTCCAAGTATTTTTTGCATTTATCAGACACCAAGTGCATAAATTATATTAACCAATCATTGTAGAAATTGATTCCAAACATTTTTCACTCCCACTCCAGTTTGCAAATTGATACGCACTACTTAAGTAGTAACATGTTGAGTTCAAGTTTATAATCTGCTTGTCCAACTGTTTTAACAGCTTGAATGTCACCAGTGTTATTTATATACTGAAGAATGATGCAGGCTGCATTATTATCAGCCACAAGAATACACAAGGCTAGAAAAGAATATTTCAGTCTAGCTGATTGGCTTCCGAGTTCAAAACAGAAAGTACAGTTTGCTCCCTATATCCCTAAATTGATTTCCCTCCAAAAACTACAGAGTCTATAACTTTCTCCCATTATTTAACATTTCACCAGGAGGATAATTCAAATATTAACCCCATATTATTTTTAAAACTGTGAATTAATTCAGATTTTAAAAAAAAACATTATTTAACAATACTAAAATGTATTCATTCATTGAAGAAACTCTTGTCCTCACCATTCATGGTCAAATTCAGGAGCTCATTGTATGCATGAAGTTTATCAAATAAATGTAACAAAATAATCTTTGATACATTATGATGATAATTATGGTCAAGCTAGTTAATCCAGGATTTTCATAATTTCTTGACTTTTATCCACTATATCTTTATCATTAGCCCTGGATTCCACATTTTATTAATTTCCTTCTTGACCTACTTTGCCATCTTTAAAGTTAATACTTAACTATCTCTGGGTCTCTGTTTTAAACAAAGCTGGTCCAGTGTCTATAAAGTTAACATACAAAAGATTTTGCTGCATTACCTGAAAAAGTACAGAGAAACTTGTGGATGCACTATTGATGTTACCCCCTCAGCCAAAAACACCAAAAAGTCCAAACTGCTTCTTTTGGGACCTTGCTGCATAACAACAATGACAGCTCTTCAAATAGAATTAATTAAAGTAGCTACAAAGCACTTGGGTAATTCCTAGGGCATGCTGACATTCTATTTAAAACTCTTGTATTTTATTCAGAATAAACACAAGGAGGTAAGATTAAGCTGGTAATGCATACGAATCATCAGCAAGCAATGTATATCGCCTATATTAACATTTTGACTTCTCTAACAGCAATATGACTGTGGAAACATATCCAAAACAGTGCTTTTCTGGCAGTGAATTCATACACAAGGTGAAAGGTGAGAGTACATCTTTTTATTTCAGTATTGGAACAATTGGATGAACTAACTTACTTAGTTTCAGTTCTTTGAAATCGGGTCGATTGGCCGAGGCACACAACTGGTAGAAGATATGGTAGTTACGTTCATCTTCTGCCTAAACAAACAAAGACAAAAGGCAAAAATGTTTTTCTCTTGGCAGAATTTTCTTTAACACCTTCTCTTCTTCCTATGCTCGATTCCTGCTTTACTTTTCTAATCAACCTGTTAAGAGATATTGTTACACATCTCTGGAGCAGATGGCATTGGGCCTCTCAGTCCAGGGTAGGGATACCACCACTGCACCATGGCCTCTTTATAGAAGACGTTGCGACTTGCTTCCAGGATGTCAACATGTAACACACAAACTAGTTTAGAAATATCCAGTTGATGCTCAAGGTAAGTTGTCCCTCCAAAGTTTGTTTGTTCTTAGGTAAAAAGAGGCTTTTTACATCACTCCAAGGTATTGAAGCACCAGTGCACTAAGTAGCTTGCAGTATGTTCACCTTGCTTTTCATTAATGCATGAGTTTTTTTTTACAAGTAGCCTGGTTGAATTTGAGGTTTGTTTGAACTTTAATCGTTTTACAGCATTTGCCAGGTTACTATCCTCTTGAAAGCAATTTTAAAAAAATAAAATAGAATATGGTTGCAGTAGATTCTATCAATTGTTTGTGATGCCAAATGTAAATAAAACTGCGAAGAGGTTGAAAGTAACTAAATATCAAGTGTTCGGAGTGTTCAGAATTTAAACTAGAAATGCTATTTAATTATATTAATCAAGGATACACAGTTGATAGCTATTTTTCCCTGTTTTAAATCCAAGTACAAATTGCCCACCAGCTAACTAATTGAGATTTTTTTTAAAACCACTCAAGGGATCTGGGCTTCACTGGTTCAGCCAGCTCCACTGCCCACTCCTAGTTGCCTTGTGGTGGAGTTAATGTTGCGAGTGAGTTCCAGGATTGTGCTCCAGCTACAGCAAAGGTGATATATTTCCAAAATGAGGAAGATCACTGGAGCAGAACTGCAGGTGCCCATTCATTCAACATGGGCAACACTGGGTAGCTAACATTTATTACCGGTCCTAGTTGCCCTGGAGAAGGTCGTAGTGATCTGCTTTCTTGAACCTCTGCAGTCCATGTGCTGTAGGTAGACCAACAATGCCCTTACGGAGGGAATTGTGATATTTTTACCCAGAGAAACTGAAGGATTGGCAATATATTTCCAAATTTCACGTATCTGCTGCGTCTAGATGGTTGCGATCATGGGTTTAAAAATGCTGCCTAAGAAGCTTTTGTGAATTCCTACAGTACCTATTGCTTGCACTATTGTACGTCAGTGGAGGAAAATATTTGTGGTTGTGGTGCCAATCAAGCAGGTCATTTTATTTTGTTTGATGTCACTCTCCTCAAGTGTTGTTGGAGGTGCACTTATTTAGGCGGGTTGGGAGTACGCCGTCACATTCCTGATTTGTGTCTTTGAGACTGACTGTGTTGGAGTACAATTCTGCTGCTGCTGATGGCCCATGAGGCCTTATGGTTGACCAATCTAGATATGGTCAGAGTCTATCCCATTTAGCAACTCTAGCAGTGATGCCCCAGAACTGGTCACCAACAACGGCAACCAGCTTCCTATGTGTCAGGTATGACTCCAACCAGAAGAGAATCTTCCCCCCGAATACAACGGGGGAGCAGCCATAGAAAGCCAATTTGAGGTCTGGGTAACTCAGCATCCACTTCTTTTTCTGGTATTGGGTCTTTCCACCTTTGTCGACATAATTGAGCAGGACCACACAGCCTTACCAGCCTATTCTATCATTCAATACAATTAGGGCTAATCTTTTATCTCAACTCTATTTTTCTGCCCGCTCTTCATATGTTGATTGCCCATGATACCAAAATTCCATCTACCACAGCAATAAATATAGTCAGCGATGGACCATCAATTGCTCACTGATGTACAGAATTCCAAAGAATCACAATATTTTAAGTGAATTAATTCCTCATCTCAATCTCAAATGATAGTGTCGTCTCCCTCTGCCAAGATTTTATCTGCATGTTTCTCAATTCCCTAGTCAGAGGAAAACAACTTCTCAGTGTCTACAATGCAAAAACTCTTCAGAATCTTGCATGTTTCAAGGAATTCACATCTTACAGTTATAGGCTTTTGAGTTGGATGATCAACCATGATCACAACAAAAAGGCAGTGCAGGTTTAAAGGGCGGAATGGCCTACTCCTGCTCATATTTTTAATGTTTTTATGTTCTACGTAATTCCAGAGAGCAAGGTCTAATTTATTCTGCTCATAGGATAACTCTTTGAACCTAGAAAACAATCTAGTGAATCTTCACTGTACTGCTTCCAAAGCAAGCATATCCTTCCTCCAATATAGAGGCCAAAGGTGTGGCCTCCAAATTCCAACAAATGATACAGCTGCACTTGAAAATTCCCCAATACAGATTTTGGACATGCACCAATGCTTTATCACTTTGTGGCGCCACATCATCCCACCATAGTTAGACAACTTGAAAAGAAAGATAATTTTCTAATATCAATAGAAAGTTAATTATTCCCAACAATTCTCAATCACAAAAATCACCCATTAGTCAGTAACCTTATAAATAGTACCACAGTCATTTCAGACCAATAATTAGGCTCGTTAAATTTAAATACATCAGGCAGATGACGGATACTTTACCAAAACTGTTGCTATACAGAGTAAAAATCATTTCAAATGACCTAACACATGATTGGAAGTGTAATATTCTTCTTTTGCATAAGGTGGAAAAGTCAGTTTCATAATTATGGTAATCACTTCCAGTTTTCAGCAAGAGGGAAATCTTATTATCTCTATTTTGGTGGGCCGTGCACACACATTGAGCAGTGCGGCTCTAATGTTATCTTCTTCCTCAAGACATTGATGGAACAGAAAGCACTCAAATATGCTGAATAATAAAAAAAAAGACAATAGTAGTGCGGGAACTAATTGGAGAGTGTAACTGGTAAAACTCAATGCTTAGGATAACAAATGAGTAAATGCAGATAATTTATGCATTAATTTAGGATAAATGCTCTTTTTGGAAATATGGATTACAATTCAACATTTGATATGTAAAAACATGCAAATCAAATTGACGTCATCAGACTGATACTTGTTATGATGTATTGACGAATTTAATTGTAAGGGCAAAGTAATAAGTTAGAACATTTTCAACCATGCAAGCAAAACCCAACACCAAAAGGGGGCAGCCAATTGGCGTTCAGCTGATCAATTACTGACCACACAAGGTTAGGTGAAAGTCATCATTTATTTTTGTATCTTCCTGTCTGCTTAGAATCTTTGGTGAAAAAGTTACATTTAACATATGTTCCACTCCATTTAATTTTACAGAGAATAACTTAAAATTGATTTATTACGTGCATGACCTAATATATTTTACTGCAGACGTCATAGATACAAACCTGGAAAACCACTCTGGACTTTTCCAGCAGATAGGTTCGCATATTGGCACCAATTATATAATATTGTCGGTCAAAACCAATTTGGATGTATTTCCCAAAGCGACTGCTGTTATCATTCCTTGTCGTTTTCGCATTACCAATGGCCTATTTGAGAAGAAGAAACTTTGAAATTATTAAAACCTGATAATGACATATGAATCTGGATATGATAAGAAGCTCAGCATTTTAGAGAATCAATAGTGTTCCTACATGTGCAGTGGAGTTGCAAGTTAATTTTTCAACAGGCAAATCCACTTGATTATCCAAATCACAATTAGGGAAACATCAATCAACACAATCACCATTTATATAATGCCTTTAAAAGTAAGAGAGCATTAAAAAGTTCTTCAGCGTAGTGCTATAAGTTATAAAACCACATCGGGGTAATAGGTCAAATGACTAAAATCTTGAAATGAAGTAGGTTTTAAGTTGTATTTTAATGGAGAAAAGCGAGGTATAGGGAGGGAATTCCAGAGCTTGGGCTGTAGCAACTGAAGGCATGGGCACCAGTGGTGAATAATGATTAGGAATGCAAGAGACCTGCATTAGAAAAGTGCTGGTGTCTCCAAGGATGAGAGGAGATTACAGGGATAGGCAGAGGCAAGACAGAATTAGGAATAAGGATAAGAATTTTATGAATCCATGAAAATCCTTTAATATGACTGTTGCTTAGATAACTTGATGACATCACCAATATAAAAAACAGAAATTGCTGGAGAAACACAACAGGTCTGACAAAATCTGGGGAGAGAGAAACAGAGTTGGCATTTAGAGTCCAAAAGGACTTGTCTTTGGAACCTATGTTCTGAAGAAGTGTCATTTTGGACTCAAAATGTTTAACTGCTTCTCTCCGCACAGTTGTGGCCAGATCTGCAGAGTTCGTTCAGCACTTGTTTTATTTAGGATTTCTAGCATCCACAGATAGTCAATTTTCAGATATACACTGAGCCCTACTTCTTCACCATCTCTCCCAACCTTGCACTGCCAAAATGTCATAAGACTGGTTACCCAATATGAACTGTGTCCAATATGAGCTGTTGGTTTAGCTGTACCTTTATCCAACTAAACACTAAAACACTGAAGCTATCATCTTGAGTACTCACAATGAACCCAACTAACCCTCCACCAATTGCAGGCTGACGCTGAGAGTTTCCTATCTCTGATACACGCTAGCCAAGTTTCTAAGCCCACAAACTCCCCAATACAAGCAGCATCTATCTCCGCCACCATAACATCAACTTTTCTCTCAAGCCAGTCACAAACAACCCATTCCCAACTCTTTTAACCAATTCCTGCCTTCAGCCACTGAAATACTGAATTCTCTAATTGATTCTGGACTCAGCTAATCCAATGTTCTTCTCACTTGCATGCCAACCTCATTTTCTTTCCTGTACCAAGCCACACTCACCTATTCCCATAGGTCTTCCTGGACTGCATGAAGGTTGGGACCACAAAATCCTACAATTTAAAATTTTCACTTTTGTTGTGTTTCAATTCTTTTATTATTTAGTCTTCCCTGTCCCTAGCCTCCAACTCCTGTGCATTCACCACTACTCTTACTGCTGAATTCTCCATTTAAGTGTAACTGGCATTTTGTGCATTTGACCATCCTACCACCAGCCATTTTCTGAAATTATACTGTTCTTCTTCACCTCCCTCACTTATGGTCATCCCTCTAGGCAAGCTCATCATAGTTTTAGCATCTTTTTTATCCAACTATACTTCTCTTAAGTACATTTTTTGTTTTAAATCGCTGAAATAAAAATCAATGTAAAGGTCAAAAGCTTTAAATTAAAATAACTGGTTTTTGATAACATCCTTTGTGTAATTTCCACCTTTTACAAATAACTCATGTCATTTGTTAAACTAGCAATTAGAAAAGCAGAATTAAGATGTGTAGATTTTTATTGCACCAATTTATTATTCAGTCTGGCTTAGCATTGAACATAGAACAATACAGCACAGAACAGGCCCTTCGGCCCACGATGTTGTGCCGAACATTTGTCCTAGCTTAAGCACCCATCCATGTACCTATCCAATTGCCGCTTAAAGGTCACCAAAGATTCTGACTCTACCACTCCCACAGGCAGCGCATTCCATGCCCCCACCGCTCTCTGGGTAAAGAACCCACCCCTGACATCTCCCCTATATCTTCCACCCTTCACCTTAAATTTATGTCCCCTTGTAACACTCTGTTGCACCCGGGGAAAAAGTTTCTGACTGTCTACTCTATCTATTCCTCTGATCATCTTATAAACCTCTATCAAGTCACCCCTCATCCTTTGGCCTTCCAACGAGAAAAGGCCGAGCACTCTCAACCTATCCTCGTAGACCTATTCTCCATTCCAGGCAACATCCTGGTAAATCTTCTCTGCACCCTCTCCAAAGCTTCCACATCTTTCCTAAAGTGAGGCGACCAGAACTGCACACAGTACTCCAAATGTGGCCTAAACAAAGTCCTGTACAGTTGCAACATCACTTCACGATTCTTGAATTCAATCCCTCTGCTAATGAAAGCTAATACACCATAGGCCTTCTTACAAGCTCTATCCACCTGAGTGGCAACTTTCAAAGATCTATGAACATAGACCCCAAGATCCCTCTGTTCCTCCACCTCACTAAGAACCCTACCGTTAACCCTGTATTCCACATTCTTATTTGTCCTTCCAAAATGGACAACCTCACACTTGGCAGGGTTGAACTCCATCTGCCACTCCTCAGCCCAGCTCTGCATCATATCTAAGTCTCTTTGCAGCCGACAACAGCTCTCCTCACTATCCACAACTCCACCAATCTTCGTATCATCTGCAAATTTACTGACCCACCCTTCAACTCCCTCTTCCAAGTCATTAATAAAAATTACAAACAGCAGAGGACCCAGAACTGATCCCTGCGGAACTCCACTTGTAACTGGGCTCCAGGCTGAATATTTGCCATCTACCACCACTCTCTGACTTCGACCGGTTAGCCAGTTTTCTATCCAATTGGCCAAATTTCCCACTATCCTATGCCTCCTGACTTT
Organism: Chiloscyllium plagiosum; assembly: GCF_037043375.1. Lineage (NCBI taxonomy): Eukaryota > Metazoa > Chordata > Chondrichthyes > Orectolobiformes > Hemiscylliidae > Chiloscyllium > Chiloscyllium plagiosum. The sequence continues at coordinate 130,723,227 of NW_028270139.1, read as the reverse complement.
CCGCATAAGCCTACCATGGGGAACCTTATCAAATGCCTTACTAAAATCCATGTATACTACATCCACTGCTCTACCCTCATCCACATGCTTGGTCACCTCCTCAAAGAATTCAATAAGACTTGTAAGGCAAGACCTACCCTTCACAAATCCGTGCTGGCTGTCCCTAATCAAGCAGTGTCTTTCCAGATATTCATAAATCCTATCCCTCAGTATCCTTTCCATTACTTTGCCTACCACCGAAGTAAGACTAACTGGCCTGTAATTCCTGGGGTTATCCCTATTCCCTTTTTTGAACAGGGGCACAACATTCGCCACTCTCCAGTCCCCTGGTACCACCCCCCCCCCGTTGACAGTGAAGACGAAAAGATCATTTCCAACGGTACTGCAATTTCCTCTCTTGCTTCCCACATAATCCTAGGATATATCCCATCAGGCCCGGGGGACTTGTCTATCCTCAAGTTGTTCAAAATGTCCAACACATCTTCCTTCCTAACAAGTATCTCCTCTAGCTTACCAGTCCGTTTCACACTCTCCTCTTCAACAATACGGTTCCTCTCATTCGTAAATACTGAAGAAAAGTACTCATTCAAGACCTCTCCTATCTCTTCCGACTCAATACACAGTCTCCCACTACTGTCCTTGATCGGACCTACCCTCGTTCTCGTCATTCTCATGTTTCTCACATACGCATAAAATGCCTTTAGGTTATCCTTGATCCTATCCGCCAAAGATTTTTCATGCCCTCTCTTAGCTCTCCTAATCCCTTTCTTCAGGTCCCTTCTGGCTATCCTGTATCCCTCCACTGCTCTGTTTGCACCCTGTTTCCTCAACCTTATGTAAGCCTCCTTCTTCCTCTTTACAAGACATTCAACCTCCCTCGTCAACCAAGGTTCCCTCACACGACCATTTCTTTCCTGCCTGACAGGTACATACATATCAAGGACATGTCGTATCTGTTCCTTGAAAAAGTTCCACATTTCCACGACATCCTTCCCTGACAGCCTATGCTCCTCAGATCCTGTCTTACAGCATCGCAATTACCCTTCCCCCAATTGTAAAACCTACCCTGTTGCACGCACCTATCTCTCTCCATAACCAAGGTGAAAGTCACAGAATTGTGGTCACCACCACCAAAATGTTCACCCACTAACAAGCCCATCACTTGTCCCGGTTCATTACCGAGTACCAAATCCAATATGGCCTCCCCTCTGGTCGGACAATCTACATACTGAGTTAGAAAAGCTTCCTAGACACACTGCGCAAACACCGCCCCATCCAATCTACTTGATCTAAAGAGCTTCCAATCAATATTTGGGAAGTTGAAATCGCCCATGACTACTACCCTGTGGCTTCTACACCTTTCTAAAATCTGTTTCCCAATCTGTTTCTCCACATCTCTGCTGCTATTGGGGGGCCTATAGTAAACACCCAACAAGGTGACTGCACCTTCCCTATTTCTGACTTCAGCCCATACTACCTCCAAAGGCAGATCCCCCTCGAACTGCCTTTCTGCAGCCGTTATACCATTTCTAATTAGCAACGCCACTCCTCCTCCTTTTTTACCAGCCTCCCTAATCTTACTGAAACACCTGTAACCAGGAACCTCCAACAGCCAGTCCTGTCCCTCTTCTATCCACATTTCCGTGATGGCCACAACATCGTAGTCCCAGGTACCGATCCACACCTTAAGTTCACCCACCTTATTTCTGATACTCCTTGCGTTGAAGTATACGCACTTGAACCCATCTCTGTGTCCGCATGTATTCCCTGTCTGTGCTACCTTCTTCACAGCCTCCCTACATTCTTGGACATCCTGACAAACAGCTAGCCTACTTGCTGGACTACAAGTCCGGATCCCATCCCCCTGCCAAATTAGTTTAAACCCCCCCCCCCCCCCTCCCCGAAGAGTGCTAGCAAACCTACCCCCCAGGATATTGGTGCCCTTCTGGTTCAGGTGCAGCCCGTCCTGCTTGTACAGGTCCCACCTTCCCCAGAATGCAGTCCAATTGTTCAAATACCTGAAGCCCTCCCTCCTACACCATCCTTGCAGCCACGTGTTCAACTGCACTCTCTCCCTATTCCTTGCCTCACTGTCATGTGGCACCGGCAACAACCCAGAGATGACGACTCTGTCTGTCCTAGCTTTCAGCTTCCAGCCTAACTCCCTGAGCTCTTGAATAACCTCCCCACCTCTCTTCCTACCTATGTCGTTGGTGCCAACGTGCACCACGACCTCTGGCTGCACACCCTCCCCCTTAAGGATTCTGAAGACACGGTCCGAGACGTCTCGGACCCTGGCACCCGGGAGGCAACAAACCAGAGAGTCTCGCCCATGTCCACAGAACCGCCTGTCCGTCCCTCTAATTAGAGAGTCTCCTATAACTAGCGCTCTCCTCCTCTCCCCCTTTCCCTTCTGAGTCTCAGAGCCAGACCTTGCGCCACAGACCCGGTCACTGCAGCTTACCCCTGCTACCCCAACAGTATCCAAAGCATTATTCAATCATCTTCTGTAAAGGGGAACAACTGAAACAGAATAGCGATTGGTATCTTTCAAAATGGAATTGCTGCCATCTAAGTGGGAATGCATGATTAACAGAATACAAACATACAACTCCTAAACGAAGTCACTAACAGAATGAGGGCAGCTCATCAAAAATAAACATAACCAATCAAGCTGCCAAATAACCATGGTTTCATTTGGCAAATGCAGTGTTGAAGTCTTTTTGAAAGTACAGTCTGTAGCTAGCATTTGACGGATTATCTCTGGCTAAAAATTAAAGTAAGGTAACAAAGTAAAGCAAGTTAAGCGGCCCCAGAGAACATCTGATCAGCTAAATTAGGTGAATTAGTTCAGTGCAGTTCTTGCACTGTAGCTCTAAAGATTTGAAATGTAAGTGGAGTGCAAAATTCAAGCAGAGAGTGTTTGGTGAACGGAGGTGGTGGTGCTTTTTTACCCCCTTTTTTAAAAACAGATTAATATTTGGCAGCCAGCTTGGAGCTGTAGAAAAAGCAATTGGTGAGTAACTGGTAATTTATTCTAGTTTAAATACAGTTAAAATTTTGACAGGCCAATTCAAGAGAGTCACTTCCAAGCCATAAAAACTTTCAATCTCCCAATTTTTTAAAACTAAAAATCAATCCTCAATTATCCAATCTTAAAACAAGCCAATGGTCTTCCATATCTATGCGACCTATTATAAACTCTACAGCATAAAGAGTTTATTCCAGTAACACTCCAAGAGTTCAGAATAACCTTCCCTCTGACACCATTTGGTTAGTTCACTGTTCCAGAAGAATATTCTGATGTTTTCTTTTTTAAAAATGCCTTCACAGAAGTAATCAACATTTATATGTCACTATTTTGAAATCCAAGCTCTAAAAATAGCTCAAAGTATATGAATCTCAATTTTAATCACATTTGCTATACATGAAGCACAGCAGTGGCCCATCACAATAATTATTGAGATGGTAGGATTGTCTGAGGGGGAAAACTGGGTCTGCATTCTTGAGAAGTCTGAATATCAAAAGTTACAAACTTCTTACTGGAGTTGGAAGAGTGGGTATTGATAGGGGATACCCCCTGTCTGGTGGCTCTACAATCAGAAGATAGGAGGAGAATCGACGTTTCGGGCATAAGCCCTTCCTGAAGAAGTGCTTATGCCCGAAACGTCGATTCTCCTGCTCCTTTGATGCTGCCTGACCTGCTGCGCTTTTCCAGCAACACATTTTTAAGCTCTGATCTCCAGCATCTGCAGTCCTCACTTTCTCCTACAATCAGACGACAATTTCAGGAAAAGGGCATGCCATTTAAGACTTCAATAGGGCGGCATTTATCCACTAAATCTTTTATGTGGAAAATTGAGCAGGTTCAAGACAGAAACTGATAGTTTTCTGGAGACTACTGACACTAATGGTTAAGATGATCATGCAGGAAAATGGCACGAAGCATATTCAAAAATTATTCAGAATGGAGAGGTAGTTTCAATGGGTTGAATGGTCTACTCTTGTTCCAATCTCGCCTCCTAGTCCCTTATTTCTATTTTTGAGAGGAACTTGGAGAGGCCCAAGAGAAAGTTGCCCACCTATTTTTGAGACTTTGGTTGTTTCAAGGTGGCTTGAATGGAAGGGAGGGAAGGAAATGAATCACCTGTCATTAAATATCTCACAGTAACTGGGTTAAGGAGGATTTCATTTTCCTAATAACAATACAGAAAATAGCTCATTTACCTCCATTATTGGACTTGAGGCCAGTACTTTTTCTTCAACATTTGTTTCACTGGCTGATCCACCAACGGTGGCAAAATAGCGCATGGCGTACTTTGCAGAGACTGTTTTTCCAGCTCCAGACTCCCCACTTACAATAATAGATTGATTTTTCTCATCTCTGGAGAGTAGAAACAAAAATCACAGACAGCTTAGATTTGTCTCTCTCCATCATAATCTTGTTTAGTTCTATTTTATCACAATTTCAGTGCTTTATCCTTTTCAAACTTCACTTTTATTCCCCTTAAGCTCCTGCTCCACCACACAATATACTCTTTCCCATTGTTGTATGTAGTGAACCAGAAATATTCATGTTACTTATCTATCGTTGACTTGTACACACAGTCAATAAACATTCATATTTCTGAATTATATGATTCTGTCTGAAGAGACCTTAATTTTTGTAGACCTTGTTTGGTGTAATAGAACAACAAGCTCATGTTGGAGTCTGTTAATTGTGGATTCCATAGATCACATTCTGGCGTGGGTACACCCCAATCCTACATCTGACACAATGCTTTGAGCATTAGCAAGGGTTGAACTCTATGCAGAGTTTGAACCAAGCTGGACAATAGGGCAGTGATATACAGGTCAGTTGGGTCTCTTCACTTAACATCACAATTAAGAGATGTCTCTCCTGATCTCCAGTTGTAATTTCAGAGAATCAGCAAGAACACAGTGGAAATGATGGTCCTGGATGTCTACTAAACTTCAGACAAAGTTACAGTCAGAGGTTAGAAGCAGCCCAGTGAAATTTCAGCTGAAAACCAAATCAACCAATAATTGCATCCAAGGATTAACCAAATACTCATTCTCACTTTGATGAGCTGGTTATCAATACAGAGGCATCATTCAGACAAGATCCTCAGGAACTACAAGGTACCAAAACATTTTGTTTCAAAACAAATGCACAGATTTAACCTTTGTGGTGAAATACTTCGTAATTTATGCCTGTTTACAAGCACAAAGTTCAATCCCTCTGGACTATACATGTAGGCAAACAAACAATCTTGAAGATATGAGAACTCAACACAAATATTTCCTGTAAAATAGATAATTGGAGTTAATTAATATCACCCAGTCACTACTATCAGATTTACCAAGTTGTCCTTCCCACATTACACCATTTGGCACTCCAAAGCATTGGTCTTTGAACTAAAAGTAAAATTAACTTCTTACTAAATTGCTACATAATCTGAAAACATGCAGTACAAATTTTCCCCATTCTCACTTTATTTTTTAAATAAAAAAGGGTTTATTTGCATAAGAGTTTTCTCATAACTGTTTAACTAAATTATACACATATACGCAAATGTCATTTAGCTCAGCAATTGTACTTTTGAGTTAAAAGATTGTAGGCTTAACCCAGGGTAACATTTAATTATAAAATTGTGTGCACAAGACCCCACAGCACTAGTAAACGGGTAGAACAGTTCTCTCTTTTCTCCCAATCTCAGACAAACATTCATCTCTTCAGCAACAACACTAACAAAAAAAGACACTAATTGATCATTTACATCATTGCTGTGAACAAACTGGCTTATGTTGTTATTAACTGGAGGAACTAACAACAACAGGGAATACACCTCAAGTAATCCACTGGATGTCGAGTGCTTTGGGTTATGGTAAAAGGCTCTGTACCCTTTTCTTAGGGGTACATGCTGACTGAACACTCCCTGTGGGAGGAATATGTCACAACACATCAGACCGTTTGCTCTCGGAACAATGCAGCCCAAGGCAACTTGTTTAGAGCTGAATTCTGATATGTTAGTATCAGGCGAAGTGACAAACAATCCTAAACTGGGTGATCCTTTGGTAATAGTTAGTGTTCCTTGTGGCTGGTATATGCATTAAAGTAAATCTCTAATGTTGGTACCAAAACAACTGGTAAACATTTCAGATTCTATGCAAAGACCAACATTACTCACTGCAATTGGCAAATATTGTACATCCATTTGTCACAACTGGGGTCTGAATCTGCCATAGTGAAGGCGAAGTCATATTGTGGTTGAAGAGAGCAAGAGTGTTCTCACAGACATCCTGGTTGTACTTCTTTTTCTGTCAGCACCCCCAGAACAGTTTTATTGGTCACTTCTTCTATTGCTATTTATTGTATATTGGTAAGTGCAATCTGCATTACTAGATTTCCTGTAAAACTAAAATATTTCATGCTTCCTGTTTATTGCACTCAGTCATATGCTTCTGTCTGACTTGTTTTGTGTTGCTTTACTGTCACTGTCACTTAACTAATTGGCTCAGTCACAAAAGAAAGTAGCGTGTATGGAATAAGCTGCCAGAGAAAGTGGTGGAGGCTGGTACAATTACAACATTGACAAGGCATCTGAATGGGTTTATGAATAGGAAGGGTTTAAAAGGGATATGGGCCAAATCCTAGAAAATAGGACTAGATTTATAGAGGAAATGGATGAGTTGAACCGAAGGGCCTGTCTCTGTGCTGTACATCACTGAGAGGTTATGTAGGAAAAGCAAAAGGAATTGGCATGATAATCACTTAACTTCTACATTTACACATGTTTAGAAAAATCACAGCAAATTGCGCAGAACCCAGAAGATTCATCATTACCTCTTTTAACAGGATTGGATAGCTGAATTTAAGTAAACTGCACTACGGAGCTATCGTTTACAGTAATATTTCTCAAGTTCATTTAGACGATTACAAAGCACAGGGTCAATTGTAGGGATTTTTCACAACATTTATGATATTCATTTGGACAAAGAGTATAAATGTTTCCCATTCTGATTGTAACAGACCTGCTGCATATTTCTAGCATTTTCTTGTATTTCATATTTTCAAAATGTTCAATATGTAAGTTTTCCGAAAGAGCTGATCAATGTGCTGAATATTCATTCCTTTATTACAACTCAAACCTACTCAATACATTTTCAAAGGGAAGCAGATATTGGCACAATCTGCTCCGCAGAAATATACTTGCCCCTACCCAACCATGTGCTAAAACAGCAAGATTAAAAAGATTCAGAATCACAAGGCACTTGCAGCACTGCAGGAGGTCATTCACTCCTGAGTCTGCAAAAATCACTCAAGAACAACACGCTTAGTCCCACATCCCCACCTTCTCCCTGCAGGCCTGCAAATTATATTGCTTTACATAATGATCTCTTTTCAAAGCCACATTCGAAATCTGCCTCCACTGCACTCTTGACAGTGCATTTCAGATCTTGACCACTTATCACTGAAATACATTAGCCATATCACCATTCTTTGCCAAATATACTTGTTATCAATCTTTCCATCATCTCCACCTAAATGCCTCATGATTTTGAACACCTTGATCAAATCTCCTCTCAACTTCTCATATCCAAGGTGAATACGCCCAGTGCCCGGACCGATTCTGTGGATTTTTTCTGCATCATCTATAATGTCTCCCCAAAGCGTGCTGTCAGAACAGGATTCCAGTTTAGGCCAAACAAGAACTTTATAAAAAGGCTAATCATAACTTCTTGGCTTTCTACTTAGTCAGGACCCATAATGCTTTCTTAACTGACCTCTCAGCTCGCCCTACCAACTTCACTGTTTGCATATCCCCAAGCCAAACAGAGAACAGCCAGGGAATTCCTAGAGGCATGGCACTCATCCACAGATTCAATCAACAAGCACATCGACCTGGACCCAATATACCCGGCCACTGCAGCGGACAGCTGGAACTGACAACCGGAAGCGGCAGATACAAATCACTATAAATGTCGGAGGAAACACCACAGAAGCGCTTCACAGGAGGCTCCCAAGCACTGAGGATGTTACCTAGACAGGGGACGAAACGTCTGCAACACAAATTCCCAGCTCGGCGAACAGAACCACAACAACGAGCACCCGAGCTACAAATCTTCTCACAAACTTTGAATTACACATTTCAACTCTGGGAAAAAGATTCTGACTATCAACTCTATCTGTGTATCTCATCATTTCCAGTCTCCCCTCAGCTCCAAAGAAAACAACCCAAGTTTTTCAAGCCTCTCCTTATCACTCATACGCTCTAATCCGGGCAGCATCCTGGTAATCCTCTTCTGCACTCCCTCCAAAGCCTCCACATCCTCCTTAGAATACTGTGTTCAAATCTGGTCGCTACATTACAAATATGGTCTAACCAAAGTCTTATAAAGCTGCAGCATGACATCCTGACTCTTGTACTCAGTTCCACAACCGATAAAGGTAAGCATGCTATATGCCTTCTTTGCCATCCTATCTACATGCAAGGCCACTTTAAGGGAGCTATGGACTTAAACCCCAAGATTAATTTGTACATTAATGCTTTTCAGGGTCCTGCCACTAACTGTATACTTTTCTTTAACATTTGATCTCCCAAAGTGCAGCACCTCATATTTAAATTCATACAATCAGAGAAATACAGCACAGAAACAGACCCTTTGGTCCAACCCGTCCATGCCAACCAGATATCCCAACCTAACCTAGTGCCACCTACCATATCCCTCCAAACCCTTCCTATTCAGATACCCATCCAGATGCCTTTTAAATGCTGAAATTGTACCAGCCTCCACCACTTCCTCTGTCAGCTCATTCCATACACGCACCAACCTCTACATGAAAAAGTTGCCCCTTAGGTCTCTTTTTTATCTTTCCCCTCTCACCCCAAACCTATGCCCCCTAGTCCTATCCATGTCTCTCAACCAAGTCTCTGAAATAGCTGTATCATCATAGTTCCATGTACTGATCCAGGCTCTAAGCTCATCTGCCTTGCCTATTATACTCTTTGCATTGAAATAAACACACTTTAACCCATGGAACCATCATGTTCATTTACCTGTCTCTGCCTGTCCTTCCTTTCTGACTTACTGGTCCTAACATCTACCTTCCCCTCAACCCCTCCATTTGCTGACCTGCTGTCTAGTTCCCATCTCCTGCCACTCTATTTTAAACCCTCCTGAGTCGCAAACCTCCCTGACACGATATTGGTTCCCCTGCAGTTTCAATACAACACGTCCCTTTTGTACAAGTCACCCCTGCCTCAGAAAAGGTCCCAATGTTCCAAGTCTCTGAACTGAGATGAGGAGGGTGGTTAATCTGTGAAACTCTGTCTCAGAAGGCTGTGGAGGTTAAATCATTGAGTGTATTTAAGACAGAGATAGATAGGCTCTTGATTGGTAATGGAATCATGGGCTATAGAAGGTTGCAAGAGAATGGATTTGAGAACTATATCAGCTATGATCAAAGGGTGGAACAGACTAGATAGGTTGAAATAGCTCTTGTATCTTATGGGTTCAGAATAACAAGTGCAAGTTTATTTCCCATTTGAGTTAAAATAGATTTGGAACCTGCCTCCTTACCTTATCCTTGAGATTGGAAGGAAATGGCAAGACACTGCTGACAAATACACTTCAGGATGTAGCATCAGCAGACACTGAGCCATTGGCCTGGCAGGACACCCATGAACAGTGACATGGATTAACTTCAATAGCACCAGGACATTGTGGGTGCAAGAGCAATGGGATGACAAAGTAATCAAACAGATTAGCTACTCCTGATCTTTATCAATCACCCTCTCTAGTAATAAAGTGATATAGAGAAAAAGTAATAACGCAATGACCTAGAGGCAAAAGCACTGCAACTAAGCAAAAGCTGCTACCTTGTTATGCTTGCCCAATGCAGATTTTTAATAAACCAAGGAGCACAGAAACTAGAGGCATTATCAGTCAGAAATTATAAAACAAATTAAGGCTCAAAGGTTCATTTAGTTTCAAAGGTAATATCAGCAATTTAATGAATTCAACAGTAAAATGCCATTATTACAAATCGCTTAAATTGAAACCACTTGCAGTGCTGCTGCACATGTTCCCAAAGCAACTAGAACCAAAAGAAAAATAAAAATTACCAATTATAAAGAAACTTTGGTTGGATAAAATCCCACAGATATTTTCACATGGTCCTAATGTCTCCAAATACAGCCGCATTGTTGTCATCAATTGCAGCACAGATATATTGTCACAGAACCTCTCATGCCAACTGAAGGAAATGAATAATTGACTGACTATCATGATTCATTCAACCTTCTTCCCCTCTCCCTAGAATTTTATAATTGTTTGAAACATTCATTTGTTAATTAAGAGAAATATTTTTTAATTAACAGACTCATAGTGACTACAGCAACATGAATGCAAAGTTCTTAGTGATAGGAAAGACAGCAATGGTTAATGAACATTCTTCAGACGAGAGTAAGCAACATAGCGAAGTTCTCCATGGTGCAACATTGGGACTCAGGGGAGACAGTGGATTAGTAATCCAAAACCCCAGGCTAATGTTCAAGGGGACACGCAAGATGCAAATCACACCATGCAGACTGAAAATTGATTTGATTAAGAAAAAAGTCTACAACTATCAAATTGTTATAAAAACTCATCTGGTTCACTAATACCCTTAAGGAAGGAAATGTATCATCCTTGTCTGATCTGCGTAGAATTCCAGACCCACAGCAATGTGGTTGACTGTTAATTGTCCTCTAGGAATTAGGAATGGCAATAAATGCTGGCTTGGTGAGCAACATTGACATCCCATGAACTTTTAAAAAAAAATAATCAAGGAACTGCAAAGTTTGCACATGATTTAAAACTTGAGAGCATTGTAAACTATGAGGAGGACAGTGTCAATCTTCAAAAGGACATGTGGGGGAATGGATGGATTGATAGATATCAGATGAAGTTCATTGCAGAGGTGTGTAAGGAACATTTGTACTAAGGAAATGAGGGGACCATACAAAGTGAAGGATACCATTCTAAAACATGTGCAGGAGCAATGTTTCTATGGACAAGTCATTAAAGGCAGAACATGTAGAGTGAGCTGTTCATAAGGCAAACAGTATTCTAGGATTCATTAATAGGGGCAAAGAATGCAAGAGCAGGGAGGTTATGAAGGACTTAAGGCACTAGTTAGACCTGGAGTATTGTGTACAGTCCTGAACTTCTGACACTTGAAGGATGTGATATATTGGAGCGAGTACATAAGTTTATGAAAATGGCTGCAGGGATGAGAAACTTCAGCTATGAAGACAGATTAGACAAGTTGGAAATGTTTTCATTGGAGGAGAAGGCTAAGTGATAGGATTTTATGAAATTACGAGGGGTCTAGTCAGAGTAGATAGGGAGAAACTATTCCCACTCAAATGGATTGAGAACCAGAAGGCATAGATTTGAAGCGTTTAGCAAAAGCAAGGTGAGATAAAATAACTTTTACACATAACAAGTAGTCAGGATATGGAATGCATCACCTAGAAGGTGTGGTGGAGGCAGGTTCAATTGAGGCATTCAAGAGGCATTGAATGATTATTTGGATAGCAACAATGTGCAGGGCTAAAGAGAAAAGGCAGGAGATTTACACAAAGTCCAAAATGTTGGAGGGCCATACAGCGATAACACTTCGGAGCAGAATTAGGCCATTCAGCCTATCATGTCTCAACCCTATTCTCCCACCTTCTCCCATAATCCTGGATCCCCTCACAAATCAAGAACCTCTCCCTGTCTCAAATGCACTCAATGACTTGGCCCCTCTCACTGCCTTCTGCCACAATGAGTTCCACAGATGAACCACCCTCTGGCTGAAGAAATCCCTCCTCTGTGACAGCCTAAGTACAATATGCTCAATGAATTCCACTGGACCCACAACAATTCAGAGATCTTTAAAGCCCAAGATATTTTTTCTCCAGGAATGTTAGAAACCGTTCCCCAGAGATTAAACTTGAACTTGCTGTGGAGAAACCAAGGCAATCCTCCAGTAGATGCTGAAATTAAGCATTTGTGTGCAGCAGGCAGTAAAGAAGGCAGACTGTTTGTTGGCCTTCATACTGAGAGAGTATTCAAGTACAGGAACAAGGATGTCTTCCTACAATTATACAGTGCTTTGGTGAGACAGCACCTGGAATATTGTGGGTGGTTTTGTCTCCTTATCTGAGAAAGGATCTTCTTGCTGTAAAGGGAATGCAGCAAAAGTTTACCAAATCAATTCCCGGGATGGTGGGATTGACGTACGAGAGAGATTGAGTTGGTTGGGATTGTATTCATTAGAATTTAAAAGAATTGGAGGTGGGGGGTGTGGGGGGAATCTCAGTAACCTACAAAATTCTAACAGGACTAGACACGTTAGATGCAGGAAGAATGTTCCTGGTGGTGGGAGAGTCCAGAACCACGGCTCATAATTTAAGGAAGAGGGGTAAACCTCATAAGACTGAAATGAGGAGAAATGTTTTCACCCAGAGTATGGTGAGTGCAGAATCCACTACCACAAAGAGTAGTTGAGGCCAAAACATTATGTGTTTACAAGAAGGTAGCTTCTTATAGCTCTAGCGGCTTGAGGCCTATTCCTGCTCCTATGTTCTATGTTTTTATGATGCAATGGATGATTGTTTTGGCTGTCAGAAGCCAGTCATTTCCAACCAAAGTAACTTCCATTCTATTTATTTCACAAGACTCATATTTTCCCTTATAAGTCCTTATTACATAATCCTGTGTAATGTAACAGCAGTGATAATGCTTGTGGAAAGAGTTAAACACACAGATAAAATAATCAATGCAGAAGGTATGGTGAAACTGTCCAAGTTTTATCCAATTAGAGTATTGGCCCCTTCAACAAAATAGGAATTATGCTGAGTACTGACAAGACAGTTTGTTCAGTTTACTCTTGCTTCATAAGTGACCTACTTCTGATGGGGAACTTTGAACTGGCTTCTGAGCAAAGTTCTTACAGGTCAATGGCGACACATTAGAATAAAAAGCCTTTTGTTGTGTCTTCAGGAAGTTTAAAGCTCCTGAAACTAAATAAGCTATCAATTAGGGGTTTCAATTTTCACTGAAAACCAAACTGAATTGTGAAATGCGATCAGAAAATACTGACAAAAATCCCAAATAATAAAAAAAAAGTTAACAATCTTATTTCGCTATCTTGTAGCAATGATCACGGTTTAAAGCCTTTATTAAGGCCCATCTTTAAGTTGCATAATGGTTTGACAGTTCCTGGTTTTCTTTGGATTGCAATGTTTTAGAAACGGTTAGTCGATGTTTCCTATGTTGTGTAAGTTGCTTTGTATGCACATCATTATTCACTCTGTGGCTAAGGTGAGGCACCTAAGGTGTGCTTTAAAGAACAGGGTATCTAATTGGAATGACTACACCCAGTGTCAGTTAGAAGTTACAGGGCTTGTCATGATTCTTTGAGAAAATTCTCAGGGTGTGTGCACAACAGTGAACAGGCATATTTATTGACCACAGTTCTGAACAGTGTGCCAGACATGAAAACAAAAAAAAAGGAAAATCATGTCTCACAAAGTTGGAGTTTTTTTTATTAATGGTGGCAAGGTGGCTCAGTGGTTAGCACTGCAGCCTCACAGCACCAGGGTCCTGGGTTCGATTCCCACCACTCTGTGTGGAGTTTGCACATTCTCCCCATGTCTGCGTGGGTTTCCTCCAGGTGCTCTGGGTTCCTCCCACAATCCAAAGATGTGCAGGTCAGGTGAGTTGGCCATGCTAAATTGCCCACACTGTTAGATGCGTTAGTCAGGGGTAAATGTAGGGTAGGGCAATGGGTTTGGGTGGGTTTCTCTTTGGAGGACTTGTTGGGCCGAAGGGCCTGTTTCCACACTGTAGAGAATCTAATCTAATCTAAAAAATGAAGTCGTCAAAAAGAAAGTGATGAGGGCGGAACATTAGACATTCCTTACTTGGACTTTAGTCAAACCTTTGACAAGGTTCCACATGGCAGAATGCTTAGTAAAGTTCGATCACATGGGATTAAAGGAGAACTTGCCAATTGAATATAAAATTGGTTTTATGTTAGGAAACAGAGCATAGTTGTGGAGGGTGGTTTTACAAACTGAAGACCTGTGACCAGCTGCGTTCCACAGGGATCAACACTGGGTCCACTTTTGTTTGACATGTATATAAGTGATTTGGATGAGAATACAGGAGGCATGGTTAGTAAATTTGCAGAGGCCACCAAAATTGGTGACATAGTGGACAATGAAGAAGTTTATCAGAGATCACAAAGATCCTGATCAATTGGGTCAATGGGCTGAAGAGTGGCAGATGGAACTAAATTTGGATAAATGCGAGGTATTGCATTTTGGTAAAACAAACAACGACAGGGCTTATACAATTAATGTTAGGGCCCTGGGCAGTGTTGTAGAATAGAGGAACCAGGTGTTCAGGTACATAATTCATTGAAATTTGCATCACAGGTGGTTAAGAGGGCATTTAGTACACTTGCCTTCATTGCTCAGCCTTTGAGTATAGGAGTTGTGGCATCATATTGAGGTTGTATAGGACATTGGTGAGGCCTTTCTTGGAATACTGTGTGAAGTTCTTGTCACCCTGTTATAGGAAGAATATTATTAAATTGAAGAGGGTTCAGAAACGATTTACCAGGATGTTACTGGGAATGGAAGGTTTGGGATATTAAAATATAGACTGGAAAGACTGGGAGTTTTTTCAATGGAGCATAGGAGGGAGGTTGAGGGGTAACCTTACTGAGGTTTATAAAATCACAAGGGGCACAGACTAAATGGGTCTTTTCCCTCAGGTGGGAGTTCGAAAGTCAAGATTAGAGTGGTGCTGGAAAAGCACAACAAGTCAGGCAGCATCTGAGGAGTAGGAAAATTGATGTTTTGGGCAAAAGCTCTTCATCAGGAAATGGGGAGTTGAAAACTCCGGCTATATTTTTAAGATGAGAGGACAAAGATTTAAAAGGGACATAAGGAGCAACTTTTTATTAAAAACAGAGTGGTTCAAAAATGGAACAAACTGCTAGACAAAGTTATGGATACAGGTAGTTACAACATTTCAAAAGACACTTGGATATGTTCATAGTTAGGAAAGGTTTAGAGGTATGTGGGCCAAGTGCAGGCAGGTGAGATTAGTTTAGTTTGGAAACATGGTTGCCACAGGCTGATTGGACCGAAGGATCCGTTTCCATGGGACATGACTTTATAATTATGGATGCTAGAGATCGGAAACAAAAACAGAAGTTGCTGGAAAAACTCACATCCGGCAGCATCTGTGGAGAGAAAGCAGAGTTAACCAAATTTTGACCCCTCTTCAGAATTCGTTGGAGCTTTCTCATGCATTTTTCTTATGCTGCTGTTTGTTCACAATGCAGTGGTAACCAACTGCTGTGATTTGAAGAATGAGTCATGCAAGTTCTTAACAACATAACGAGGACTCAGTGGGATGCTTAAATGGGTATAGCATCCGCAGAATTCTGAGGTATGCCTCGACATCAAAAGTTTTAGAAATGAAAGTGAAAGTTGCCACAGGTCCAAAGGACTGTTCTGTCATTAGAGAGACACGACTGGTAGTGAGTATAACCAGAGGGTCACCACTCTTCAGTTGAGGGGCAAGATTGAGAAAGCAAAATCTTCACAATGACATCACTGGTATGAGATTTGAGCCCATGTTGCTGGCTTCACCCTGCACCAGAAATCAGATGTCTAGTCAGCCAGCCAGCTAGCTACTTTCACTTTTAAAGGGTTAACCATTGACATTTAACCCTTAATAATGCATCCTGAAACAAAAAAGACAGAAAGAGAAAAGGGGAGAAGTAACAGCCAGTCCTTGTTTACAAGCAGTGACCTTTCTTGCTCCTTGCTGGAATAAAAACTCTTGTAGAGCAAGGGGGAGATGAGCAATTGCCACGTACCCACACCACAGCAATGGCAATGCTTTCAGCTGAAGAAACAAAGAGGAAGATTAAAAAAATTCTGCTGTGCTAAAATCAATTAAAGTCTCCTCCAGCTTTTCGACAATTGATGTTCCCAGGCATAAATCATATGTTCACTGGTGCAGTAAAAAAATCAAGTCAGGGCCAATTATAGCATCTAGAACTTAATTGAATCTGATATTATTTTCTTAGTTTGTATTCTTCCCAAAATGCCTGTGCATTTTCCAAGTCAATTTGGGCATTCCTATCCTGCCTGCAATAAAATTGGAGATCTATGTAAAAACTACCAGAAAATGAAGGTTCTGAAATAAATTGATGTGGCAGCTCATTATAGTTGATCTGTTTAAAGCTAGTAACTTCAAATGAATTCATTATATAGCTCTATTAAACAGACTATACTGAAGACCCAAGCCTTCTGAGCTCTCCCTCAAAATCTAATAATTCTAATATAAAAAGAACAGAAGTGAACTATTACTTTGTGACACCTATATTTGAGGAGTTGCAGCAAAAAAAAGGGGGAAAATAACTTGGAATTTTAATAACCAAGGACAACTTTTAAATTAGTTTATAATTGAGGCAGAAAATTGACAAATCAGAATGGCAAGGATAGAATTTTTAAAAAACCAGATTTTCACTTCATTGGAAATAGCTGAGGGGTGACTTCATAGAAATTTGCAAAATTATGAGGGACACAGATACAATGGATAGCTAGAGTCGTTTTCCCAGGGTAGAAATGTGAATCGCTTAAGGAGGTTTTTTTGTTTAGAAAAGTGTCACATATCAGCACAGACTTGATGCTGAAGAGTCTGTTCCTGTCCAGTAACATTCTTTGTTCTTTTGGATGTGGACATCATTGGCTGTGCCAGCATTTAGTACCTATCCCAAGGTGCCCTTGAGAAGGTGGTGGTGGTGGTGGTGGTGGTGATGAACTGCCTTCTTGAACCAATGCAGTCTTTTTGATTTTGGTCTCTCACAATGCTGTCAAGGAGGAAGCTGCAGAATTTTGACCCAGCAATAGTGAAGGAATAGTGATATATTCCCGTCAGGTTGGTGAATAGTTTGGTGAGAAACTTGGGAGTGGTGGCATTCCCACTTATCTGGTCGCCCTTCTAGCCATAGGGATCATACATTTGAATTAATGCTAACTAAGTCACCTTGATGCATTTTTACAGTGCAACTTGTAGATGGTACGCACTGCTGCTACTGAGTATCTGTAGTAAAGGGAATGACTGTCTGTGTGCCGATCAAGAGGACTGCTTTGTTCTGAGACAGGCAATGGCAGGGGCAATTAATTGCCTGCCCCAAAAGCAAAAGAGCTCACTAGATCAAGCAAGCTTCTGATCCAGAGGCTTTGCCATCAGGGTTCTGCAACATCCAAGTATGCTGGCCAATCTCCAGAGTCAACCCTCCCAAAGATTTCCTGCAATAAAGGCCAAAATTCCATTTGCTCCCATTGCTGCATTGATGTGCTAATCATTGGCAATTCATGCACTCTGATCGCTCGAAACTGTACTTTTTTTTGGTGTCTCTCTCTCTCTCAATTTGAATAATTGTCTGCTTTTTGATGCTTCCTGTCAAAGGATATGACCTCACACATCACTAACATCATGTAAAACACCGTCTGCCAAGATTTTACCACCGACTCAATTTATATCCCCTTGCATATTCTTTTATCCTCATCACAATATACCTCCCACTTAGTTTTGTATCAGCATATTTGGATGCATTACAACTGCTCCCTCCTCCAAGCCATTAAAATAGATAGTGACTAATTGAGGCCCTAGGACTGATCCCTCTGGCACACAGTTATGTCTTTCCAACCTGAAAGAGATCCATTAATTCTGATTGACTCCTGTGTATTAATCAATCGTCAATGCATTCTGATCATTATACCCAATGACCGAAGCTCCTACTGTGTGCAGTTCTGGTCTCCAAATTTGAGAAAAGACATTCTGGCTATTGAGGGAGTGCAGCGTAGGTTCACGAGGTCAATTCCTGGAATGGCAGGATTACCTTACACTGAAAGACTGAAGCGACTGGGCTTGTATACCCTTGAGTTTCGAAGATTGAGAGGGGATCTGATTGAGACGTATAAGATTATGAAAGGATTGGACACTCTGGCAGTAGGAAACATATTTCCACTGATGGGTGAGTGCCGAACCAGAGGACACAGCTTAAAAATACGGGGTAGACCATTTAGGACAGAGCTCAGGAGAAACTTCTTCACCCAGAGAGTGGTGGCTGTGTGGAATGCTCTGCCACAGGGGGCAGTGGAGGCCCACTCTCTGGATTCATTTAAGAAGGAGTTGGATAGAGCTCTCAAAGATAGTGGAATCAAGGGTTATGGAGATAAGGCAGGAACAGGATACTGATTAGGAATGATCAGCCATGATTATATTGAATGGCGGTGCAGGCTCGAAGGGCTGAATGGCCTACTCCTGCACCTATTGTCTATTTTGTGTAATAATGTTTTATGTAATACCCTAGTGTGAATGCCATCCATAAATCCATACACATGACATCTACTGGTGCTGACTCTGATTGGTGCTCAGCATTTCTGAGTGTTCTACTTCTTCCTTAAAAACAAACTCTAGCATTTTCCCCAACTGCCAGTAGACTAACTGGTCTATGGTTTCTGGTTTTCTGCTTTCCTCCTTTTTAAACAGGGGTGTCACATTAGTGGTTTTCCAATCCGCTAGAATCCTCCTATAATCCAAAGAGTTTTGGAATATTGCAACTATTGCCTCCACTATCTCAATAGCTACTTCCTTTAAATCCCTTGAATGTGACTTGGCTTTTTAATTCAGTTTTAAGCTGCTCATAATCCCTCAGCAGAAACTCTTCCCTCATCTTACCTATGTCATTATAACCTACGTGAGCCACACACACTGGATCCTTCCCCTCCCATTCCAAGTTGCTCTTCAGCCCAAACAAGAGGTATTTAGCCTAGGCTTGAGGTAGACAACTTAAAACTTTCAGGAATACCTGTCTTGGCTAAACAGACAAATGTTTATTATCTATACTATTCCCCTATTTCCAGTACATGTCACTTTTCTCCCTCAGCACTTGAATGACATCTGTACCATAATGCTGTGGTCAGTTTGCTTGTACCCCTGCAGTCTGTGCCCCCGCCTCCATGTGGAGCAACAATCATGTGCCTATCAGATAAAGATTTGTCTGACACTCCCCAAAGCTACATTCGGGACTCCTTTACTTACCTCCCTCAGTCCATCCTTCTATCCTGACCAGTGAGATTAGTTACATCAAAGGAGTGTGACTGCCTCCTGAAAAAGTGTGTCCCTGAACTCTTTACCTCTCTAATGCATCACATTGTCTGCAGTTCACACTCCAGCTCATGAACTCTGAGCTGGAGGTCCTCGAGCAGCCAACACTTGCTGCAGATATGGTCACTGTGGATCACACCAAGTGTCTCCCAGCTTTTACATACTAAAGCTGCAAAACATCACCTATTCAACCATCTGAATTCCATTTAATTAACTTTTTTTTAAAAGATTAGATTAGATTACTTAGTGTGGAAACAGGCCCTTCAACCCAACACGTCCACACTGACCCACCGAAGCGCAACCCACCCAGACCCATTCCCCTAACACTACGGGCAATTTAGCATGGCCAATTCACCTGACCTGCACATCTTTGGACTGTGGGAGGAAACCGGAGGAAACCCACGCAGACATGGGGAGAATGTGCAAACTCCACACAGTCAGTCGCCTGAGGCGGGAATTGAACCCGGGTCTCTGGTGCTGTGAGGCAGCAGTGCTAACCACTGTGTCACCGTGCCGCCCACTTGCAAAGAGGCCCCAGTGAGATATCGTAGCCGATGAGGTTTAACCGAGGTGCAATTATTGCTTATTGAAAACTTTTCCCAAAAAACATGGGATGTTAAATATTTTTAAAATGAATTGCTAAATTTTTCTCGTCAGTAGTAATAAAGTCTCCTGATTAAAACCATTTAACACATTGAGAGAGACGAAGAAATACTCAAATCACCTTTTTTTCCTGTTAAGTCGTACTTATTCGATTAGATTCCCTACAGTATGGAAACAGGCCCTTTGGCCCAACTAATCCACACCGACCCTCTGAAGAGTAACCCACCCAGACTCATTTCGCTCTAACTAATGCACCTAACATGATGGGCAATTTAGCATGGCCAATTCACCTGACCTGCACATCTTTGGACTGTGGGAGGAAACCGGAGCACCTGGGGAAAACCCACGCAGACACAGGGAGAATGTGCAAACTCCACACAGTCACCCAAGGTTGGAATTGAACCTGGGACCCTGGTGCTGTGAGGCAGCAGTGCTAACCACTGAGCCACCCAGGTACAGGTAGAAACAGGTTGAAGGAGCCCTCTGCCACTTGTTTGTATTTCCCACCCACTGCCCTTCTCACGTAGGTTTACTCTTCACATGCTGGCCTCTCTACTGCTGGCTTTTATCTTCTCACACAGGATGGCAGATATAATAAAAATAATAAAAACTACAATAGGAAGCACACTTATTCCTGCTTTATCCATCCACCATCACAATGAAACCCCACCTGTTACCAGAGTAAAGAGTTGTTACTGCGCGCAACTGAGTGACAACTAGTTTAATATTTTTTTCATCTATTACAACAAATAATAATACCTGGGAAAATGTGGACCATCATCTATATCTTGAGAGGAGCCTTCTCTCAACAAATGCGTAGTCAACTAAATTTGGCCAACTGAGTAAAAGTGTATTTGAGGACCAGGGTGTCAAACCCATGACTAAGATTATGGATTACTAGGCAGCTGTGAACACCATTCTCAAATATACTTCAGAGACTTGGACAACGGCAACAGACACCTCAAAAGCACTGGTAAAGTACTAATCAGCAGTGTATTCTCAAGATCTTCCAAAGTTAAGGACAAGAAAGGTAGTCCAACAACAGTGTCCTCTCTCAAGCCATCATGCCCAGCACTGAGCTGCTAAGTCAGGCTAAACCAGCTCCAAAGGCCAAGGTAGGTTGTTCTTATGCTTGCTTAATTAACAGCTTTACATCAAACTCAGCTGCAGCAAGGGGAGTGAGTCAGAAAGACAGCAGAAATACTCAATGGACATCTTTAAAGCAATCCTGAAGATGTCACATATGTCCCCTAACTCATGGGAGATCAGGGCTTGTGACCAACTAAAATGGAGAACTTCACTCATTTGACAGGAAAAACTGATGGCATTTTTTGGAAAAATGCACATGCAAAGTTGAGGCATCAGAAAAAGTGACAGACCTCCAAACAACTTATGTACTTGACCTTTCAAACGCTGCCATGCTGCTGAGGCCATAGATCATACTTCAGATTTATCATCCTTTATCCCAAGGGACTACCTAAAACATAGCTGGGTGATAATTTTAATGAGTCCCTTTGTGTTTTCAATGGAATGGAAACTGCCCCAGTATTCTAACATTTCAAACAGAGAGATAAGTCTCATTTGTTTTCCATTTTTTTCCTCTTCATTTCCAACAATGCACTCACTTTTTAAGATTGCAGATCACCAGCATCACACGTGCAGAAGAGCAGTTTGATAACATAGCTCATGTATCCAAAACAGCAGCTCGTGTTATGTGCTATTTACGTGCGTATTAAAAAAATGGAATCAAACTAAAATTCTCTTCCTTATAATACACGGTAAGAAAGGTCAACTTGTACAAATACACTCACCTTGCCATCTGCTTGTATGCTTCTTCAGCAACTGCGAAGATATGAGGATCCATGTCCCCCATGTTCTGTCCACTATATGCATGAATGACATCTTCTCCATAAATTGGCAACTGTTCATAAGGATTAATAGCAACCAGGACAATACCTGGAAATACAAAGGTCATTATAACACACCCAAAGATCAAGTGTATTGTATTTCCAACTCTATAGTCTGCATTCAAACCTCAATTTGACCAATGTGCAAACTCAAACATCTCTGGCTGTGGCTAGAAGGTTTTAAGACGACAAAGGTTGGAGGCAGTAGACATAATAGTTTTACTTCCAGTGATGGAACCCATTTCCTAAACGATTTAAATTAATCTCTCGCTCTCCTAATAGAAAAATAGCATTGATTATAAATTTCATAAATTACTTGTAAAGCACAGACTCCCAGGTTTGTTGTTAAAGATTATTGCACAGCAACGGCAAGCTCCATCCAATGTCATTTGCTCAGATACATTTTAGTTTTGTTCACACATCTGAATCAAAAGGCACAATGACATCAAGCTAGTTCACCCAAGTGAGGACATCTGTTTTAAAATGAGCAGTCAACTGACTTCTACACAAATGAGAGAAAAAAAAGTAAATCTCTGACTGAACACCAAGAGCTGCCAAGTACATTCTGGTTAGTCATTGATTAATGATGACGAATGTGAGAAATGATAGTGTCTCTTGTTACATGTTTGCAGCCATAGAGCTTTCTGAGCAGGAGTTCTCCAACACTCAGAAAAGAAGGTTTCATATTCCTTTTGCTCAGATGCAACACCAAGAGAGGCAGGAATTTGGCTTCTCACAACTGACTTTCTGGTATCAAAACAACATTCGAAAACAGAGGACTGGAGGATTGCAAACGTGCCCTTGTTCAAGATGGCCAGCAGAGATAACCCAGGTAATTAAAGACAAGTGAGCCTTCCTTCTGTTGTAGGAAAGGTTTTGAAAAGGATCATAAGAGATGAGATTTGTAATCATCTAGCAAGCAACAATTTGATTTCAGATAGTCAACATGGTTTCGTCAAGGGCAGGTTGTGTCTCACAAACCTCATTGAGCTTTTTGAAAAGGTGACCAAACGTGTAGATGAGGGTAGGGCAGTTGACCTGGTATACATGGACTTCAGTAAAGCCTTTGATAAGTTTCCACATGTTAGGCTATTGAAGAAAATACAGAGACGTGGGATTGAGGGTGATTTAGCAGTTTGGATTAAAAACTGGCTTTCTGAAAGACGACAGCGAGTGGTGGTTGATGAAAATATTCAGCCTGGAATCCGGTTACTAGTGGTGTGCCACAAGGATCTGTTTTGGTACCACTGTTGTTTGTAATTTTTATAAATGACTTAAACATTGAGGCATAGGTGGATGGATTAGTAAATTTGCAGAGGACACTAAAGTCAGTGGAGTAGTGGACAGTGTGGAAGAATGTTACATTGCGAGGGACTTGGATAAACTGCAGAATTGGGCTGAGAGGTGGCAAATGGAGTTCAACGCAGCTAAGTGTGAGGTAATGCACATTGGGAAGAATAACAGGAAGGCAGAGTACTGGGTCAATGGAAAGATTATTGGTGGTGTGGATGTGCAGAGGGATCTTGGAGTCCATGTACTTGGATCCCTGAAAGTTGCCACCCAGGTTGATAGTAGAGCGCTTTAGGGAACATCTCAGAGACACCCGCACCAATCAACCACACTGCCCCGTGGCCCAATATTTCAACTCCCCCTCCCACTCTGCCGAGGACATGGAGGTCCTGGGCCTCCTTCACCGCCGCTCCCTCACCACCAGACGCCTGGAGGAATAACGCCTCATCTTCCGCCTCGGAACACTTCAACCCCAGGGCATCAATGTGGACTTCAACAGCTTCCTCATTTCCCCTTCCCCCACCTCATCCTAGTTTCAAACTTCCAGCTCAGCACTGTCCCCATGACTTGTCCGGACTTCTCCGACCTGCCTATCTTCTTTTCCACCTATCCACTCCACCCTCTCCTCCCTGACCTATCACCTTCATCTCCTCCCCCACTCACCCATTCTACTCTATGCTACTCTCTCCCCACCCCCACCCTCCCCTAGCTGATCTCTCCACGCTTCAGGCTCACTGCCTTTATTCCTAATGAAGGGCTTTTGCCCGAAACGTCGATTTCGCTGCTCCTTGGATGCTGCCTGAACTGCTGTGCTCTTCCAGCACCACTGATGCAGAAACTGGTTTCCAGCATCTGCAGTCATTGTTTTTACAACAGTGCTGTTAAGACGACATACGGTGTGTTAGGTTTCATTGGTAGAGGGATTGAGTTCCGGAGCCGCAATATCATGCTGCAACTATACAAACGCTAGTGCAGCCGCACTTGGAATATTGTGTACAGTTCTGGTCACCATATTTCAGGAAGGATGTGGAAGCATTGGAAAAGGTGCAGAGGAGATTTACCATGATGTTGCCTGGTATGGATGGGAGGTCTTATGAGGAAAGGCTGAGACACACCTGGGTCTGTTCTCATTGGAAAGAAGGCGGCTAAGAGGGGATTTCATAGGGTCATACAAGATGATCAGAGGATTAGATAGGGTAGACAGTGAAAGTCTTTTTCCTAGGATGATGACGTCAGCTTATATGAGGGGACATAAATCTATCACCCTCAATTTGAAGTTAAGACAGATGTCAGAGGCAGGTTCTTTACACAGAGAGTGGTAAGGGCGTGGAAGGCCCTACCTGCCAATGTAGTTAACTCAGCCACATTAGGGAGATTTAAACAATCCTTAGATAGGCACATGGATGATGACTGTGATCGTGTAGGGAGATGAGCTGAGAATAGTTCATAGGTCGGCGCAACATTAAGGATTGAAGGGCCTGATCTGTGCTGTATTCTATCTTCCTAAGATTCAACAGCAAGGATGGCATGTTTTGTTCCTATAAAAGAACATTAGAGAAACATTTGGGCTTCCACAACAAATCAAAGTTTCATGATCAGTTTTACTGTTGGTAGCCTTTTAAAAAAAAAATCTCTTGATTTATTCGCAAAACTGAATTTGTGTACTTAAAACTGTCATTGTGGAATTTAATAATCTGGAAAATGATGATATCAATTTAATTGTATGGATTACTAGCCCAGGAAAATAACCATAATGAATAGCGACAGTGAATAGAAACGAGGTAGTGGAAGGGACAAAGCTGGTGTGCTCTAACCTACAATCAATACCAGTCTACTTAAAATCATTTGATTGCAGTTTCAAGTCGAAATACAACTCATGTTTCCCATTTCAGATCAATGATCAAGAGCAAAGTTCTGGCACCACACTTGGAGGTAAGCTGATTTAGCAGACAGCAGATAAAAATTTGAGACTTTGGTAAGCAATGGTTCATAATTAGTGGATTAATTAATCCACTAATTATGAAGCCATTATTGAGTCTTTGTGGGTGGTGAAAAACAACTTACTTGTACACAATTCCTCTGCCTGTCCTCAGACAGTAACAAATAAATTCACCTATCAACGTGACATCTTGAACAAACATTTCACTTCTCTTTCCCAAAGCAGTGGCCCAAGGCCCCTCCCTCCTCACCAAACATGCATGTCCAAACAGGAGAGTCAACCTGCTTCTTATTCTATCACTGTCTTCTACTTACCACAATACGTGTATATGGCATTGGACTCCAGGAATCGGACCTTTAGGTTATGGAGTACTGCAGGTTCATGAAGGTAACTGAGAGCAGTCAGGTCATTCTCACCTACCAGTATATCCGGATTGCGCAGGAAAGGTAACTGCTCTGCATTGGAATTGATGGAATACTCCAGTGGCTGCAGAAGTAAAACAGAAAAATCAAAAAGACCATAAGACATAGGAGTGGAAGTAAGGCCATTCGGCCCATCGAGTTCACTCCGCCATTTAATCATGGCTGATGGGCATTTCAACTCCGCATTCTCCCGTCGCCCTTAATTCCTTGTGACATCAAGAATTTATCAATCTCTACCTTGAAGACATTTAGCTTCCCGGCCTCCACTGCACTCTGCGGCAATGAATTCCACATGCCCACCACTCTCTGGCTGAAGAAATGTCTCCGCATTTCTGTTCCGAATTTACCCCCTCTAATTCGAAGGCTGTGTCCACGGGTCCTAGTCTCCTCGCGTAACGGAAACAATTTCCTAGCGTCCACCCTCTCCAAGCCATGTATTATCTTGTAAGTTTCTATTAGATCTCCCCTTAATCTTCTAAACTCCAATGAATACAATCCCAGGATCCTCAGCCGTTCCTCATATGTTAGACCTACCATTCCAGGGATCATCCGTGTCAATCTCCGCTGGACACGCTCCAGTGTGTCCTTCCTGAGGTGTGGGGACCAAAACTGGACTCCAAATGGGGCCGAACCAGAGCTTTATAACGTCTCAGTAGCACAACGGTGCTTTTATATTCCAACCCTCTTGAGATAATTGACAACATTGCATTCGCTTTCTTAATCACGGACTCAACCTGCATGTTTACCTTTAGAGAATCCTCAACTAGCACTCCCAGATCCCTTTGTACTTTGGCTTTATGAATTTTCTCACCGTTTAGAAAGTAATCCATGCTTGTATTCTTTTTACCAAAGTGCATTTGCTCACATTGAATTCAATCAGCCATTTCTTGGACCACTCTCCCGAACTGTCTAGATCCTTCTGCAGGCTCCCCATTTCCTCAGTACTACCTGCCTGTCCACCTAACTTCGTATCATTGGCAAACTTCGCTAGAATGTCCCCAGTCCCTTCATCCAGATCATTAATATCATTAAAAAGGAATAAAATGCACATTCAATAAAAAAGACTTTACAGCCAGCAGAATAGTTCACATTGAATGCAATGGCAGTAGAAGGGAGGCAGTGGCTTAGTGAGGTCATTACTAGACTATCAACCCAGGGACTCAGTTAATGTTCTAGGAAACTGGACTTGAATACAATGTTTAAAAAACTGGTTTTAGATTCTTAATTCCATCGCCAATAATCAGAAGAAATCCATCAGCCTCACTAGGACGGACAATAAATGCTGGAAAGCCAGGGACTCACAGATTCCACAAGTAGATTTTTTTTTTTAAAAATCAACATTTTTGTACCACAACATTTCAGTTGACCTAGACCTGCAGGAAACCCACTGTCAGGGAATGACAACAGTATAGGTGATCATTTGTGTTGTGGTAGTTTAAAAGTGGATACAATGCGTGTGACACGTGGGCATTTTCTGGGTGTTCTTGAGGTCTCCTCTCCCTGAAATGTTGATTTTTGATGCCTCATTTGACAACTGTTTTCTCCCCAGAAAAACACATTTTCTGATACATGCTGCTTTTCAGGAAAGAACAGATATAGTAACCAACGGTCTTGGTAAATTGCGCATTGCGGAAATCTTTTAAGTGAAATCGATATTCTGGTCTCTCGACTTCTAATTCTACTCCTCCACCACCATGCTTAACATCTCACACAACATAATGCTGAATGACGGTTTCTCCAAAATCAAGTTGGAGATACAAACTGGAAGCTCGTGTAGTTTAGGCAAGATGAAAGTCATCCTTTTCAGCTTCTCACAAAATCTTCAACTCCTAGATTCTGTCTATTCCCTTCCTTGGCTGTTCACTCAAAAGATGCACTATCACTGCACCCACTTGATTCACAGATCTTCAAATCCCAAATTTTATACTCTACCAAAATTACCTATTCCTAACATGACAACATTACACTCATCCATCTTTGCTTCACCATCACCACTGTCAAAAGTCTCACCCATATTTTCTGTCAGTAAATTCAATGTTACAGAGGCTTTTGAGGGTACCAAACACCACCCAGATTAAACATCAGCAGTCAGGATCATCATTGAAACAGTGGAGAAAGATGGAGAAGAAGCTGCACTTTCAAAGTGAATTCAGAGAGCCAATACTCAGCATACACAGCGAAGGGAGAAACAAGGATTTCACAAGACATAAATGCTCTTAAAGCATTTTCTTTTGTCCATCTTTTTGTCCGCCCTTGCATTTCACACACTTGCTGTTCGAGTAAAAATATACATCATTTACATTCACGTGGTGCCTCTCATCGTTTCAAAGTTCATCTTGAACAATAATTCAGACACAAGGAGTGAAAATTGGGCTACTAATTTGCATGCAAGGCCCTGCAATCGTCAGTAGGGTGAATTACCAGAGTATTGAATTTTTGGCAGAATTGAAAGAGGAGATGCACGGGAAAATAGCAGAATACTGGGAAGTCTATCTTCCTAACTCACTTTTGAGAATGACATCAATTACACCTGCCAGAGCAGACAGATGGACTTTTGACTTAAATGTCACATGAAAGAAGAAACTTCTTGCAATGCAGAAGTGGAACAGGACATGAACAGTTATAAATTAAAGATAACACTACCAAATGAGCCAAAAAGCTGAAAGCAAGGTAGCAGTTGTCCAAACCAGCACATTGTGATGAGCAATGTCAGAGTTCTGGGATTTGTATTTATCAGAAAGCAGCGTACATCGTTTCAGATGTCGCTCTTCCCGTATCCTGCCTTGACCCACGAAGACCACTTCACTAGAAGTCTCGCTACCTTATACCAGCCAAATTCTGGGTTGATAGTAAAGCAAAACACAATGTTCATCCCACATCACTTTTCAAATCATCAGACACATTTTGCTAAGGCTAAAGTGGACAAGATACATCTGCACAATGGGATATACTATCAAACCAAATACTACAAACTGCTCTCCGTTCCTCATCATGTAAATATGGAATGTCTTGTATAATGTGCTGTGCCTCAGTCCATGACTCCTGCCACTTACAGATGGCATTGACTCACTGAAGAAATTGCTCATCTTGCATCCCTCTTGAAAGATAGAAGCTAACTCAAAGAAGAGCCACCCTAAGTGTAATACATGTTCAAACCCCAAAAGGACTGTACTAACAATAGATGTCCGTGACTTGTACAGACCTGTCCTACCTGCCTATCTCCTTTTCCATCTATCCACTCCACCCTCTCCTCCCTGACCTATCACCTTCATCCCCTCCCCCACTCACCCATTGTACTCTATGCTGCTTTCTCCCCACCCCCACCCTCCTCGAGCTCATCTCTCCACGCTTCAGGCTCACTGCCTTTATTCCTGATGAAGGGCTTTTGCCCGAAACGTCAATTTCGCTGCTCCTTGGATGCTGCCTGAACTGCTGTGCTCTTCCAGCGCCACTAATCCAGAATCTGGTTTCCAGCATCTGCAGTCATTGTTTTTACTTCCCTAACAATAGATGTGCCTTCTCCACATGTCACTTTCCACCAAAGCCAAACACAAACTGACCATTTCATCTTCCAGTTTAAGATGTAGGATCTCATCACCATCTTTGTAATCCTTGGTGATTTCTGCTGATTTCCAAACATCCTCTGGATCAGGGATCCAAACCTTCGTATACTGCAAATAAAATACAAGATGATTAGTGGATAGAAAGCATTAAGGTACAGTGTGTGTTTTTAGGACCACACTGCAAGAAGCAGTCTGATCTTACTTTAACATACAAGAATCATGGTAACTGCTGCATTGTTTAAGACGACCCACCCTCAGAGCAACCAGAGAAAAGCATCCCTTAGGACAGCAGTCAGCCAGCCATTTGATTTTATGTTTATCAATAGATCTTTAAAATTTATTCTTAGAAGGACATACTGTTGACAACAGTTCACATTAAGTCAGTACCTTTATACCACGGGCTGTCTGTGGGATCAGTGCACCATTGGCTAAAACCATTTTCCTTTCATCAAAGGATTCATCAAGTCAATGAGTTTCAGGCAAGGGTGTCTCCAGGGACAAGAGGGCTGGTAGAATGTGCAAGCCATGTCCCTTATGGTCCAGAATGTGTTAATTTGGTCATTTCTGTTCTTGGGAATTCAAATTATTTGAAAAGTTTGAGGGCAACGTAACTAAGTAATATATTTATTAGAGGTGAAGGGGAAGCAACAAGCTCACTTTGTCAAGTCCAGGTTGTTATTGTTAGCTTTGATTTATTGGTAATACGTATGAAATGTGGGAATTAAAACCAGTCTGTGATGCGACTGAGGAATTGTACAGCAGCAGTCATCAGTAAGAAAATGCTGAGTTAGAACAGAGAATGAGAACTTCACAACTCATTGACCCAAACAGATTCTTTTCCATTTTTAATATAGATGCTTTGTCAATAATTTATTTTAGTTTCTAAAAGTCAAAATGTGCTAAATCTATTCGATATTCCACAATCATTTATTTAATTCCTTTAAAAAAGTTTCAAAAAGCTGTTACGATGAATACTGAAAATGTCACACTTTTTTCGAATTGATGTTAAGATATATACAGACACACTTAAAAAATTCCTTCAGAAGGGTCCCTGGACTCGAAGCGTTAAGTCAACTTCCTCTCCACAGCTGCTGCCAGACCTGCTAAGTTTCTCTAGCAAATTTTGTTTTTGCAGTTCATAAATCCTTGATCCTTTAATCACTCCTTTTAGGAGTATGAAGCTAATTCAGGTCACTTTCTAGTCCTCAAATGACATTGATAGAGTCACTGAAAAGGATTATTTTGAATTCTGGGGTCTAGTTCAGATGATCTGTGGAATATTAAAGCTTTGTGCGTTGTCTGAAGCACACATTTAATTGCCTTAGGAAAGTTACGCTTTCTTAGCTACTGTAACTGTAGAATAAAAATTTATGATGGAGTTAAGAGGATATATTGTAAAGCAAGATGAGCACTTGGCTCATCAGGCTGGCTCTGCCCAGAGCTCGTGTATGATTAGTACTGTATAATAAAATAACTGCAGATACAACCTACGAATACTGCCTGTCAATTCCCAAGGTATATCCAGTTTCTCCTCATAAATAACATGAAAATAAATTAAACTGTGCCATTATCACTGCTAAGCCTAATCACCCCAGTAATAAAAAAAATTCGATAAAGGCCAAAGAAAATGTTGATTAATTTAATCAATTACTTTTTCCAAAATGTCTAATCCACTACCCTCCAGGAGTAAAAAATTTTTTTTTCTCTAATGTTGCTAATGCACTTGAACGGTTCTAATGATATCACAAGCCCCAAAAGCAATATATTAAGAAAATGTCCTGAAATTCTTAAGGATGGTTTTCCAATGAAATGGTGGTGATCTGTAAAGTAGCTGAGTTTAAGAGAGAAAAAGTTGCCTTCACAATCCAATCAAACATCCTGTGAGCTTGTTAGACACCCCCTCTCTTAGATGGAGGAGAAATGTATTACGATGTCACATAACACAACTTTCAGTTATACACTAAAGCAATATTGGACGACAAGTGACGTGCAAAATTCAATAGAACTCAATCCTGCTGGCATACTAGAGCGAGCACAAATCTTCAAATTCTGAAGTCATACAAAGGTCACTACCAAACTTGATAAAAGTAGGCACTAGATCATTTTTAGGATTTACAAATGCTTGCTGAGTTCTATGGGTCAACCAATATTGCAGGAATATAATACGCAGAAATTCCTTTCCCCGTATGGGTTGGCATTTGTATTGTGTCAGAATTGATACAAGTATCTGCTAAAATATTTACTGAACATATTCTTAAGGATTTCAGATGAGTGGGTGAAAGTTCTCTCTGCAAGGCCATGTTACAAATTTCAATGCTAAATGAATTACACAGAGATCCAGTTGCCTATTAAGCATTTCATTTACAGTACACGAAATGTAACCTATTTGGCCTCATCATAGAACTGATATTTTAAAAATTAGTCAATATCTATGTAACTTATTAGTACAGATATTAGTTTGACCAGAATAGTAGGATAAAAGGTCTGCACAACCACAAGGGCAAATATTGTACTGTGCTGTACTTTTCTATATTCTAGACATCATGTGGGGTGGAGGGTGCAGGGGCAGAGAGTGCAGGAGTATGGTTGGAAAAGAAAAATCACACCTTTTACTTAAAGCTAGTCCAATTTAGCAGATTACATGCATTAGTAACACTCCAATACCTTGCCAAGAGACTACGTAAACCTCCAGGCGGTGAGTATTGGACAGCAAGTTATTCACACCAGACAGGGACATGAACTGAATGCACAGCCAGGCCCCGCCCAAACAGCAGAACAGAACACTCCCAACCACACCCCTGCCCCAATTATGGGTGGTGGTGTGCCTCACGTCCCATAACCTAACACCAACTATCACAATCCAGCATGATTTTGCCTCAACTTTATTACAAATTCTGCTGCAGCAGAATGTGTAAAAATCTGAAGTTTCTGTTCTGAGGTTGACTTTCACCTGAGCCAGAAGGTGCATTGGTCCCAAGTCACCTGCTATTACCAGTCAAATCAGCAGAGAATGAAAATAACATGAGATCAATTTCAAACACAATATCCTAATAAAATCAAGCTGGCGTTCCAAAACTAAACTGTAAACAAGGTCTTTCTCAAATGTTCACCTCAGATAGAATATAATTCACCCCTTCCATAATCAGAAAAGTTGATTATTTTTACACTGAGGGAAAGAGAACTGCAGTACACCGTCTGTGTTATGTGACATTACACTGGAAGATGTTACAACTTTGAACTTTGGAGTTGGTCCCTGACATATTTCATAAAGGCAAAGGTCAGTAAAAATTCCATTCTGGAGACATAATGGTCATCACTGCTATTAACTGGACAAAAAAAAAATCCATAAAAGGAAAGAGTAGCAGCAAAATCATACCATGGCACGAAACTTTTTATTGCTTGAATATTTATTTCTTGGAAATATAAATCTTCTGTTCATGCTTTAGTGACTACAATGGAGTAAATACTTTGTCTTCTGCCCCACCCAACTATGCAAATTCTTTGTATTATTGATACAAACTACAACAATAATCGATTTGTCTCTCAAATACTGGATTGTAAAGCAAATAACTTGCATAACCTATATTTTGTGCATACCTAGTACATAGTTTTCTACAGAAGAGAAACTGAGTGTAGTTAGGACCAAGAGGAAAGTCACTCGGCCCATCCAACCATTTAATTAGATCACGGATCATCTGTATCTCAATTTAGTTGGTAATTCACTTGAGATCAGCTGTTATAAGGCTTATTTAGGGGCGCAAAAACCAAACTTGGTAAACTGAAAGACAGATCATTGGACGGTTACCTTAGAGCATCTTAACAAATGACCAATGTATGGGTCACATATTGCATGGTGCGTAGACACACCGTTAATAATTTCCACACCCAAATTTGCATATTATTGCTGCAATTTCTTCCACTTGTTCCTGGAATTGATGAATTGAAGGCCAATGCCATGATTCTTCAGTCATCCAACAAAGACCAATATTCACAGCAGAGATGAAATAGAATGCTGACAAGCAGTTTTCTCACAAAGTTACCACAAAAAAAGACTATTGCTAATTTCAGCAAATGGCCATTTGGTTAACAAGAACCAAAGTTAATAAGCACAGAAACTGCTATTCACTTCTTACAACAAAGAAAGGAGGAGGGTGTGTTCTCTCTAGTCTTGCTACTACACAAGTCAGAATAGATATTGTGTTGTATCGAATGTCTATTGATGATATGGACAGCTTTCTCTATATTACAGTTAGAATGAATCAAATAACCAGATTTTTCTTGGAAATAACTCAAAATAATTCATTTTTTATTGCACAAAACTAATTCTGCATCTTCATTGAATAAATTTACACACAGTTTGTAATACAAAAGTATTAAATGTTTAGCCTTGCACACACACAATGGGAGAAATAAAATCAGATTTCTCCCAGCAGAGCTTTACTTTGGGGGAAACAATTTTAGTTAAAATTGTTAGTTCTCAAAAGGTAAAAAAGACAAAATATGCAATGTTCAGTTGGCCTTTGATTTGGGAATCTGGCACCCACGGTCATCTCCAGGGTCTTGACAGTTGCAATGTCTTCAGGAAGTGTTCCTGACACTCTTCAGGAACACAATCAGGTTTCCCATTCGATTCAGAATAATAGTTATTCAGAGAGAGGTAGGCAGACAGATGAGCAGCCTGTCCCTCAATAGCTTTCTCCCCCACCTGAATCAAAACAACCTCCACCTTCAGCACAGTACTGCTCAAACAAACCGTTAGCTCCTTTGCAGACAGGAAACACCAGGCTCCAGTCAGCATTAAGGACATCCAAACCAGTTGGCCCAACAGGGAAGTTTTTAATCTGAACAAGCCCGTGAGCACTGGCTGCACACAGTCATGTGACTTGCCCCTTAAAAGGGGACTGTCACAACATAACATACACCAACTATAATAGGAGAAAGAGCAGACTGCAAATGCTGGACATTAAAGGCTAAAAGTGTGGTGTTGGAAAAGCACAGCAGGTCATGAGGAATATTCCTGATGAAGGGCTTACACCCGAAACGTTGATTCTGCTGCTCCTCTGATGCTGCCTGACCTGCCATGCTTTTCCAACACTACACTTTTAGACCAACTATAATATACAACAGAAACAGCCAAACAAGTAAAATTAAACTGAAATATTGTAGTTTCCAAGAAATGCCTTGTTAAAAGAAAGTGTTTAAATGTGTCCTTCCATCAATCTTTAAAAAGTAAAGCCAGATACAGAAGTTGAAATAAATCAATTTTTCTGCAGTTCTTCAAAACTCAAGCTCTCAAAGTAAATACAAAGCCTTTATTAGACAAATCATTGCTTGCTGGTCAAACAGAAGAACTAGGAGCAGGAGAAGGCAATTCAGCCCCTCAAGCTTGCTCTGCCATTTAATATGATCATTGCTGATCGTATCTCAGCCTCAACTTCATTTCTCTGCCAGCTCTCCGTAACCCTTCATATCCATTAAAAGCCGATCTCCTCTTAAGTTTACTATGTTCCAGCATCCACCACACTTAGGAGTAGTGAATTCCACAGACTCTTCACATGAAATAATTTCTCATCTGTTTTAAATCCATTACCCATATTCCTCAAACTATGTTGTCTCATAGTAGACTATCCCTTGAAGAAACATTCATTCTACATCTACTTTGTCAATCCCATTTAGCATCTTACAATATATAACAATTAGATCTCCTCTAATTCTTCTAAACTTGAGACAGGATAGGCCTAAACTGTTCACTCTCTCGATAAGACAAACCCCTCATCTCTGGAATCAATCTACTGAACCTTCTCTGAACGGACTTCAATATAACTACATTCCTCCTCAGGCAAGGGGACCAAAACTACACGCAGTATTCCAGGTACAGTTTTACTAGTGCTTTGTGCAGTTGAAACAACACTAATTTCTAAAGGAATAAATATAAAAGTAATGTCAAAATTCCATTTACCTTCATTATTACCCATATACTAGTTTTATGTGATTTATGCACAAAAACACTCAGGTCCTTCTGCACTGAAGTTTCTCTCCATTTCAACAATAAGTTGCCTTTCTGTTCATCCAAGCAACATGAATACCTCTAACCTATCCACATTAAACACCATCTGCCAAATTCTTGCCCAAACTATCCATATCCACTTGAAAATTTCTTATTTCTTTATTGCAACTTACTTATTTTAGCATCACTTATGAAGTTGGCTGCAATACTTTCTAATCCCTGCTTCAAAGTCATTGATACAAATTGTAAGTAGTTAGAGTCAGAGGACCAAACCCTTCTGTGTCTCATTAGCTACGTTCACCAACCATTAAAAAAAATCTATTCATCCCAACTTTCTGCTTTCTGTTAGTAAGCCATCTTTGTCAGAACATTGGAGTATTTCCCCTTCTTCACCAACAGTCCCAATCAAGATCAAACTCAACACAAGGATCATTCTGAGATTGCTGGTTAAGCATGACACAGTACTGCACTTAGGAGTGCCCTTCTCAAATTCACAAGACACTCCCAAATTAGAGTCATAGGACATAATACTTCAGCCTATAGTTGGCAATCCTGGAAGTGGGAAGGCAACTTATTTCATTGCTGCTTAGCTTCCGAAGCTCTAGTGAAAACAATCCAAGTTTGTCCAGCCTCTCCTTACAGCTAATAGACTCTTCTGCATCCTTACCAAAGCCTCCACATCCTTGCGATAGTGTGGCAATCGGAACTGCACACAATACTCCAAACTAAAAGCTTATACAGCTGCACATGACTTGCCAACTTTTGTCCTCAATGCCCTGACCAATGAAGGTAAGCATGCCATATGCCTTCTTTACCACTTTATCCACTTGTTACATTTCAGCGAACTATGGACCTGTACCCCAAGATTCCTCAGCATATCTGTCTGCTCCTATAGGTCCTGCCATTTACTGCACACTTTCCTCTTGCACTTGACCTCCCAAAATGCATCACCTCATTCGTGTCCAGATTAAACTCCATCTGCTACTTCTCCACTCAACTTTCCAACTGATATACATCCTGCTGTATCTTTTGACAACTTTCCTCACTATCCACAAATCCAATTTTTGTGTCATCTGTAAACTTACTAATCAGCCCACCTACATTTTCATCCAAATATCATTTATATCATATCTTCAACCATCTTAGTCACTTCCTCGAAAAACTCAATCAAATTTGAGAGACAAAACATCTCCGCACAAAGCCATTTTGACCATCCATAATAAATCCATTCTTTTCCAAGTAAGTAAGTCCTATCCCTGTGTGCGTGTTTCAATAAATTTCCCTACTACTGACCTCAGGGTCACCAGCCTATGAAATACTATATTGTCCCTGTTGAAAGTGTGGTGCTGGAAAAGCACAGATCAGGCAGCATCTGAGGAACAGAAGAATCAACATTTTGGGCATAAGCTCATCAGGAATCCTGATCCTGATGAAGGGTTTATGCCCGAAATGTCGATTCTCCTGCTCTTCAAATGCTGCCTGACCTGCTGTGCTTTTCCAGCACCACACTGTCAACCCTGATCTCCAGCACCTGCAGTCCTCACTTTCTCCTCCTGGATTGTCCCTGTTGTCTTTTCTAAAAAAAGAAACAACATTGGTTATTTTCCATGCTTCTGGGACCTTGCTTGTGGCTAAAGACAACTCAAAAATCTGTGTCAAGGCCCCACTGATCTCCTCCCTTGCCTCCCTCAGAATCTTGGGATCGATCAGTTGGAGTCCTGGGGACTTATCTACAATCAACAGATTAATGCATGAGCACCCCAAGGTCCTTTTCTTCCTATAATCTCTTTCGAATTATTCCAATAAGTCTACATTGCTTTTCTCAATGCCTTCAGCCAAAGTGCAGACATTTCTATATTAAATTCTACCCACCATTTACTTGCTTATTCTGTTTGTCTGTTTTCATCCTGTTGCAGACAATTCACGTACTAATTACCTCTCCAAGTTTGGTCAGACAAATTTTGGAATATTACCCAAATTTGAAGATCCAAGTCATTTATACAGCAGAAAATGCAATGGTTTTAAAACTAACCTTGGGACACAACAGTCCACCATCCTCCAGTTCAAAATACATCCATCTACTCTTTAGCCTTTAAGCCAACTGCACACCACCACTGCTGTCCCATAAGAAACATTTTTATTTCATTGCTTGACTCTAAATTTCTCAATCCGGTGCTTAAAAAAAACACTACGCAGAAAGTGAAAGTCTTGTATTTAAAAACTGAAGGTGTGTCTAAGCTGTGAGTAACCTGAAGCAGTCTCATGCAGCTTTGTTGCCTCCTACATAGGAACAATGAGTCAGCTGTCTGCTTTTTCCAATGCCTAATTTATAACGTCATTATACTGTAGGCAACTTCTATCACCTGATCTAGGTGCTGCCCCAATTCAATCATCAGCCTGCAGCATTCAGCCAATAATTGTTCAGATCATCACAACACAATTCTGGGGAAATGGGTGGGTGCTCACAGCCCAAATCCAAAACACTCCAATCTGTGTCACTTCTGGGGAAGGATTCTGACATTTATGCAAATGTTACTCAACGTTACTTTTATTTCCATGTCTGTTTTCATCCAGTTTGGCTAGTTTAGTGGGACAGGAAGGAATAGCTCTTTCTTTTCTTAACTCAATGCCACATGAAACAACAATCTAGATCTAAATCTGTCGGTTAGTTGATGCAGCTGGGTTTGATAGTTTATATGTTGGGAGCTAGTTCACTGATGCCATCCAATATTAAAAAGGTGAATGACAAAAGATAATTAAGTCTGGGGAATTTTATGGGTGTGGAAGTAACCAGAGAGAAAGTCACTCAGTTTAGTAATTAGTTATGATTAACAAATACCTGGCTTTATGCTCTCAACCAACTCAGACAATAGGGATACCTATGCAAGAAAAAACAAGCTGTAACATGAAGGGTATTGACATTTCCAAACTGCTGCAACTGTGGCAAGATGTAAGCGCAATTCCATAAAATTATAAAGGGCTTCCGAAAATTCAAATAATACTTTGCAGCTTCTGATCAGGATGAAGTTTGTTCCTGTGTTTTCAATGAGCCTGTGAGGCATTTTGTACGATTTGGACCGGAAGTTAGATGACTTCCTTTTTGTGCAGACATCCCTTAAAAAGAGAAAGGGCATAAGGAGACTATTTTTTCCATTTCTGGAGACCAATGCCTTGTTTGAAGGAAGTTTGGCAACTGTGACTATCCAAAAATTAACCCGTTTCACAACATAAAGTTCACTTAAAGTCCCCATGCAAATATCAATTAATGTGTACCATGGCACTTAATGGACCACTGCTCAATGCACATCTCCACAAAATTTCAAATACTCTATTAATTTCCAAAGCTGCCTTTGAATTTTTTTATTATTGCAGCAAAGAGGTTTGCAGTTAGGTGGGGAGCAAAAGCTGTCAAACCAATATTTGGAAGGTGTACTAAACAGGAACTCGTTTAACAAGTGAATAAAGTCATTCAAAATTATGCTCCTTATAATTTTCTAAGATGTAAAGTAAGATACAAATAAAAGTTGAAAATTGCAACACCCCCACAAAAAGTGATAAATATTTCTGCAGACTCCAGCTACAGAATGATATAAACTTCAACAATGTCAAATGCACTGATACTTTAAGTAGTATGCAATTGTCAGTGCATAACTCTCAGCTATTTTGAGGAAAATGATAACAAGTACCAATGTCTTAAGCAGTGGTGCTGACTCGACCAATTCAGGCAACTCCAATACAATTGAGGCAGCTAAAGACTGACTGACAATACATTCAGAAATATGGGTGAAAATTACTATTGATTGAAATTCTGAAGAATAATAAAAAATAACAAACAAACTGAAATCACTAGATTGACTAACAAGATAGGAATCGAAAAGTTTGGTGCTGGAAAAGCACAGAAGGTCAGGCAGCATCCAAAGAACAGTAGAATCGATATTTCGGGCATTAGCCCTTCATCAGGAATAACAAGATATGACCCTTGCACAATTCAATCAAATCAAGAAAGGTTGGTCAACACTCAGTGAAATAGAACAGAATGTCAACTAAATTTTGGGAGTATTTGTTGATGCAAACCTGGTATTGAGTAACTAACTAGGCTATGACAAAATATGGAAAATATCACACACACAGTTGCAATATTAGCAGTTACAAAAAGAACTAGCATTCTTCCAGTACATGAAAACGTGTAAAAATATATTTCTGTCATTTAAAGCATAGTAAAAGAAAAAGACACCGAGTCAAAAGATAAACAAGGAGGACAGACAAAATGATTGCTCAAAGAACTAAGTTTAAAGGAAGATCTTGAACGAGTAGAACAGTGTAGAAATTCACCAATGTAGCATCTTCCAAAGGTTTGTGTGTGGAATGAACTGCCAGAGGAAATGATGGATGTGGGTACAGTTACAAAGTTTAAGATGTTTGGATAAATACATTAATTAAGACATGTTTGGAGGATATGGGCCAAGCACAGGCAGGTGAAACTAGTTTGGTTTGGGATTATGATCAGCATGCACTGGTCAGACTGAAGGGTCCACTTCCATGCTCTATGACTCTATATTTACTATCATCTAGAAGGTAGTAATTATAGAGCAGTGTGTACCTGGAAACACTACCAACCTGCAAATTCCCTTCCAAGCCACTCTCCGTCGCGACCTGAAAATATATCACTGCTCCTTCAATCTCACTGGATCAAAATCCTGTACCTACAACAAATGGGAAGCAACAGTTCAACAAGGCAACTCACCAACACCTTCTCAAGGGATAGGCAATAAGTGTTGGCCCAACGAGGGATGCCCACATTCCGTACATTTAAAAATAACTTCAATCTGGCTTCAAAGTATTACATTTCTTATAGACAAAATATTTGTTCATTTGGTAGTCACAGACAGATAATCCTTTAGTAGCCTTTTTAGGGTCTCAAACTCTGAGATAATTACCTTTTACAACTCCAGCTTAAACAGTATAACAACCATTTGCATAAAGTCAACAAACTGATGCCAAAGCTCAGTCTTTAAATGTATTCAAAGTTAAGATTGATCTGATTACCAGTGAGAGAGACATGGGTGCAGCATGGAGAAAAATTTTTTAAAAGTCTTTGATCATCTATAGTTATCTTAAATGGTGGAATAGGCCCAATAGTAATTTATTCCTCGGTTCCTACCTATAACTGGTGCTTTGTTAACCAACATAGTCCCGAAGACTCCATTTTAAAATTTACTGACAGCTTTATTTTTTGCCCCGTGACGAAAGATTTGAAAACCACAGACAAAGACACTAAGCAGACTGCATCAGACTTTTAAGAGTATTTTCATCTCCTCCATTGATTCATGACTCCAATATGGTGGGTTCAAATCCATTGCAACAGCCTAAATACATCTGTTTGAATTCAATACAATGTTCAAATGGGCCTTTAAGTTCAGGCTTCCTGCAGTTTCCCAAATCATACCCATTCTTTCCCCTGCTGGCAAAAAATAGATCGATCAATGTGGAGGCAGAACCTGCGCATTCTGGCCCAAACCACCATTTCTCAAGATCTACACCTGAGAAACAGGACATTTTGCAAGAATGTAAATTCAAGGGGGAAACTATCATTTATACTTCATGAGAGGATAGTGCTGATCATTGGCAAGTGAACTCTAATTGTAGACATGCTGCAAATGAGAATGCACCCATAATCCTAAATTTGTTACCAGCAAATTAGTGACTGTAGAATTACAACTAATTATAGACATTGTTTTACAAGTGCCAGCTGATTGGGTAAGGTCAATACCTTGCATGTTGTAAACAGCTGAAGGGATATGCTGTATGATATAATCTCCCAGTTTGGCCTGCACACCTGGAACTCCACCAATACTGAAATTCAGACATGACATTACTCATTTAAGTGACAGACAGCTGTCACAAGAGTGTCTAACATTAGACGTAACTTTGCATTTGGACAACATTCGACAAATATAGCCCTGGTTGTGTAAGGAATTACCCAGAGAACTAATTTAGGATTGTCAGCCAGGTTTGCAGTGTAGTGCATTTGCATGAACTGCATATATGTTGGGTTCTGTCCTTCCTAGGACAGAAAGAAAATGTACACACATTGCACCTGTTTTAACTTGGCACAATAAATGACGGCCCTTCACTGGTCCCTTTCACTGACCAGGGCTAATCTGCCTGATTTAAAGTTAAACAAAGCCTGACTGTAAACAGTCAATTAGAATCAATGAGTGCAATTTTCATGGCAACTCCAATAATCAGCACTCTGCTTTCAATTAGGAGAAAGTGAGGACTGCAGATGCTGGAGATCAGAGCTGAAAAATGTGTTGCTGGAAAAGTGCAGCAGGTCAGGCAGCATCCAAGGAGCAGGAGAATCGACGTTTCGGTGCCTGAAGGGCTTATGCCCGAAACGTCGATTCTCCTGCTCCTTGGATGCTGCCTACCTGCTGCACTTTTCCAGCAACACATTTTTCAACTCTGCTTTCAATCCAAGTGTTGGTATTCTTGTGAAATGTCCTGATGAGTGCAAGAGGAAAATCTTTGACAATTTGTCCTTTTCACCAATACTTTTGAATATGGCCTGTTAAAATTATTTGCAACAAATCTAGAAATCAATGTACATAAATCAGGATATTAAATGTGGATCTGACTAAATCTCTGTGAAACCTCAACCCATTGGAAGCAATGGAAGTATCGTCACAATAGATCTAAACCTCTGTCCATGGAAACCCCAACATCTTTCTTTGCTGATCATAGCAAAATGTTTGAAAATAAAACTCAACTGCTAACATCTTATTTAAAAATAGAGGAAGTCGGCAGTAGGATTGTTTAATTAAGTAAATGGGCGTATTGTGTTTGTATGTGTGAAATCTACATGATCACTCTTCCAATTCTGACATTTTTTACATTAGGGGAAATTTTGCAGATTTTAGGAATTGCAATAATTTGCAGTGATCCTAGAACAGCGTACATTAGGGAAAACCTAATGACAGATCCAGATTCTGCTCTAACAATGAAGTTTTCCACAAATCTTCAATATATATTCATTACAGGACTGATATTTTTCCATTCTCAAATTAAGTAATTTAACAACCTCTCAGATTAGCAGTTTATCCCTAGACTATGGAAGGGTGTGTTATACGTTCTTTACCTGTGCAGCTCATTTTATTATACTGTCAGTAGGGTGGACTATGATTTCATCTGCCTAGGCACATATTCCGAGACAAACCAGGCATTCTCACCCTTCTTCCACATTATCCCCTCCACACTATACCCCCGCTGCTGATGCCGCCTCCCCCCCACCTCCGAACTGCAAATTGCTCAATGCTGACCTACAGTTTCTCTTTAATCCACAACTACTCCTAACTGACTCCTACTTTCATCAAAATCATATTCCAACACTAAGCCCAATAAATGGACACCTCGTCCATCTGCATAAACAAGAATGTAGAACGGCATGGATTTTATACTTGGTATCTCTTGTGGGTTCCAATTATCTGCCAGTTACTTTGCAAAATCATTAGCACTATAGCACACCCTTAGCATTACTCAATTATTGACATCAGCCAACACTAATTAAGTCAGGGCCTAATACACAGATACAAAGCCTGAAGGAGTTGTTCATGGACTACAGTATCAACAAATTACTAATCAAGTATGAAGCAATATTAATGATGCAGTGTGATTAGTTTCCTGTCAGCTTAAGCTCTCCAACAGAAAGTCAACTGCTTCAATGAAAACCATCAATTGTTTCAAGAAACTGGTGGTCTTCAGTGGTATCCCACAGAAATATAAGTTACAAGAACAGAGACAATTTTTTTTGTTTTTCTTCAATTCTTTCTGAAGACAAAACTGTGCGGAGTAGAGCAATGCAGACAAGCAGGACGCTGGAAGAACACAGCAAGCCAGGCAGCGTCAGGAAGTGGAGAAGTCAATGTTTTGAGTGTAACCCTTCTTCAGGATTGGGGGTGGGTGTAGGGGGAGCTGCAGATAAAGGGAGTTGGGGGGCAGGGTGATGAAGTGGGGATAGTGAAGACAGGTAGACGGTATGACCTGGTTGGTCAATGGGAGGAATGAATCTGTTTGGTGGCTACAAGAAAGGGTTGAGGAGGCAGGTGATAGGGAGGGAGGGGGCTGGAAGGGAGTCGAGGAATGGAAAGGGGGGTTATTTGAAATTGGAGAGCTCAATGTTGAGTCCTCCAGGCTGCAAGCTGCCCTTGCAGAAGCGGAAGTGCTGTTCCTCCAATTTGCCATCTGATTTGCTGTGGCAATGGAGAAGGCAAAGGATGATTATGTCGGAAAGGGAGTGGGAAGGGGAATTGAAATGGGCAGTGACTGGGAAGTCCGGTCGGCCCCTACGGGCCCAGCTGAGATGCTCGGCGAAATGTTCCCTTAGTTTACATTTGGTGCAATGTGCCAGTCTTAGCAAAGTTGCAAAGACAGGATGCAGAGTCACTGGGAGCAGAGATACTATCACGAAAAAGGGTCACAACTGCATTATTTAGGCTTCAATCACAGGAGGGAGCAGAGGTTAACTTGGTATACAGGGGGTTAATATAATAGGAATATCAAAGGATATCAATTCCGAATCCCAGGGCAAATGATCTGTGGTCATGGGTTCAAATCCAAACAGGGCATACCAGCAGAGGGGGGAGCACATTGATGTGCAACACTTAGTAGGGAGATGCCCTAGGAATCTTCAGCACTGAGTCCAAACTCCATGAAATCTCAAATGTTCAGACCAAATAAAGGCAAGGAAATCCCCTGATTAACACATGCCTTGATTCCCTCCTCTCCTTTCTCTCCCATGCTCCCACGATGGTGAATCAGTACTCCATGATAAATACCACTTGGTGGAAGCCCTGAGGATCACAAGGGTACAGAATGTACTCTGAGGGATTTCAATGTCTATCCTTAGAATGGCTCAGCAGTACCGTATTGATCAAGCTAATGATGTAGCTGCTAGACAAGGTCTGCAGCAGGTGGCAAGGGAAACAAGAGGGGAAAAAAAATACACAATGTAATTTTCACCAATCTGCCTGCTGCAGATGCATCTGTCCAGGACAGTATCGGTAAGGGTGACCACTGCATAGTGCCTTTGGTGACAAAGTCCTGTTTTCACATCATGAATATCCTCCATTGCGTTGAGTGGCACCATCACCATGCTAAATGGCATAGATCTGAGGTGCTGCGGGTCATCACTAGTAACAGAATGTACTCTAACACAATCTGTAACCTCATAAGTCAGCATAGCTCCCACTCAACTATGGCCATCAAATGATTTGGAGATGCCGGTGTTGGACTGGGTGTACAAAAGTTAAAAATCACACAACACCAGGTTATAGTCCAACAGGTTTAATTGGAAGCACACTAGCTTTTGGAGCGACGCTCCTTCAATTACCTGATGAAGGAGCGTCGCTCCGAAAGCTCGTGTGCTTCCAATTAAACCTGTTGGACTATAACCTGGTATTGTGTGATTTTTAACTTTGTATGACCATCAAACCAAGGGATGTCTGGTTGAAAGAAGAGTGGAGTGGGGACAGCACCAAAATGCCTTAAAAAAAAATTAGGCGTCCATCTAAAGTTACAAAAGACTATTTCACGTCAAAACTGCATAATCACTAAGTGCTAGACAGAACTAAATAATTCAACAACCAATGGACCAAATCAAAACTCTGTAATCCTGCCACATTCAGTTGTGAAAGGTGGTGGACAATTAAACTGGAGGCGGCAGATCCATAAATATCCGTATCCTCAATGATGTGGAAGCCCAACACAGTGTAAAGGATAAGGCATTCGCAGCAAGCTTCAGTCAGAAATGCTTTGAGTGATCCATTCCAGCTTCCTCCAAAAAGGTCTGCAGCATCACGGCCAATTCAATTCACTTCACATGGTATCAAGAAATGGTTAGAGGCACTGGCTAATGCAAAGGGAGTAGTACAGAAGACATGGTGGTCCAGAACATGCCAAACTCTAGCCAT
The DNA here is from genome assembly GCF_037043375.1 of Chiloscyllium plagiosum. Taxonomy (NCBI): domain Eukaryota; kingdom Metazoa; phylum Chordata; class Chondrichthyes; order Orectolobiformes; family Hemiscylliidae; genus Chiloscyllium; species Chiloscyllium plagiosum. The sequence continues at coordinate 130,678,289 of NW_028270139.1, read as the reverse complement.
GTTGTTCTAGTACAGCTATAACACTGATATCTACCTAACAATGTGGAAAATTCAACTGATTCAACAATGACCATCATAACATCTTAAGTGTGGATATTTGCTCATGATTGTACAATTTTCAGCACCATTTACGACTCTACATATACTGAAACATGTCTAAAAATTCAGTAAGACCTGGCAAGTAACATTCATGCTGCACAAGTGCCAGGCAATAACCATCTCTAAAAGAAGAAAATCTAACAATTGCCCTTTGACGTTTGATAGCGTGTCACTGAAACTCCCACTGTCAACGTCCTGGTGATTACTGTCATGATTGTAACAAGGTCAGCCAGGTAGACTTCACAGAAAACAAGTTCCCTGATTGGAAGGATTACAGCCCAATTGGGGAGCCCAGGCTGACAGATCTAAACATTAGTGTCAGAGGTTCTGTTCAGTCGAACAGCTGGGGTCTGAGAAAGCTGCATCAGGCTCAAGGACTTTCCACATGCAAATGAAGAGTGAGTTAGTGACAGGATAGTGGCCTCTGAAGTTATTTTAGTGGTGACAAGAGAAAAGCACAGTCCTTGAGAAATTCACTTGCCACAGTTGTCTTTGAGTTGGGGTAAGCACGATGTCATTGTTTGGGAAGTTTGACTCATTCGATCCTGAAGACTGGGCCCAAAATGTGAAAATAATGTGTTTTTTTTCATCTGGGCAAATGACATTGGGGCAGATGAAAAGCAATGTCCAATTCTCCTGACAGCTTGTGGATCTGCAGCTTTTTCACTTATTAGGAGCCTAACTTAATCTGAGGCACCACATCCTAAAAGCTTTCAAGAATTGACAGATTTAGTTCAGGAATATTACGACTCCAAGATTCCTCCAATCCTGAGGCACTATTGGTTTTACTCAGCAATTCATGAACCGGGGAATCCATATTGGGATTTTTGACAAGGCTAAGACAACTGGCAAAGGCAAGTGCCTTTACATTAACCCTTAATGAGATATTGAGAGACTATTTGGTATTTGGGATTAAGGATGTAACTATGCAGAAGCACCTACTAACTGAAGCTCAGCTGGACTTCAAACAGACACTGCAACTGGCTTTATCATTGGCAAATGGAGCTTATGAGTTTCAGGGTATTCTCATGGAAGTGGAAACCCTTGCCAGTCTCTGAGCTGGAGAACACCACTCGAGTGAAGGCAATTGCATAGTCTCAGTCAGAACATATCCTGAACACAGGGACTCCAGGCAGCCCACAGCAAAACTCCAAAACAAAGTCAAGCCTCTGCCAAACAGTTAAAATTTACTTCAGCATCTGGGCTGACAAGTCATTTTACTCCAGTAAGCAGGAGTTGAGATAGCAAGAAAGTCCCGCTAGACTTGAATGGAACCATCTATTTCTAATGGTGACCAATACAGGTGTGGCTGTTTGTGATTGCAGAACCAGAATTTAACAAAATTTACTCTGGACCCCAAATCCTTGGCTAGACAGAGAACCTATCTGGTCTCTTAGGAGAAGAAGCTGGTTCAGTTACCACTGATTTTAGTACAAGGCTCAGGCTCAAGCTTGATAGGGCAAAATTGGTTGGGAAAGATTGATCTAGAATGGATAAACATGTTTTGATTAGAAAATGGCAGCCTGAGTGAAGTCCTAATTAAATACCTGTAAGTTTTTCAGGACGGTCGATCATCAAAGCCAAGGCCACTTTGCATGTTGACCAGGAAGCAATTCCACCATTCTGCAACGCCCCACCCAGAAAAGGTAGAGGCAGAAATTAGCAAAGAAACCAGTCCAGTTCACAGAATGGGCAGCATCGGTCATACCAACTATGAAGGCCGCTGGGTGGTTCACTTTTGTGGAGATTTTGAACAAATAGTAAATTGCATTTTTGCAGTTCCAAAAATACCCAATCTCTTTCAGAGAGGATTCACACATAAATGCTGCCCTCCACAAAGCTGGACATAAGCCATGGGTAGTTGCAATTTCAGTTCGGTGAAGATTCTAAAATGTATGCCACAATTAAAACCCACAAAGGTTTGTGCCATTTGGGGTTTGTCAGCCTGTGTAATTTTTCAACGGATGGTGGAAAGGTCACTGGAAGAGTCTGCAATGGTTTAAATTTTCTGGACACACTTCCAGTTACAGCTGATAATATCAGACTTTGGACATAGAGAGATCTGATCCTGGTAAAACTGAAATAGCTGGTGGTGATACGGGAAACCAAAAGGACCATCATAACCAGAATTGAAATATTTTTGTAACTGGACAGAGCAGATCACACTAGAAGACACATTATGGGGAGCAAGAGCGATTGCTCTGAGCAAAGGTCACTGCCAGATACTGGCTGAACTCCACCAGGGGTTTCCAAAATGAAGATGCTGTTGAGAAATTATGTCTGGCGGCCAGGATTGGGTGCAGACACAGCCATGTTGGTGGGGCAGTGCCCAGAGTGCCAACAAGGTCAAAAATTACGACCAGCAGTTCCCCCACAAGTTGACTATGTTGGTCATTTCATGAACCAGTTTCCTTAGTCATCGTGGACGCCCACTCAAAGTGGCTGGACAAGCAGAGTTAATTCATCAAACACAGGGACAACAATTGCAAAACTTTTGCAATATACAGACATCTGGGAGTGTTGGTCACAGATAACAGGCCATCATTTACTAGCAGGGAATCAAAGGATTTCCTAAATTCAAATGATATGCGACAAAGGACAGCACCAGATCATCCATCATTCAATGGTCTGGCAGAAACAGCAGTCCAAACTTTGAAGGTAAGCTTAAAGAAATTGCCTTTAGATTCACTGCAAACCAAATTGTCCCAGTTTCTATTTGATTATAGGCTCACTCCTGATGCAACGACAGGGTTAGCTCCAGAGTTGCTAATGGGGAGAAGGTGCCGTATCAGATTAAATTTGATTTGCCGAGGTGGGTCAGGAGGGTGGGAAGTGGTGACTTGGCATCAGAAATGTCAAGACTCCACTAAGCGAGAGAGGCAGTTTACTTAAGGGGACAAGGTCTGGTGTAGGAACCACAGGAATACCCCTGCCTGGGTAAGAGACATGGTTGACGTGAGGTCAGGTCCAGTGATGTATAAAAAGTTAGAGTAGGTGCAACGGTCCCGAACAAGTACCTGGTCCATATGAAAGCTGCAAGCTCAAAAAAAAAGTACAGGAGCAAAACATGCTCAGCTCAACTACCTTTTCAACTGTCCCAGAACTCATCTCCATGGCCTCTCACTCTCCACCACATGGAGAAGATACATCGAAATTGGAGATGGACACGGTGGATGTCGATGTCTTGACACCTTTGTCATCTGAGGAAGAGAATGAATTTCTTCCAAGATGCTCAGTGCACAAGAGGCGAGCCACTGTGTGTTACATGGAGTTGGTCTCAGAGGCAGAGCTAAAATGTCTCAGGGGCAGTTACAAAATAAAGAACAGCCCTATATCCTCAGACTCAGAGGGAGCAGGATCTAGTGATTGTAACAAGGTCAGCCAGGTGGACTTCATAGAATATAAGTTCCCTGATCGGGGCTGCTAGTCTGGCCCAATCAGGGAGCCTTGGCTGACAGATATAAATAGGAGTGTCAGAGGTTCAGTTCACTCAGAGCTGGATGAGCGGCAAGGACTTTCCACGTGTAATTAAAGTGTGACTTGGTGACGGGACACAGGCCTCTGGAGTTACATAAATTACCACTGACCAGAAACTGAACCAATCTCACCTGTATCAAGACAATGGCTACAAAAGCCGGTCAGAGGCTAGGAATACTGCAGCAAATTCATAGGAACACTACTTGCAAGTCTCATCCAAGCCACACTCAATCCTGACAAACAAATTACAGTTCCTTCAGTGACACTGGATCAAAACCAGTAACACCCTGCCTAATAGCATTATGGGTGTACTTCTACCTCGTGGATCGGTGTGGTTTAACAAATGGTAGCTCATCTCCATTGTCTCAAGGGCATCAAGGAATGCCCAAAGAATGCCGGTCTGGCCTGTGATATCCAAATGATCTGAACAGATCAAGCAAAAATAAAAGTGTGCAAGTCTGAGTGTGGGGGAGGAAAAAAACCAGCTGGATATATGAGGGATAGATCAAACCAAGAAAGCAGGCCCAGGATTACATAACAGATTCATGAGTAAAGTAAAAAAAGATGACCAGCATCAGAATTACATGAACAGAATGGGGACATACTAAAATCGGCTGAGGTTATATTAAGGTAATGACGTCACTTACTGCTCAATACAATGGTCATAATATTATTAAAAAAACAAAAACACAAAGCTTTAGGTAATAGATATATTCATTGCCCTTGTACAACAGGGAAAAAAGTTCAATGTGTTAAAGTTCTTCATCTGAACAAAATCTTCTAAAGATACATGATGCAGTTATTCAGAATTCAAACAAGTTCAGCCTCTAGCAAATTTGACAAAACAAAAAGCACTTCTGAACACAAGATAAATTTATCCTGCAGAAGAGCTTTAATGCTTTGAATTAGAGCATGTTTGTGCCCCTGAAGGTTTTGAATGTAAATGCATTGCCCAGTCAGGTACTGATGTAGATTCAGTGGATTTCTGCTAGAATAGCCTCACCACTCTACATTCATGAACAAATATAAATTAGCCAGGCTCTGTAGCGCTCCAGACTGATCTACTTATTAACAGCATCCTCAGAGTCTCATAGTAGTTCTGATGCACTGGCCAAAGGTAATGGCAGTAACTACGTTCAAACAACAATAGCTTAAATCTTTATCACTAAGGAGCATCTCCTGCCAAAAGGTCCAAGGTGAGAGGAGAAAGAAATGTTTGGTCCCAGTTGGGGTTTCCATATTTCAAAAACATGCCAACACTCAATGTCTGGTTCAAAAGAATGATAAACGGAGTACAGCATTAATAGGAAATGAGACCAGGTTTGACGGAAGGAGAAAGAAGGCGGCAAAATATTTGCAAATAAATTTAAAATGACAGTGGTCAATATGCTTCATGTGATTTGTAAAGTGATACAACTTTATGACTTTATGTAGTGGACAGCGAAGAAGGTTACCTCAGATTACAACAGGATCTTGACCAGATGGGCCAATGGTTTCAGTAGTGGCAGATGGAGTTTAAATTTAGATAAAGGCGAGGTGCTGCATTTTGGGAAAGCAAATCTTAGCAGGGCTTATACACTTAATGGTAAGGTCCTAGGGAGTGTTGTTGAACAAAGAGACTTTGGAGTTCAGGTTCATAGCTCCATGAAAGTAGAGTCGCAGGTAGAGAGGATAGTGAATAAGGGGTTTGGTATGTTTTCCTTTATTGGATAGAGCATTGAGTACAGGAGTTGGGAGGTCATTTTGCAGCTGTACAGGACATTGGTTAGGCCACTGTTGGAATATCGTCTGCAATTCTGGTCTCCTTCCTATCAGAAGGATGTTGTAAAACTTGAAAGGGTTCAGAAAAGATTTACAAGGATGTTGCCAGAGTTGAGCTACAGCAAAAGGCCAACTATGCTGGGCCTGTTTTCCTGGAGCGTCAGAGACTGAGTGGTGACCTCAGAGGTTTAGAAAATCATGAGGGGCATGGATAGGGTAAATAGACAAAGTCTTTTCCCTGGGGTGGGGGAGTCCAGAATTAGAGGGCATAGGTTTAGGGTGAGAGCGGAAAGATATAAAAGGGGCAACTTTTTCACACAGGTTTGTGCATGTATGGAATGAGCTGCCAGAGAAAAGTGGTGGAGCTTGGTAGAATTACAGCATTTAAAAGGCATCTGGATAGGTATATGAATAGAATCGCTTTTGAAGGATATAGACCAAGTACTGGCAAATGAGACTAGATTAGGGTCGGATATCTGGTTGCATGGACAAGTTGGACTAAAGGGTCTGTTTCCATACTATACATCTCTACGACAGTATGACTCTGTGACTAGTTATTTAATATTCTCTAAAAAACAATGTAAGACATTTTCCTGATCTCAGCGTAACTTTAATCCAATTTTCCAATGCACTGGGAATGCAACAATTCTGCTGTGGTTATCGGTTTTTTTTATTTAATGGAGGATGTGCCATTATTCAGTTTATCAACCACCAAGTAGAATATCATTGGATGATTTCACAGGGAAGTCACTATGAATGGAACAGTAGTTAACTTTGTTAAAATGGAATAATATAATGCAAATCCTCTTATACACAACCCTCTATATAAAACCATAATTGCTATTTTATAAATTAGCACTGCTTTCAGAGGTAAAGTTTCATTCTTTCACCTAAACCCAGCCTATAGATGAAAAGCAAAATATTGATTTTGATAAACATGATAAGTGACACACGTTCATGCAATTTTCAAGTTTAAACTGGAATTGTATTCTAAACGGGTGAAGCAGAACGTCAGCCTGAAATTATTACTATGTCACTGCCTTCCCCAAGTAGATATCATGAGATCTTGCCAGTAATGGAAGGGCATTTTTACATATTTACTTTCAATCCACATTATACAAAATAAAAATTTGCATGTTTCATGTATATTGAGTTACACAATATACATGACTATTCTAATGCATTAGCCAGTTTGGTACACTCATTTGTCTCAGCATTTGCATTATGCACACATGCATAGACAGATAGACAGACAGAGTCTACAAATCTTGCTGGTCTTTTCGGGCACACGTTGTCGTTTGCTAAACATTCAAAGTAACATTACTTCTTCTTTGAGTGTCACTCCGATGTTATTTGTTGCCACTGTTAGGTTTCTGTGGACATCTGGGCCTGATGATTTATCTGTGGACAGGGTTGATTGTTAGTTTGCATCTTCGTGATCAGCTACCTGCAGTCGGAGGACCGGTTTCTCCAGCCATGCGAATGAGCCTGGTGTGATGGCACATCTTCTGATTGAGGTGAAAACTTTTCTATACAAGTCTAAGTTGCCACTTGGGCTGACTCTTATTGAAAGCATTGAAGGTTTGTACTCTGACTCTCCAACGTTCTCAGTGGCAATGGATTAGCAGCCTTGTAAAAATGCAATTGGGCTATGTCTTTTCACTTTCACTTTGCCTCACACACCCGTGACTACTTCTGACTTTAGTATTTACTATTGGAAGAGTAGCACATTGTGCTGTGTGACATTAGTCTTTGTACCGGACTAATCTTCATGCCTCCCTTTGATGTTTTTCTCCACTCGGAGAGTACCTTGCATACATCTACATGGGAGTTGCTCAATTTCTTTCTGAATCCTTTGACAATTTTCATTACTACTTTAGCTTTTCTGTTTGACTGGAATTAGTGTGGAGATATATGATGTTAAATTTCTCAATCGTCTTCACTCAGTTATCGTGACTGAGGACCATTGTTGTTCATCACAATGTCAAGAATACCATATTGGCTACATTGGTGTTTTAGGCATCTGTTAATTCCACCTCATCTACCTCCCAATAGTCTGAACAGTCACACAGTGATAAGGTAATCATCTCCCGCACATGTAAAGAGGTCTACTCTCCAGTTCATCCATGTGTTATAGACAACTCTCTAGCTCACTACACTTGAGGCTTATTACAAGCTCTGCACTGGTTGATGCCCTTGGTTTTGTTGTTCATGTTTGGACAGCAGAGTGCTTTTCCTGCTTTCTTTAAACTTGACTTGACCTTGCCTCCATCACAAGGTTAGAAGTTCAATGATACCCAAATGATGTTCAGCACCATTCATGACTCTTTAGATACTGAAGCAGTCCTATCTAAATGCAGCAAGGCAAGACAAGACAATATCCAGGCTAAGGAGGAAAAGTGGCACGGTGGCTCAGTGGTTAGTACTGCTGCCTCACAGTGTCAGGGACCCAGGTTCGATTCCAGTCTCAGATGAGACTGTCTGTGTGGAGTTTGCACATTCTCCCAGTGTCTGCGTGGGTTTCCTCGGGGTGCTCCAGTTTCCTCCATCAGTCCAAAGATGTGCAGGTTAGGTGAATTGGCAATGCTAAATTGCCACATATAGTTTTCGGTGCATTAGTCAGAGGGAAATGGGTCTGGATGGATTACTCTTCGGAGGGTCAGTGTGGACTGGTTGGGCCAAAGGGCCTGATTCCACACTGTAGGGTATCTAATCTAATATTTGCACCACACAAGTATCAAGCAAGTACTATCTTCAGTAAGAGAGAATCTATGTCCTATACCCCATCAATATCCTGGGGTTACCAGTGACCAGAAACTCAACTGAATTCACAGAGCAGGTGAAGGACAAGGAACCCTGCCGTGACTAACCCATCTCCTGATTCCCCACAGCTTTCTAACATCTACAAGGCATAAGTCAGAAGTATGATAGATTACTGCATACTTGCTTGCAGCTCCAATTCCACGACAAACTTTACACCATCCAAGACAAAGCAGCCTGTTTGTGGATGTAGTGCTATTCAGTCATTCCACCACCAATACTTGGTAACAGCAGTATGTACTATTTTCAAGATGCGTAATAGACAGGCAGGAGGCTTGCAAAACACAGCAAGTCAGGTAGCATCAGGAGGTGGCAAAGTCAACATTTTGGGTGTAACCTTCTCGACCTCCTGTTGCTGCCTGGCTTGCTGTGTTCTTCCAGCCTCCTGCCTGTCTATTTTAGATTCCAGCACCTGCAGTTTTTTGTCATCATCCACAAAATACATGGCAGATATTCACCCAGGCTCCTTAGACAGCATCAGCCAAACCCAAGACCATCTAGAAGGCCAAGGGCAGCAGATATATGGGAACAGTACCAGTTCCCCTCCAAATTACTCATCATCCTGACTTGGAAATAAATCACCATTTCTTCAGTGTTGTGGGGTTCAAATCCTGGAACCCCCTCTCTAATGGGACTGGGAATCAATCTACAGCATATGGACCTCAGCGGTTCAACACAGCAGCTCACCAACATTTATTGTTCTCAAGGGCAATAAATGTTGGCCTACATCCACTGAAATCGATAAAAAAAGAAATCAATGGATTGACTAGTCACCAAGGCAGGGTGACACGACAGTGGAAACATTGCTGATTGGACAAAAAAATTACCAGTTAATAATTTAAATACCTTATTGATGTTTGATCAGCATTAAATCTCAGTCATTGATTCAAACGAATGGGAAGCACTGTCCCTTTATCGGTTAGTAAAGAGCTAATGAAAGGGATTCAGCAGTGATAACTGAACTAGGAATGTTTCCACAAGGTGGGAGGTGAACATTATTTCACTTTGCATTTCTTTTTTTTGCTGACATGCAAAAACAAAAGTAGGTAAATGGAAATTCTGTCACATCTCAGTGTGTCCTAAAGAGCTTGATATTGATAGAATTTATTTGGGTACCAGCAGAGAACAGCATTGTTTGCTTTAGGTTGTTATGGTGACACAGGGTGGGGTAGAAGTGTTTGAATAGCTAGACTAATTGAACTAGTTATTCAACCTCATTATGTCAGAGCATATTAGGAAAGAGGTCGTTCACTGCAATTGTGGTGTCTTTTGACTTCACCAGGATGATCCCTTTTAGTCAATAATTACCAATACATCCTCCTTCCATCATGTCCCCATTGTACAATGTCACGAATACCAAGTCAGGCCCGAAGTGCATACAATATTATATAAATCACTTTATTATTTCATTCTGCAGTGTACTTCATAAATTCATGCTTCTCAAAGATAGATTCTCTTCTTAGTGGACCATGATTTGGACCCAAGGCATCACCCGGCCCTAATATTGCTGTGACCCACAATGCCAGTCCTCTTGTACCACCCCCAATTAATCACATTGTGCAGCTTCATATGAACAACAGCCATGAGTAATTTATTTCAACGTGTGCGCAATTAATACAGAGCCTGACCCAGTCAGAAGAGACTGAAAGTTACAAGAGCACGAACTGCAAACTGGATTGGAAATATTTGCTTCCTTGAAGGGTAAATGACAACACAGAATGGTTGCAATAGTTGTTATTTAAAATTCATTGACAGGTAAGAACATCACTAGCTCGCCAGCATGTATTGCCCATCCCTAAATGCCCAGAGGGTCCTTAAGAGTCAGCCACATTGCTGTAGGTTTGGAGTCACATGTAGACCACACCAGATAAGGAAAATAGTTTCTTCTTGAAAAAAAAAGGACATGAGTAAATCAGATAGGTTTTTCAACTATTAGCAATGGTTTCATGATTATGATTCGACTCTTAATTCCATATTTTTATAAACTGAATTCAAGCTCCACTATCTGACATGGTGAGATTCGAACCCAGGTCCCCAGAACATTACCTGGTTCCCTGGATTATTAGCTTAGTAATAATACCATTAGGCCACTGCCTGCCCAAAACATGGCCTAATTCTCATAGTACAACTTCTATTTAATAACAGTCAATTCTCACTTATCCAGGCATCAAACCCAACATGGCAGTTTCAGCATTGACAATAATGCATCAATTTAGCACAGTCCAGGGATGTGACAAAGAACTTTCTTTCTTCATGTGAAGGACCCACCCAATATTATATAAACCAACTAAACCAAAGTACAGATTATTCTCCTCCTGATTGAGGGAGGCAAAGCCAACTGTCACCCCAGATGAGATTACCCAGCACACAGCAGATACCAGAATTTTAAAATAGACAACAGAAACATGTCCTAGAAATGACAACTTCCCATAAACTAATGGAAACCCCCAAGTAGATGTACAAATAGAAGTAGGCCATTCAATCCACTGAGTCTGTTCCACTATTCAATAAGGTAATGGCTGATGTATTAATCCTCAACTCCATTCTCCTGCCTTTTCACAATAACCCTTAATTCCCATACCAATTAAAGTACTTTCAAGACTGAAATAGATTTTTAAATGAGATAGCCTCTACAGTCCTCTGAAATAAAGAATTCCACAGGTTCACTTCCCTCAGGGAGACAAAATTCCTCACCAGAGTCTCAAAATGGGTTACTCCTCACTCAATTATGTCCTCCAGTCCCATAATCTCCCACAAGGGAAAACAATCTGTCCACATCTACCCTCCTAAGCCAAGAAAGGATTGTCGGTTTTCATAGAATGTCTTCTCATTCTCCTAAACAGCAACGAATACAAGTTCGACTTCCTTAATCTCTTCTCATAAGAAAATCCCTGCATATCCAGAATCAATCTAGGTGAACCTTCTGTGGACTGTCTCCAATTAGTAATGTAGAAACGTGTTCAGAGGCAGACTTTTTTTTTAAATTAACTCATGGGATGTGTGCATTTCTGGCTAAGCCAGCATTAAATGCTCATTCCGAACTGACCAAAGGGTAGTTAAGAGTCAACCAATTACGGTGGGCCCGCAGTCACACATAGGTCAGACCAGGTAAGGATGGCAGTTTCCTTCCATAAAGGACATTAGTGAAGCAGATGGGATTTTTCCTGACAATTGATAATTGTTTCATGGTAATCATTAAGCCCTTAGTTCCAAATTCCTTACTGAATTCAAATTCAACCATCTGCCATGGTGGGATTTGAACCCAGGTTCCCATAACATTCGCGATAATACGACTAGGCCATTGCCTCTTCATTAACAAAGTTCTGACTAGTGTTTCTTTATTTGGTGCAAGGCCACGTCTTGAAGTGAAAAACCAGACTGAACTTTTAAAATTGGCATTCTGGGTGAAGGATCAATGCCTTTCAGCAGAATAGTGAAGATTGAAATGAGTAATAGAGAAAGCGAGTTCGCTAAGGATCCAGAACATATAGAATGTTAATTATGGGTTTTTTAAAAAGTTTTCAGATAGTAGAAAGAATAAACAACTGAAGGAACTATTAGAAAATAAATAACTTATCTATTTGCGGTGAATGTTTACTTTGTAGTACACAAGAGGTTAAGTCATAAATGGCTAGTGGTGATAGAGATGACAAGTAGACAAGCAGATTAAACAAAAACCTCTTATAATATTAACAGCACACCAGGGTCCACTCATGTCCATCCTTTATCCCTTCCTGCTTCATGTCAAAAACATTCTAATTTGTTATTTTGCGAGCATAAGCAGTATTACCATCTGCACAATTAAAAATGTGTCCTTCTAGGGTCTCCATATTAGGATGTTGAACTCAAGGATGTTATAGCTCAGAACATGGGCATAATTACCTTCAGTTCATTACCAAACATTGTTCCAGCGAGCATTTCAGTGTGAGATGCCAGCTGGTATTCCTAATTAATCCATTTTTTTTTGTTACAGCCATATTCACAGCATTACAAATCAGAGACAGTTCTGTGTTGTTTGCACTATGTTAGTCATACATGGAAGAATGCCCTGTTCACAATGGCAAACAGAGGTCAATGCCTCCACCCAACCATCCTCAATTTCATTAAAAAAGACACTTTCCAAAATCCAGTATCTACTTTACCACAAGTAAGGTAAAACCAGCAAACAATACAAACCTGACCCACTATGGAAGTGCCTTGTTATAAACTTGAGTCTCAACTGATTGTGTGCAAGAGAGATGTCAATCAAATTAATCTTCCAGCAATCTTTTCCCTCAAATCAACTCCATTCCTACTGAAAAATTGGATACTGTTATGATCCCACATGGCATTAATACAGGACAAGTCAAATGCCAGACTAAAGTCTTTTTAAAAATTTTAATGTGATGGTCTTTCATTGAAAGAAAAAATGCAATGCAATATTAAAGTGTAAATAAATCACAAATCATGTGTCAAAATACTTACATTATATTTTCTGCCAAAAAACAGGTAGTATTTAAAGCAGTGGAGGGTAGATGACATTTAAAGAAAAATGTAAACTTTTGAGAAAGTTGGCTTCAAGTCCAGTTCAGATTATAGGGTAAGAAATCTATTTATTGTTGCAAGAACTTTAAGAAATTTTAGTAATTGTAAGAGGTAATTTCGGTTTAAACTTTAAGATGTGCCTGGACCACAGACTGATCTATAATAAAAGACAAAACCTTTGTTTCTTTTCTAACAACCATTTTATATACTCAAAAGTAGAGTAGTTTAAATTGTGCAGAATGCTGACAATTTGTGAGCTATAGTGAAAGCGAGCAGGCTCTTGATTAATGAAGCCATTCACACAGCAGAGAAGGATAAGTCCTTCGCTGATAAGACTCCAGGATGGGAGTGCGACTTGAGACATCTGTTTCAAGATTAAAGCTTTTTGACTGATAAGACTACAGGGTGAGAAAAACAACAAACTTTGGAGACTCTGGAGCCTTTTGTTGCAGACTTTGTGATAAAAATAATGATGTTTTTAAGAATGTGAACCTCATGGCTTGTTGGAGCCAAGGAGAGGAGGGACTTGTCCTATAAATAATGGAGACTTTGTAAGCCTCAGCGCGCCTTTTCTTTAAGGGTGCCCGACTCTGCAGACTTGACTTGTTAATAAAACTTTGTTTTCCTGAATTTGTCTAGAGCGATTATTGAGAAGCGATTTTCGTTTCTAACAGTAATAAAACAATAGGATGAAAGCAGTCTCTATTCTTCAGAAGCTAAACTCACTTTCTCCTCACACCCTTAATCTCCTCTCTCCAGACAACTTACAGGGAGACACAGAAGGGTCACCTACAACGCTATCAAACAAGCTTGCAAACAGATTAACTTGCTCACTGATACTCAGTTTGGGTTCTGCCAGGGACAAACAACCATTGACCTTGTTACATCCTTAGTCCGAACAAGGAGAGAGAGGTTGAACTCCAGAGAAGAGATGAGAGACATTGCTATTGAGATCAAGAGGCCCAACAAAACTAAACACAACGGAATCATGGAGGAATAATCTCCAGTGTCTGGACTCATAACTAACCGAAAGATTGTTGTAGTTATTGGAGTTTATTCATCTTAGTTTAAGAACATGATTGCAGGCTTTCTTCAAGGTAGTACCCTAGGCCTAACCACGTTGAGCTACTTCAATGACCTTTCCTCGGTCATAAAGGTCAAAAGTGGAGTATTCTTTGATGACTGCACATAATTCGGACACGATTTGTGACTTCATAATGCAGACAGTGTCGATACGCAGCAAGACCTGGAAAATATCTAGGCTTGAGGCAATAAGTGACAAGTAATATTATACCAGAAAATTACACACAGTAAGAGAGAATCTAACCATCGTCCCTTGATGATCTGGGCATTAAAATCATTGAATTGCACTTTTTTGGAGTCTTTCTCTATTTAATTTAATTCTTCTGAGCAAAATGCATGACCTCATACACGTTACCACATTAAATTCCATCAGCCAATTTTTTGCAAACTGCAACAGGTAATCAAGGACAAGTCAAATGCCAGACTAAAGTCTAGAATGTTGGCCATTATTTCAAAAGGGTTGGAGTAGGGAAGACTTACTGAAGCTGTACAAGGTGCTGATGAGACCACGTCTGGGAATATGGCAAGCAGTTTTGGTCCCCTTACTTAAGGGAAGATATTTCATTAGAGGCAGTTCAAAGAAGGTCCATCGGGATGATCCCGGTTATGGAGGAACTGTATTATGAGCAAAGGGTTGAAAAGGGTTAGGATTCCACTCACTGGTATTTAGCAAAATGAGAAGTGATCTCACTGAAACACACAGGATTCATAAGCAGCTTTACAGAGTAAACGCTGAGGAGGACATTTCCCCTTATGGGAAAGTCTGGGACCAGAGGCACAGTGGCAGAATAAAAGGGCTGCCAATTTAAGACTGACACGAGGAGGAATTTCTTTGATGGTTGACAGTCCTTGGAACTCTTTTCCACAGAAATCTGTGGGGAACAGTGCCTTGGAATCATAGAATGCCTACAAAGTGGAACCAGACCATTTGGCACATCGAGTTTACACTGCCCCTCCAAAGGGTATCCCATCCTGACCCACCTATTCCTCTGCTCTGTCCCTGTCACTCCACATTTCCCATGGCTAATCCACATAGCCTGCACATCCCTGGACACTACAGGCAATTTAGCATGACAATCCACCTAGCCCACACACTGTGGGAGGAAACCAGAGCATCCGGAGGAAATTCACGCAGACATGGGGAGAATGTGCAAACTCCACAGACAGTTGGCCAAGGTTGAAATTGAACCTGGGTCCCTGGTGCTGAGGCAGCAATGGTAACCACTGAGCAACCATGCCACCTTACATATTTCAGGCTGAGACAGATGCTGCCCTTAGTGATGAAGAATCTCAGTGTTATGGGGACAGCACAGGAAAGTAGAGATAAGGTACGTCAGATCAACCATGTTCCAATCAAATGGAGAAATGGGTTTGAAAGGCCAAACAGCCTATACCTCTACCTATGTCTAATGGCCTTATTACCTGTACATCAGCATTTGATAACAAAATTCAGCCCACTCATTAATAGCAGGTTTTTTTTTTAAATGTGCAACAATAATTGCACACAACTAAAATAAAGTGACAAGAGTTCTCAGCATCATCACACAGTAGTTCCATTCACATTCCTAAGTAACATGAGGAGTGGTACTGCAGGGAAGAGGGAGGTGATGAATAGCAGGGGGAGAGGGGAGAGGGGAGAGGGGAGAGGGGAGAGGGGAAGAGGGGAAGAGGGGAGAGAGATTCAGCCAGGAATGACTGGACAATGGGGAGGAAGAGGGAATAACTAACTGAGCAATAGGAGGAAGTTGTGGTAGGGAAGGAGAGGATGGATTACAAATTTTACCAGCTTGAATGAAAGGTGGGGATAAAATAGTGCCACTTGCAATTGAGATGGGTGGGGGATGGTGGTTTGTGTGTGTTGGAAAGCAATTGATGGGCAAAATAAAAGGTGGAACTTAGCATTTGTGACTGGGAATTTGTAGTTAACCAAATGGCTGAAGTAGCAGCAGGCCTCATCAATTCTGATGACCATTGAAGAGGATCAATAAGGTAATTAAGTGCTTGCACAGGCATTCCCTGAAATTAAAGGACAGAAATCCCATCGGTCAGCAACATCTAGATTGGTAGCCGCATCCACCAGTCATCCAAAACCAAGGAACAGAGCGTTAAATGGTGGGCTGGGTGCAGCAGGTGAAGGAAGCCAGCTTGCAAACGTAGCTAGTGCCAAGTACATTTGAACAAAGGGTTCATTGATATAGAATCAGTGAATCCGGAGTGCAGAAGCAGGCCATTCAACCCATAAAGTCCACACCAATCCTCCAAAAAGAGCATCCCACCCTATTCCCATAATCCTGTATTTCGATTGGCTAATCTGAGTCTGCACAGCCCTGGGCCTGACAGGCAATCCACCTAATCTGCACGTAACCTCCACCTAATCTTTGGACTGTGGGAGGAAACTGGAGCACCTGGAGGAAATCCACGCAGACATTGGGAAAATATGCAAAGTCCACACAGGCCCAAGTCTCCAATCAAACCCCAGGTCTCTGTGAGGCACCAGTGCTAAAACACTGAGCCATTGTACTGCCCCTTGATCTGACACAGTTGATTTGAGAATTTAAGCAGGAGAATATTTTGAGGATACAACAAAAACATTTGCTGATAACCCAGGATATTCCAGGAGTTGAGGATCAAAGCAGTCATAAAGGATCTGGGAAAAATCAAATCAGTACAATTATAGGAGATGTACAAGGTAGATAAGCAGGAGGCTGGGAGGACACAGCAAGCCAGACAGCATCAGGTGATAGAGAAGTCAACATTTTGGATATAACCCTTCTTCAGAAACAGACCCTTTGGTCCAACTCATTCATGCTGACCAGTTATCCCAAATTAATCTAGTCCCATTTGCGAACACTTAGCAATATCCCTCAAAATCCTTCCTATTCATATACCCATCCAGATACCTTTTAAATGTTGTAATTGTACTAGCTTCCACCATTTCCTCTAGCAGCTCATTCCACATACACACCATGATCAGGGTGAAAAGGTTGCTCCTTAGGTCTCTTTTAAAGCTTTTCTTCTCACCTTAAACCTATGCTCTCTAGTTCTGGACTTCCCTACCCCAGGAAAAAGATCTTGTCTAATTACCCTATTCATGATTTTATAAACCTCTTACAAGATTACCCCTCAGCCTCCAATGCTCCAGGGAAAACAGTCCTCGCTTATTCAGCCTCTCCTGATAGCTCAAGTCCTCCAACTCTGGCAACATCCTTGTAAATCCTTTCTGAACGCTCTCAAGTTTCACAACATCCTTCTGATAGGAGGCAGCATTGCACACAAATTTCCAAATGTGCTCTAACCAATGCCCTCTACAGCCATAACATGACCTCCCAACTCTGATAGTCAATGCTCTGATCAAATAAAGGAAAGTGCCTTATTCACTATCCTATCTACCTGTAACTATTTTCAATAGAGAAGCTGCACTCCAAGGAGTCTTTGTTCAGCAACCCTCCCGAGCACAGTATCATTAAGTGCATAAGTTCTGCCCTGTTTTGCCTTTCCAAAATGCAGCACCTCACATTAATCTAAATGAAACTCCATCTGTCACTCCTCAACCCATTGGCCCACCTGATCAAGATCCCATGGTAATCAGAGGTAACCTTCTTCGCTGTCCACTATATCTCCAATTTTGGTGTCATCTGCAACCTTACTAACTATTCATATCCAAAACATTTAATAAATTTTAGCCATTTATAAAATGACTGCACTGATCCTTGTGACACACAACTAGTCACAGGCCTCCAGTCTGAAAAGCAACCCTCCACCACCACCACCATCTGTCTTCTACCTTCGAGCCAGTTCTTTTCCTAAATAGCGAGTTCTCCCTGTATTCCATGCGATCTAACCGGTCTCCCATGGGGAACCTTGTCGAACGCCTTACTGAAGTCCATATAGATCATGTTCGCCACTCTGCCCTCATCAATCCTCTTCGTTACTTCTTCAAAAATGCTATCACGTTTGTGAGATGTGACTTCCCATACATAAAGCCATGTTGACTATCCCTAATCAGTCCTTGCCCTTCCAAATACATGTAAATCCTGTCTCTCAGATTCCCTCCAACAACTTGCCTACCACTGATGTCACGCTAATCAGTCTCCAGTTCCCTGGCTTTTCCTTACCACCTTTCTTAAATAGTGGCACCACGTTAAACCCCCAGTTTTCCTATACCTCACCTGTGACTACCAATGATACAAATATCTCAGCAAGGAGCCCAGCAATCACTTCTCCAGCTTCCCACAGAATTCTGGGTACACCTGATCAGGTCCTGGAGGTTTATACACCTTTTTGCATTTTAAGGCATCCAGCACCACCTCCTCTGTAATATGGACATTTTTCAGTATGTCACCAACTAACTATTTCCCACATTCTACATCTTCCATGTCCTTCTCCACAGTAAACACTGATGCAAAATACTTGTTTAGTATCTCCTGTAATTCCACACATTGGCTGCCTTCCTGATATCTGAGGGGTCTTATTCTCTCCCTAGTTACCCTTTTATCCTTAAATGTATTTATAAAACTCCTTTCGTTAGAAAGTAATACACTCTAGTACAGGAAACAACAAGATTGGCTGGCAAGAGACAAAATAGGAGATAGTCATTTATTGAAAATACAACATCAATAAAATTAATCAAGTCTCACAATGAATCTCATAAGTCAAGACAATCCAGAGGAAAATACGGCAAATGTATTTGTGACATAAAAGTAATGAAGATGAGGTTTTAAAAGTAACTTTATTCTAAACACAGGAAATACAATTGATAGGAGTATTACCCAAGACCTTTAAAATCATCAGTACTTGAAAAGTGAAATGCAATAGATTAAGCGACTAAATGGGAAGTTCAGGTTGGATTCCAGGAGATGTGGAAACCAGCTCCCTAAATTTACAGGGATATATCTGGCTTCCTTAATCTAAGTGCAGATTCACAGTTTTGGTTTTTCATGAATTGGTCATTTCAATGTCAGAATTGGTTCACAGAACCAAATTTCCAATAACCCCAAGTAACATCAGCTTTTAAGTTATTCAATAGTCTAAGTGCATACAATTTAAAAACTTATGAAGCCATATTTTTTCCTTCTCCACACAATGTTTTCATTGAACAATCACACAGCAAAGGCAAATCTGTCATATCAGTTTGTTTCTGTAAAATAGAAGAGACAGCTATCCAACCAAGAAATCAGATTGAAACAAGCTTGCCCCATAACTGATAATTGCTTTAATGACTAGCTGATCCATACAGACAAGGATTATTCCGAGTTGTACCTTCAAACCATTTGTTTTTAAGCCGAGTCAGTGATAATAATTTCACAACTGATTTCAGCTCCCTGCTTAGGGAGATATCAAATCCAAAAACATGTTGGCGTGTCTTGCAAAACAGGATCTCTATCATACTCTGGGCTGACACTAGATTATGTGCTTAAGTCATAGAGAGATACAGCACAGAAACAGATCCTTCGGTCCAACTCATCCATGCCGACCAGACATCCTAATGTAATCTCGTCCCATTTGCCAGCACTGGGCCCATATCCCTTTAAGTCCTTCCTGTTCATATACCCATTCAGACACCTTTTAAAAATTGTAATTGTACTCGCCTCCAACACTTCCTTTGGCAGCTCATTCCATACATGTACCACCCTCTGAAAAAGTTGTTCCTTAGGTCCCTTTTGTATCTTTCCCCTCTCAACCTAAACCTATGCCCTCTAGTTCTGGACTCCCCCACCCCAGGGAAAAGACTTTGTCTATTTAGCTTGTCCATGCCACTCATGATTTTATAAACCTCAAAGGTTATTCCAGGGAAAACAGCCCCAGCCTATTCAGCCTCCCCCTATAGCTCAAATCCTCCAACCCAGCATCATCCTTGTAAATCTTTTCTGAACCCTTTCAAGTTTCACAACATCCTTCCAACAGGAAAGAGACCAGAATTGTACACAATATTCCAAAAGTGGCCCAACCAATGTCCTGTACAGCCGCAACATGACCTCCCAACTCCTATACTCAATGTTCTAACCAATAAAGGAAAGCACACCAAACGCCTTCTTCACTATCCTATTGACCTGTGACTCCACTTTCAAGGAGCTATGATCCTGCACTCCAAGCTCTCTTTGTTCAGGAACACTCCCAGGGACCTTTCCATTAAGTGTGTAAGTCTTGCTGAGATTTGCTTTCCCAAAATGCAGCACCTTACATTTATCTAAATTAAACTTCATCTGCCACTTCTCAGCCTATTGGCCCATCTGATCAAGATCCCATTGTAATCTGAGGTAACCTTCTTTGCTGTCCACTACACCGCCGATTTTAGTGTCATCTGTAAACTTACTAACTATACCTCTTAAACTCACGCGAGTGCAGTGCAGAGTTGGAAAATTAGATCTGGGAATAAAGTGCGGGGGGGAGAATGAGAGAACTGGTGAAAAGTTGACATTCGTCAGCCTGGCTCCATTGATCTGAGAGTCTTCTCCAGATTTAGGCCACCAGATTAGATTCCAGATTTATGAGTTATCTGTTCTTAACAGGAAGAACGGGGTGGCGAGTTGCTGATAATATAATTAGTCTCAATACAGTTGAGACAGTTTTGGCAGCTGTTCACTCTGTGCTGATACCAGCTAGAAACTCTGCCTTTATAAACATCAGCACTGGCTGTGATGCTCGCACACAAAAGCACTGTTAGTATGAACCTTAATGATTCCCATTAAGTAATGAGCATTTAGTTGAGATGCTATAGGGCAGCAGGTGCTCTGGAACCACCCAGGTGGTCAATGATTAAAAATTCACCTTCTCAGACTTCAAATAATATTCAGAGACTGTGTGAAATAGAAACTGGACTGGTTCAATAATCATTCCAGAGGGAAATGTTCACGCAAAAAACAAAAATGGGTTTTAAATCCACTGAAGGATTTGTGTTCTACAAATTTAGTTTTATTTTTGCTTTACAGCACCTTAGCAATTTAATTAATTTTGTACTATGACTTAACTTTGATCACATGCTCTCAAACTGAGGCAGCTAGCTGGTGTTCTCTTTGAAGTTATTTACTAATGAGTAAGGCCATTTAGTCCGTCCAGATTAATTATTGCTTAAATGATCAAGGTTTCTGCTTTCACCAATCTGCCTTGATATTCATTCAAATTATTGATCTTCCTGAGATAACTTTAGGACTGAGATCAGGAAGCTATCTTTTATTACATTGAACATGTAGTCATCATCCTAGTCCCAGAGCTTAATTGATAACAATACATCAGTTTATCCTCATATTATACACTACTTACCTTACATACTTTTTAAACATCATGCATCAGCGACCTCATCTCAAAGGTTAGCAACAAAACACTCTCCAATCTTATAAACCTTAAAGTGCTTCTGACTAGATTAGGTTGGGATATCTGGTCAGCACGGACAAATTAGACTGAACGGTTAGTGTCTGTGCTGTACATCTCTATGACTGTCAGAATTGCTCTACTCTACCCTGTTGCCAGTGCCTGAATGTCACTTTAGGTTTTCAATGACAGAAGTGGATGCAACACAAGGTGCTGTTGGACGAGAATGCTGTAAAAGTTTGATTAGAACATCCCCATGACTTGTCCAACTTCGACACTAACAAACTTGATTGTCTACAGTCCACTTGGGCACAATAAAGGCAATGGGCTGTATCCCGAAGCCTTCTGTTTACCACACCAACACCTCGCAGGATTAATGTGAATTAATGTTATATGACGGGACACCAATAAGGTAACGTCTACCGCCAAGAGTTTCTGTCTCACATAAGACTCCCTATTCAGTCAGTCAGAGAGAAAGTGAGGACTGCAGATGCTGAAGATCAGAGCTGAAAATGTGTTGCTGGAAAAGCACAGCAGGTCGGCAAGCAGGAGAATCGACGTTTCGGGCATGAGCCCTTCTTCAGGAATGAGGAGAGTGTGCCAAGCAGGCAAATATAAAAGGTAGGGAGGAGGGACTTGAGGGAGGGGCGTTGGAAATGTGATAGGTGGAAGGAAGTTAAGGTGAGGGTGATAGGCCGGGGAGGCCAGGAAAAAGATTGCAGGTTAGGGAGGTGGTGCTGAGTTCGAAGGTTGGGACTGAGGCAAGGTGGGGGGAGAGGAAATGAGGAAACTGGAGAAATCTGAGTTCATCTCTTATGGTTGGAGGGTTCCTAGGTGGAAGATGAGGCGCTCTTCCTCCAGCCGTCGTGTTGCTATGCTCTGGCGATGGAGGAGTCCAAGGGCCTGCTATTCAGTCAATCAATTTTTAGTTTCCTTCAGCCACACAAGTGCTGAAAAGCAATCTCGCAGTTATATGTAGTAACAGTAACATAAAATCTTGCTCATGGAACTCCATTGTTGCTGCTCACACTTATAATAACTTGGGCCAAGCTGCTGGAACCAGTTTAGTTGTACCACGACACACCAAATGGTTGGGGTGAGGATGAGGCCCATTTCACTCTCATATCCTGTATTTTGGAGTTATATGTCTGCAACTTGCATTTTGGATAAGCTTGCAGACCTCCTGACAGTCTTTCTGCTTTTCTTTTCCTCCTGTTCTCCTTTTAATTTTTGCTTCTTTTTCTGAGTTTTCTTTTCTTTATAGTCTGGAGAGTGGCGGGTAAAGGTGGTGGTCTCCAGCAGCGGTGGCAGCAACACCAGGATGAGCCAGACACTGCCCCAGTCTGGGGTCTCCCAGTGAGCGAGAAGCAGGTAATGTTCGAGCTGCAGGCTGCTTTTCATTTTTTTTTGTTTTTCTTTCCTTCATCTTCCCGATGTCACAGGGAGACCGGAACAGTGTCAACTGAGACTCCTGAATTTGTAATCTCAATGCATGAACTCCTGGAATGACCGTGGGGCATTGGCTGCAGTGGTGGTGGAGCAGGGACTCCTGGCTGCGACAGGCCTGGAGCGTGAGCTACCTCGATCTTGGAACTAAATGCTCAGTTTAAAGCAGCACTGTTTACAAATACATTCTCAACATGTTTCTGGGGCTCTGGAGACCCAGTTCCTCCCACTGTGAACATGTAAATGCTGCCATTCTCTCCAAGTACAAACAACCTTACACCTTCTTTTCAACAAAGCAAACTGGGCCTCCTTCAACCTCTAATTTAAACTCACTCAGGCTTACAGTCAGGTCACATGACATCCTCATTTTAACTCATTTTTTAAAAAGGCACATTCTCAAAATAAATGTTGCAATTTTGAAGTGTTTAGTTCAGCCTTTTATATTGCAAGTTTAGAAATGCCAGAGGTAAGTGAGATAACCAAGCTGACCATAAGTACAGGAGTCACTGGGCAGGCAGATCAAGGAAAATGATGCAGTAGGCTTTGCTGAATTACATGGTGGGGCAGGCCTTTTGGCTGCTCCTGCCTCTCCAGTAATGTGCTGTCTTTGCTCCTTTTCCAACTCCTTCAATGCTCATACATCCAACAATACTTGGATGTGCGATCCCCATGGGTTTGATTTCAGCGGTGTCTGTAATTGCTGTCCCTAGATTTAAAGCATCCGCTGGAGAGGCACCTCCCCTACTCCAATCTACACAGCCTAGAACTATGCCAACTTCTGCTGTCCTCATGTGGAAGGCAGCTGCAAAATTGCTACCTTCCCTAATCAGAGGGCATCTTGTTTTAATACCTCTATTGATCAGGATCTGATCATTTGTGATCCTCACTCACTTACAAAGCCATGCAGTAGCATGCAAATATCTCTAAAATACCTTCATTTTAAGTTTGATTCCCATGGCATTAATACAGGTTTACTGCTCCTTGCCTTCCTGTTAGATATTTAATTTTACTATTCATTTGAGTCATCAGAATGCAAAGGTGCTTGCTTCCAACTCAAACATCACTTTGGGTTGGCTAATTTAAATTAGCATCACATGGACTTCATTATTGCTCACTCATGACATTTTCTGGAAAGTAGTTTGAGCAGACTATTCATGAAGATCTTTTTCCACCTGACTTCCCACAGCAGCAGTGGCAATGTGACCCCTTAAATCTTGGACAGCAGTTAGCAAAAGGGCTGAAATCAGACCTGTGGAGGTCATGCACAAATATCATTGGTTGCGTGAATATTGGAGGAGGTACCTGCAGATGGCCAGTACCTGTGCAATTGCATCCAAGGATGGAGTTGAGGCTTCCAGAATAGGAGGGGAAGTTCAAACAAAGATCGTAGATGGCTGTACTTTAAAGTTAGTAGTATTGTGATAAGGTTTTGAATTTCACCATTTGACAAATCAGGAGAGTCGGAATATTTGAAGTACATTAATGGTCGCTGCCATTGCAGTCAATATATTTCAATATACTGGAAAAGTGCCGATTTGACAATGCATGAATTCTGCAAGCTAACAGGAGATTTATTTAACATTGGTAAAGGCTAGTTTTCACAAAAGATTTGCAGAATACAAAGTAATGATTTGAGGTGAAAATGTACAGTATTTAAAGCTAACAAGTTGATTCAGCTACTACATGGGCTTCCCCACCATCTTCATGATGAACTGTTTTTTGTTTGATGAAAGGGGACAGGTGGGTTTCCACCAGCATTAGATATTTGTTCCAAGTCATTGGGAACAAAGGCCTAGAAACAGCAGGGAAACAAGGTCACTTTTCATGAGTCCATATATTCTTTCCCTTTAAATTTGATTTCAAAATAATGCCTGTAGGGAAAAAAAAAATCAAATGTGATTTATGTAACCAGGAATTCTAACATAAGAGCCATTGTGCATTGAAGTGGCAAATATACAACTTCATTGTGAAGAAAATCAAACCAATATATTTCACGGTTAACCTACTTCCACAGAGATTTGTATCCAGGGTTAAATTCCACCATGTTTTCCAAGCAAATATAGTTGTCAAAGGGAGTCAGTATCTCATTGTAAGCTGTTCCAATGAGTGGAAGCTACAGAGGGAAAAGGGTGGTGCCTGACAAGAACATCACTAAGCAAGGAGTCAAAAATACCTTTTAATTCTAAAGCAATTTTAACAACTATGATTTTGTGTCAATATTCAAAAATGTACTTACTGCAGCCCTGGCAATGTCCAGCATGTAACATCATACCTGAAGCTGATTGACATCACAAGAACTGTACATTTTCATCATATTTTATATCCATTCTAGACTCTAAATTGCAAACATCCTATAATTACATATATGTGCAAATAGTTGCTAAATATGCACGTTGCAAAAATAGTTTGCATGCAAAAATCAGATGGTTTAGTTCATCTGGTGTGTTTGAATTACTACTGATTATTACAGATAATGCAACATTTGCCTGTTCATCCACCATGTGCAATGAAGAGCAGTCAACGCTGGACAAATCCTAGATGTGAGATTTCAATTGAGAGTGATATATCCAGGGTGTCTACTTGAGTGTAGAGATCAAATAAATGAAAAAGGAAGAGGTGCATATGGAGCCTTGAATGTGTTCTTCTCCCATCTTACCAGAACAACAGCAAAACTATGGACAAGCAATTTTTAATTTCTATCATTTGATTTGACTACCCAAGAGCATAGTTTTTTGAAAAGGTAAAAGCATGGACTGGTTGCAATCACTTGACCACAACTCGAAGCAAGTTCAGGAAACCAAAGTGGAACAAATAAAACTGTGTGAACTCCTGAAGTTATGTTATATAAAGACATGGAGACCAGTCAGCTCAGATATCAAGAAAATCACATTTGCAGATTTAATTTACACTAGTATGAGATGTTGCATGTCACTCAGGAGTTCTCCCCGCCCTGATTGCTTGGCAACTGTCAATAACAGAACCTAGGTTGTTACAAACTCTATCAATGAACCTGTATCTAGCATCTTTCTTTCTCCAGTCATAACACTCAAGTCAGCAAGCATAGAGTCACAGAGATGTACAGCAAGGAAACATCTTCGACCTATCTCGTCCATGCTGACCAGATATCCTAAATTAATACAGTCCCATTAGTCAGCACTTGGCACATATCCTCTAAACCCTTTCTATTCACAGACCATCCAGATGCCTTGTAAATGTTGTCAACGTTTCAGCTTCCACCATTTTCTCTGGCAGCTCATTCCATCCTCTGCATGAAAACGTTGTCCCTTGGATCTCTTTTATATCTTTCCCCTCTCACTCTCAACCTATGCCCTCACCCCAGGGAAAAGACCTTGTCTACTTACCCAATCCATGTCCCTCATGATTTTATAAATCTCTATAAGGTCATCCCTCATCTCCGACACTCCAGGGAAAACAGCACTCTAATAATTATCCCTTGTGGTTTGGTCAATGATAATAAGTTATGACTTCTTAGAAACCCTTTCTGGCTTTCTTAAAAAAAATCAAAATTTTCACAGAACTGTAAACTAAAATCCAATTATCTTCCACTGTAAAACTCAAGTTCTCAAATAATTATACAACAAGGATCAGCACAGGGTCCACTGCTTTTTGTCATTTTCATAAATTATTTGAATGTGAAGAGGAGGTATGGTTACTAAGTTTGCAGATGACACCAAAATATCTCAGAACAACAAGATCAGATAGGTAAAAACAATGACTGCAGATGCTGGAAACCAGAGTCTAGATTAGAATGGTGCTGGAAAAGCACAGCAGTTCAGGCAGCATCCGAGGAGCAGTAAAATTGACGTTTCGGGCAAAAGCTCTTCATCAGGAATACAGGCAGAGAGCCTGAAGCGTGGAGAGATAAGCTAGAGGAGGGTGGGGGTGGGGAGAAAGTAGCATAGAGTACAATAGGTGAGTGGGGGAGGGGATGAAGGTGATACGTCGGGGGGGGGTGGAGTGGATAGGTGGAAAAGAAGATAGGCAGGTAGGACAAGTCATGGGGACAGTGCTGAGCTGGAAGTTTGGAACTGGGGTGAGGTGGGGGAAGGGGAAATGAGGAAACTGTTGAAGTTCACATTGATGCCCTGGGGTTGAAGTGTTCCGAGGCAGAAGATGAGGCGTTCTTCCTCCAGGCGTCTGGTGGTGAGGGAGTGGCAGTGAAGGAGGCCCAGGACCTTCATGTCCTCAGTAGAGTGGGAGGGGGAGTTGAAATGTTGGGGCACAGGGCAGTGTGGTCGATTGATGAGAGTATCCCAGAGATGTTCCCTAAAGCGCTTTGCTAGGAGGCGTCCAGTCTTCCCAATGTAGAGGAGACCGCATCGGGAGCAACGGATACAATAAATGATATTGGTGGATGTGCAGGTAAAACTTTGATGGATGTGGAAGGCTCCTTTGGGGCCTTGGAGGTGAGAGAGGTGGTGTGGGCGCAGGTTTTGCAATTCCTGCGGTGGCAGGGGAAGGTGCCAGGATGGGAGGGTGGGTTGTAGGGGGGCGTGGACCTGACCAGGTAGTCACGGAGGGAACTGTCTTTGCGGAAGGCGGAAAGGGGTGGGGAGGGAAATATATCCCTGGTGGTGTTGTCCGTTTGGAGGTGGCGGAAATGTCGGCGGATGATTTGGTTTATCTTGGATCAGATAGGCCAGAGGGAGTTTATATTAATGTGAGGTGTTGCATTTTGGCAGGGCATACCTGGGCAAGATTTAGATGTAATGGTAATGGTAAGGACCCTGGGAAGTGTTGCCAAACAAAAGACCTAGGGGTACAGGTGCATAGTTCCTTGAAAGTGAAGTCACAGCCAGAGAGAGTGGTGAAGAAGCCGTTTGGCACAGTTGCCTTGATTGGTCAGAACATTGAGTAGAAGGAACTGGAAGTCATGTTGCAGCTGTTCAGGACACTGCAGTATTCTAAAAATGGTCTCACCATTCAATTTTGGTCTCCCTGCTATGGGAAAGATGATGTGAAACTTGAAAGGGTTCGGAAAAGATTTAAGGATGTTGCTGAGACTGGAGGATGTGAGCTATAGGGAGAGAATGAATTAGCTGCGGCTATTTTCTCTGGAGCATCGGAGACTGAAAGGCTTATAAAATCATGAGGGGCATGGATTGGGTGAAAATCCATTGGGTCTTTTTCCTAAGGTAGGGGAGTCCAAAACTAGAAGCCATAGTTTTACAATAAGAGGAGAAAGATATCAAAGGGACTGGAGGGGCAACATTTTCATGTGAGGGAGGGGTACCCGTATAGAATGAACTGCCAGAGGAAGTAGTGGAGGCTGGTACAACTACAACATTTAAAAAAGGCTTCTGGACAGGTGTATGAATAGAAAAGGATTTGAGGGATATGGACCAATTGCTGGCAAATGGGATTTGGTCAGATTGGGATGTCTGGTCGGCATGGATGAGTTGGACTGAAGGGTCTGTTTCCGTGCTGTACATCTTTGTGACTCATGAACATTCACAACATTTGTTTTCTTCTCTATTCTTTCTCCAATATTAAACTTGGAGATTTAAAATTATGTTTTGGTGCCTGGTTTAGTCAATGAAAATTTTGTTTGACTCTTCACTTAAAAAAAATCAAATAGTTGACACTTTTGAAATTCTCTCTCCACTTATTCTGAAGATTTTCATTCTTGCAGTCAGTTATACACACTCCAATTAAAAAAAAATCCTCCTGTGTTTAGCTGTCCAGATACTCCAGCAATGTTCTGGTATTGTTTTTGTCAAATAATAAATGGAACAAACCACAGGTGGAAAGTGTCTCATGTTAACAATGGGAGGAACTGCAGCATGTGGGAGTAGAGGAAATGGCCCTTTGCATAGTGAAGTGTTGATTGTTGATGTTCAGGTACAGGGAGTGGGATGGTTAAAGTAGGACCTGGAACCAGAGAAAAACAGAGGCCTAAGATTGACTTTAGGAATTACCTGCCCTCGACCTCTTCATTTCCAACTGCCGCCGGGACATTAACCGCCTCAACCTGTCTACCTCCCTCCCCCACTTCAACCTCTCACCCTCACAACGCACAGCCCTCCAATCCCTCTGCTCCAATCCCAACCTCACCATCAAGCCAGCGGATAAAGGGGGCGCAGTGGTAGTCTGGCGCACTGACCTCTACACCGCTGAAGCCAAACGTCAACTCTAAAACACCTCTTCCTACTGCCCCCTCGACCATGACCCCACCCCCCCATCACCAAACCATCATCTCCCAGACCATACAGAACATCACCACCTCAGGAGATCTCCCACCCACAGCTTCCAACCTCATAGTCCGGGAACCCCGCACTGCCCAGTTCTACCTCCTTCCCAAGATCCACAAGCCTGACCACCCTGGCCAACCCATTGTCTCAGCATGCTCCTGCCCCACTGAACTCATTTATACCTACCTCAACACTGTCCTATCCCCCCTAGTCCAGGAACTCCCCACATACGTTCGAGACACCACCCACGCCCTCCACCTCCTCCAAGACTTCCGTTTCCCCGGCCCCCAACGCCTCATCTTCACCATGGATATCCAATCCCTCTACACCTCCATCCGCCATGACCAGGGCCTCCAAGCCCTCTGTTTTTTCCTCTCCAGACGTCCCCAACAGTACCCTTCCACCGACACTCTCATTCGTTTGGCCAAACTGGTCCTCACCCTTAACAATTTCTCCTTTGAATCCTCCCACTTCCCCCAGACCAAAGGGGTAGCCATGGGCACACGCATGGGCCCCAGCTATGCCTGTCTCTTTGTTGGCTACGTAGAGCAGTTGATCTTCTGTAATTACACCGGCACCACTCCCCACCTCTTCCTTCACTACATTGATGACTGCATTGGCACCACCTCGTGCTCCCGTAAGGAGGTTGAACAATTCATCAACTTCACCAATACATTCCACCCTGACCTTAAATTTACCTGGACCATCTCTGACATCTCCCTCCCCTTCCTAGACCTCTCCATCTCCATTAATGACGACCGACTTGACACTGACATTTTTTTTTACAAACCCATCGACTCCAACAGCTACCTGGATTACACCTCTTCCCACCCTACCTCTTGCAAAAATGCCATCCCGTATTCCCAATTCTTCCGCCTCCGCTGTATCTGCTCCCAGGAGGAGCTGTTCCACCACAGAACACACCAGATGACCTCCTCCTTTAGACACCCTTCACATGTGGTTAAAGATGCGCTCCAACTCATCTCGTCTACATCCCGCACCTCTGCCCTCAGACCCCACCCCTCCAACCGTAACAAGGACAGAATGCCTCTGGTGCTCACCTTCCACCCTACCAAACTTCGCATAAACCAAATCATCCACCGACATTTCCGCCACCTCCAAACAGACACCAGCACCAGGGATATATTTCCCTCCCCACCCCTTTCCGCCTTCCGCAAAGACCGTTCCCTCCGTGACTACCTGTTCAGGTCCACGACGCCCTACGACCCAACCTCCCATCCTGGCACTTTCCCCTGCCACCGCAGGAACTGTAAAACCTGCGCCCACACCTCCTCCCTCACCTCTATCCAAGGCCCCAAAGGAGCCTTCCACATCCATCAAAGTTTTACTTGCACATCCACTAATATCATTTATTGTATCCGTTGCTCCCGATGTGGGGAGACTGGGCGCCTCCTAGCAGAGAGCTTTAGGGAACAACTCCGGGACACCCGCACCAATCAACCAAACCGCCCCATGGCCCAACATTTCAACTCCCCCTCCCACTCTGCCGAGGACATGGAGGTCCTGGGCCTCCTTCACCGCCGCTCCCTCACCACCAGACGCCTGGAGGAAGAACGCCTCATCTTCCGCCTCGGAACACTTCAACCCCAGGGCATCAATGTGAACTTCAACAGTTTCCTCAATTCCCCTTCCCCCACCTCATCCTAGTTCTAAACTTCCAGCTCAGCACTGTCCCCATGACTTGTCCGGACATGTCTTACCTGCCTATCTCCTTTTCCACCTATCCACTCCACCCTCTCCTCCCTGACCTATCACCTTCATCCCCTCCCCCACTCACCCATTGTACTCTATGCTACTTTCTCCCCACCTCCACCCTCCTCTAGCTTATCTCTCCACGCTCCAGGCTCACTGCATTTATTCTTGATGAAGGGCTTTTGCCAGAAACGTCGATTTCGAAGCTCCTTGGATGCTGCCTGAACTGCTGTGCTCTTCCAGCACCACTAATCCAGAATTTAGGAATGAGCGGCACGGTGACACAGTGGTTAGCACTGCTGACTCAGCGCCAGAGACCCAGGCTCAATTCCCGCCTCAGGCGACTGACTGTGTGGAGTTTCCACATTCTCCCAGTGTCTGCATGGGTTTCCTCCAGGTGCTCTGGTTTCCTCCCACAGTCCAAAAAATGTGCAGGTTAGGTGAATTGACCATGCTAAATTGCCCATAGAGGTAGGGGAATGGGTCTGGGTGGGTTGCGCTTCGGTGGGTCGGTATGGACTTGTTGTGCCGAAGGGCCTGTTTCCATACTAAGTAAGTAATCTAATAAAAAAAAATTAATCACACCTTTTTATTGGATTCTTCTGGATTCACTCCTGCTCAACTCCAGCTTTCGCCATGGCTCCTGTACTTGATAACCACAAAGTGAAACTACTTGCACATAGAACTATGTAAAGAGTTATCACTGGTTGCATTCCTACACATAGTCTTGCATCGTAACTAAACCAAAAGATACTTTCAAGTATTTACAATGAAAGGTCAAATTACTCCATACAACTGAATCATGCTGTTTCTCAACTTTTCCCATCCCTCTTTAAATTTCCACATCCAAATATGTACTCTATTATTACCATAGGTATAAGGGCAATGACTTTTAGGATCTGCAGAAAGAATGGTTTTCCACAGAACAATCAAGAATTACCACATCTTTAAGGTTGGGGTGAGGTTGTTAGTTTGTAAAAAGTGCTGACAAAGGAGGCGTAGTAAATTGCTGCAATGCCTTTTAAACAGTAGCAGCAGTTTACCACATACATCATGGCGACGGAGTAAAATGTTTAAGGTGGTAATTGCAATACCAAAATGCAGCAGGCTACACTGCTTTGGATCGCATTCTTGAGCATTGTTGAAGCCACTTTGTCCAGCTGTGCAAGATATAGTCCATCACAGCTGGCTTGTGCCTTGCAGGTGATAAGCAGACTTTAAAAAGGAGACCTCAATTACCAATTATCAGACACAGAACTGGAACAACTATATGGACACTGTTGTTACAACAGGAGGTCAAAGGCTGGGAATTCTGCTGCAAGCAACTCACCTGCTGATTCCCCAAAGTTTGTCCACCATTAAATTGCAAAAGTCATGGTGACATGGAAAATAGCATAAAACTAATGAAATATAATCTTCACATTTAAGCAGCAATCACATTGTGGGTCTGGAGTCACATGCAAGGCAGACCAGGTAAGGATGGCAGATTTCTTTCGCGCGAGGATGTTCGTGAACCAGATGCATTTTTCCAACAAATGACAGTTATCATAGTCACTACTACTAAGAGGTTTTATATTCCAGATCTATTAACGGATTTGAAATTCCATCAGTTACCATGGTGGGATTTTCACCCATGTCCCAGAAACATATCGCTATACTAATCTAGACACCCAGGGGAATTCTCATGTCACCACCATCTCTACAGCTAAGGAAACAAAACAAATGGCTTTTTATTCCCCCCAGAAGGGTCTCTGTGCCACAATGGAGGAGGCCTGGTTTCATATCGTACTTACTCCAACATCTCTAATCGGGTCAATGAAAATATTTTATAAAAGAGGGAAGGAGATAAGTCTTAAGGCTTGTGTCCATACCCCTGGACCAGAGTCAAGTTCCAAGCTCTTGTATGGAAGTGTGTTATAACACACCCAAACAGGTTGATTTAAAAATTACAAGAAAGAATAACCGGAATCAAGATTCAGAAGATAATATTTGTAATCTACATGCCTGAAGACGGCAGGCGAAGTGTGTATAGCCTAAGTGCCAATTCCATCCTTCATCTCCGAGCTTTCTACAATAGAATGCAGTTCTGTTCAGATTACGGTCATTTTATCAAGAAAGGGGTCCTGTGGTGCAATTGGAATGTCCATGACTCTAGACCAGAAGGTCTTAATTCAAGTATCATTTACTACAAAGTAGTGTTAAAGAAAAACAGCACAGTATATTTTTAAAAATCACATCCTTTTTTTTTTAAAAAGTAAAACATTGGTAAGAGCTGGGACTGGGAGAAAGAGCTAGTAAACTAGTTTTGTAAGCAAACTGCATGAAGTCAATATCTTTTCATTTCTTTTGTGAGAATCTATGAAAACCTGAGATTTTATTTCCCTGAAACATCGTAAACTGAGGGGTGACCTTAAGAGGTTTAAAAAATCACGAGGGGCATTAAGGTGAATGGCCTAAGTCATTAGGGGAGTCCAAACCTAGATGGCAGGGATGCAAGGTGAGAAGGCACAGATGTACAAAAGGGACTGGAGAAGGAACTTTTTCACACAGAAGGTGGTATGTATATGGATAGAGCTGCCAGAGGAAATGGTATAACAGGGTACAATTACAACATTTAAAAAGGCATCTCAATGGGCACATGGATAGGAAAGGTTTAGAGATATGGGTCAGCTGCAGAAAATGGAACTTGTTCAGTTTAGGAAAGCTGAGCTGGCATGGATGAGTTGGGCCGAAGGGTCTGTTTCTGTGTTGTATGACTGTATCGTACTACTTGGTGTAGAAGAAAAATAAATAATTCATTTATGATGAACAAGGCATGATCTTTACCTAGGGTCCAATTACATAACACTGTCACAGAAAATTACAAAGACGAATTGTTCTCCAGCTGAAGTCTCTTGCATCATTGTGTATTGTCCATGTCATTTTCTCCAACAACTGTACAAGTGAAAGTGTCTGCATTCAGAGCCCATTATTCAGAAGAACCATTTTAAAAAGTTAACGGGGAAATCCTTTAGGTCCATGCTCCAGGTTTCCACCCTCAGTATCGCTCAGTTTTCTTCAGAAACACATTAAATGTACCTAAATGATCCATTTCACCTACCATGCTGGTAAAAGGAAAAGGATTTAAAGTCACATAGAATGAGCATAATCCTCAAGTTTATAATGTAATTTTAGATACAATTACTTTAAAATTACAAGGTGGATGACATTTCAAACAAATTAAAAACAGTGAAATGCCACAAATAGCTATAAACGGAACGATTGAAGGACACCTGAAAAATTCCCTGCTCCTACTTAAAATTGCCATGGGATGTTGTAACTAAGACCCTGTTGCGATGTAAATATCTATCCCAAAAGGATAGGCCACCTTACAGTTCTACACTGAAGTATTATCCAAAGTATGTGCATGCTTTCAAACTTAGCTTTCAGCTTAAAGGATTTTGGCTTAAAGCCAAAAGTGGTTTCATTGAGCCAAGTTGGTATGGTGTTTTCTCAAGATATTTCCACATGATTTCTCGTCTTTCTACAAAATTACTCATTTTGAGTTTGTGCCCTTGGTATTATAATCATTCAGCATACTGAACAAAACCAATGGCACCAACTTTGCAAAATCAAAGGAGTCATAATAAGGCTTCGCTCAAATTGGTTTTAACCAGTGCATGACAGATTGGAAAAACCGGCGTGTCAAAGCACTTGGTTTCGCAACATCAATGGGTTGCATTCATGAAACCAGTAGAAGTAGCTACTCTTCCAAAGCCAAGCTTTGTATGCATTAACCCACCCATATTCAAAATCAGCTCCAAAGTCTGATCTATTCGATCACCAAGGAATGCAAATATTGCTGCTCATTCCTGGGATAAAGGGTTGTAAAAGTTCAGAAGTCAAAGTCAACTCTGAGTACTAATGCATAAATCTGTTATCATTACACATTGCTTCTAAATATGGCAGCATGCAAGCTCCTAAGCCCAAAGCTTGTCTGCTTTTACATTTTCTTTTCTGACGTCGTGGGGAAGCTGGAGCAGTGTCAACAGTGGAGGTGTCCAGAGCAAAGATTCCGGACTGTGGTAGGCCCAAGCCTGGACCCGGGGACTCAGTCATCAGCTGTTGCAATACTTGGTGCCTGGAGTGGGCCTGCATTAGGCCCAGAGCCTAGACTTGGGAACTCAGTGGATCGTCAGCTATGGCGGTGCTCAGTGCCCAGAAGGGGATTCGTGGCTGGGGTTGACCTGCAACACAGACTCTGGTCGGAGGCTGGTGGTGATGCCAGAAACATGGACTCAGCTGCGGCAGAGGCAGTGCCCAGAGCAAGGGCTTCTGGCTGCAGAACCTTGCAAAAGCCCTGTTTGTTGACCCTTGTTCAGAAGATAAAGCTATTTCTTCTTTTATTTGTTTTGTAGTCTGGAGGCTAGGGACTGGCACATACTGGGGAGGAAATACTGTAATTCTGAACATTTCATTCCTTTGTACCTGAGATAACGCAGTGATGATTTGTAAACTTTTCACCGTACTGATGGGAGTACGTGACATTAAGCTAATCCTAATTCTTATCTTGATCTGGCACTGTTCTTTTGAAGTTCAAAATATACAACTAGAGAAATCACTGTTACTCGTTTGTATCATATATCACAGATTAATGAATTGTGAAAACATTGAAACCAAACTCAGGAACTGACCAAACCTCCTTAGACAGCATCTTCCAAACATACAATCACAAGGAGGGAAGCAAATAAATGGGAACTCTTTCACCTACAAGTTAGTCTCCAAGCTACTCACCATCCTTGGAAATATGTCACCAATTCCTCACTTCCTCCTGAATCCGCACTGGGGATCTACTGACACCAAAGAGACTTCAGAGGCTCAAGACAGCACACCACCACCTTCAAGACTAACTCTGTATAGGCAATGAATGCTGCCCTTGCCAGTAAAGCTACAACCCATGAATGAAAAAATGATTCCTCAACATTTTTCAACCTACTATTCGGATCGGAGTTTAAATTACGTGTGCCAAACTCTCAGAATTATTTCTGTCGGCCTCTCTAGTTCCTTCCACCTTTAAAGATCCATCTATAAAATCAAACACTTTGAACCAACATTTAGTCACCACTCCACTGTGGCACAATCCACCAAAACTACAAATGGACCTTATCAAATACCTGTACAGATTCTTTCCTATAAACCCTGTTTTAAAACCAAAATACATTCCAGGTTTTCAATTTTAACTCCCTTTCTCCAAATGGTATTGTCAACGTTCCTCAATGTTCCCTGCTCTTTCAAAAAAAAAATTCTGATCTTTTAGGTTCGAGATATATATCAAAGTCAAATGAACTTGAAAAAAACTAACAAACAACTTCCAAAATAAAATTTTGACAGATCAAAAAACATGCAGCTGGAGAACAGCCCTGAATAAAAATTACCTACAGAGATCATACACAGCTTCATGCATTTAAACCGATATGATTACATTTAGAGAAGCTTTTATCAGATTCAAATTTCAGTATCTTCCATGGGGGACTCTCACCCATAGCCACACAACTATGTGCCTGGGGTTCTAGCATTTCAATTGCATTTATCCCATTTTTAAACTTCACTTCCGAAAATGACGACAAAAATTATACACAAAAAGCAACAAATCTCAATTGCATTTACTCCAGGGGAACACAGATGGGTGACAAGGTATAGGAATCTGTACATTATTTCTTAACTTTTACTGAATCAAAATCCTAACTCTCCCTCCCTAATAGCACTAGGGGTCTACCTACATCAAATGTGGAATATGGTGTGAAATAAATGCCAAGTCTCTTAAATTTCCCAATAACTCCCACATTGGACAATTATTTAAACAGAAACAGTGCCCTCTTCAATATCTCAATAGAGGACAGAAAAGTTGTCTGGGACTGCCTCAGTGACTGCTCTCATACTGGTAGTTCAAATCTGTTCTGGAATACATATTAATTCTAGAACTGTACTTTGAATTCCATTTTATAACACTAAGCAAACATTTACAGGCATTCATAGATTCAATAACAACACATCAGATAGTTTTCTCAGGCAAAAGAATGAAAAAAATACTTCCATTTGCAGAATGTCTTGAAGTTTTTGAAGAGTACCCTTCAATTGATTTTGGAGTCACTGTTCAGAAGTCTGAAGAGCTACTGGAAGCATTAATCATTGTGTGTGAAGACTTGTTCCCA
Source organism: Chiloscyllium plagiosum (assembly GCF_037043375.1). Classification (NCBI taxonomy): domain Eukaryota; kingdom Metazoa; phylum Chordata; class Chondrichthyes; order Orectolobiformes; family Hemiscylliidae; genus Chiloscyllium; species Chiloscyllium plagiosum. The sequence goes on along the minus strand of NW_028270139.1, from coordinate 130,641,655 downwards.
ACCCTATGTTAAATTTTATTAGTCAGTGCTTAACAGTAGTTATGATTTAACTTACAAAATTGCTAGGATATATTCTCTCTACTTAGCACAAAGTACACTTGCATTTATCTTCTTTGAAGAAAGATTGCTGTCGCTTAGTCTTTTGACAGCTGGCATCACACTTTCTGAAGTTCAGGAACAGTTATGCCATGTGAAAAGACACCATATAAAATCGAAAATGTTTTAGCCCTAATCGTGTAAACCAAATACTGTCCAATTCAAAGACTTTCCCTGGTAACTTATTTCTTGGCTCTTAATTTTGACTTAAATAAAATTGCATCCATTCTCCGCTGGGTTACAAATCATTATTGTTGTTCCAAACCAGTTAATTGGATGTGCTATATTCAGTTGAAAATAGTCAATGTGAACTAATCACTTATTACTGCAAGGATACATAAATCAAAAAGATTCATCAATAGTCCATAAACTAGTTCTGGTCAAAGTACAGATGATTAATACGAACATAAACCTTTTATGCATTTCTGACTCAATACATTCCCCAAAGAACTGCGAATGCTGGAAATCAGACAAAAACAGAAATTGCTGGACAAATTCAGCAGATCTGCCAGCATCTGTTGAAGCAAAGTAGAATTAACATTTCATGTCCCATGACCCTTTTTCAGAACGTTCTGTTCTTCAGACATAAGTGTTTCCACAATTTGTTTTTATTTCAATAAATTCCCCTTTCTGACAATTAATCTCCCTGACCAATTTCCTGACACAAAGTTCATTGATTGCACACCCCCAGCTCAATTAGGTAGAGATCTAAGACCGTACTCAAATCTTCATTCTACCATTTTGACTTTAACTTTACAATAGTTACAGCTTGATCAAGTACTAATTCTCTTTACAGTGGTGAAGGTAGGCTTCCTTTTTCTCACTGTTTCTAAATATCTCCACATATAGCCATGTGACTAGAAAATGGAGCTTCCACAATTTTGTCATCACATCCCGAGAATAAGCAGATAACCATTTCCTTGTTTGTATAAAATGACCACTGATTTAGTTGTAGCTTTGTGTGGTTCATGTGGGAGTGTGTGGGAAATGTAGGAACACTAATGGATTTTTTCATATTCAAGTTTCAGAAGTCTTCATCCCTAAGCTTTAAGTCCTCCCTGTGCAATTCAGGTCTCCTTCCTATCGGAAGGATGTTGTGAAACTTGAAAAAGGTTCAGAAAAGATTTACAAAGATGTTGTCAGGGTTGGAGGATTTGAGCTATAGGGAGAAGTTGGTTAGGCTAGGGCTAGTTTCCCTGGAGTGTCAGAGGGCAAGGGATAACCTTATAGAGTTTTATAACATCATGAGGGGCATGGATAGGATAAATAGACTTTTTGAGGTGGGGGGGGGGGGGGGGGGGGTGGAGTCCAGTACTAGAGGGCATATGTTTAGGGGGAAGAGGAGAAAAGATATAAAAGGGACCTAAGGGGCAACGTTTTTTTACGCAGAGGATGGTAAGAGTGTATGGAATGAGCTGCCAGAGGAAGTGGAGGAGGCTGGTATAATTGCAACATTTAAAATACATCTGGATGGGTATATGAATAGGAAGGGTTTGGAGGGATATGGACCAAGTCCTGGCAAATGGGATTAGAATAGTTTGGGATATTTGGTTGGCATGGAAGAGTTGGACCGAAGGGTCTGTTTCTGTGCTGTACATCTCTATGACTCTATACTTTATCTGGGAACATTTTTCCCTTCTTGACCACCTGCTAAAAAAGGTGTTGACTTGATATTGAGGCATAATTTCATACTAGATGTCCTCTAATTTCATAAAGAGACATTATACAGGTCAGCTAAGCCTGTGTATGCCTGAACCAACTCTGAGTCAGCAAGAGCAGATTATTGGCTAAACAATACAGAGCTGAGACACAGTTCACAGAAGAACACAAGAAGAAAATTAGGCAATGAACACTATGCAGAGGCATGTTAAACCTTTTCTAAGCAGGCCTTACATTTTCAGCTGAGAGATCAATTGGAGATGTCCACCGCCTATTGAAAACAAATGTAAATGCTGCAGCTATAAATACGCACCTATTATTTTCTTAGGAGAACTTAAACTTTCCTTGAACCAAAAACAAGAATTTCACTTACAGCAGCTGGAACACCCACCTAAAAATATCAGATAATCATCTTTCGCATGTATCTTTTCTTCAACCCAGATGCATCACAGATACTTTTTCCACTTCAAATGGCTTCCTTTTATGCAATTAGATAACCTCCAAGATTAGTGGAGATGTTAAAATTTGACATTCCTTTCAGAAGCCTTATCATTTGTGTCAAACACATACCACTGCGTATCTGCATCAGTGTATGTTGCTGGACTGGTCCCTTAAAAGTCAGGACAAAGTGCTGTGATCAGGCACACCTTAAAGTCACATGGAAGGTATTGTGCCATAATTAGTAATATTAAAAAGAACCACATTCAGCCAAGTATCAATTTGACATCTGGAGTGCGATATAATCAAGGATTTCTAGAATATATGAGTTACGTCATTTGCAAAGAAAAAATACATTGGCAAATCATTTGAGAAGGTTTTACTTTAGCTACTAAAAATGGAATAGCTGTTCAGAGAACAATGCAATTTACGTGCCTACTGCACACTGCTTTGTCATAGTTAGGCCTTCACAAACTCAATGGTCACTTCCTTGATCACTATTTTCGGCACTTCTGTCCAGTGTAGCTTTCTCTCCCCCTCCACCCACCCACAACATACCCCATTCCAAAACAACTTCCTCAAATTCACACCAGACCATTTATCAACTCAAGTTACTCCCTCATTATGCCTCCATGCATTCTCAGGGTGTGGAGATTATGATTCATTGCATAATTGCTCATTTCTAATTTATTAATTTCCTAGAATCTCAAAAGACCACAAAAGCTTTTTAACTTAGGATTTTCAAGCTACAAAGCAATAATCAAGCAAATTTCAATATCATGAAGCACACAATGTCCATTTCTATTGCTGTTGCTCATGGCAGTATTATAATATGCATTGCTGCAACATTTTATATTCATGCAGCATTCATGGAGAACAATCACAAGGTGCTGCAAGTGGCAGTGGGGGAAGGAATACTGCCTTGGGTATAATCAATAAATGGAATATATTCCAAAATGTACTGGAGAGATATTTAAGAAGACAGACTGAAAGTTTGGCTGACTATTCAAAAAATTCCTCTGGGAAACTGAGGGAGAGGGAGGAGAGGGAGAGGAGATTACATACAGTGTGGAAACAGGCCCTTCGGGCCAACAAGTCCACACCGACCCGCCAAAGCACAACCCACCCATACCCCTACATTTACCCCTTCACCTAACACTATGGGAATTTTAGCATGGCCAATTCACCTGACCTGCATATCTTTGGAGCACCCGGAGGAAACCCATGCAGACACAGGGAGAATGTGCAAACTCCACACACAGTCAGTCACCTGAGGCGGGAATTGAACCCAGGTCTCTAGCGCTGTGAGGCAGCAGTGCTAACCACTGTGCCACCGTGCCGCCCACTGCCACCGTGAGTACTGGTGGTGGAGGCAGTGGGTTTAGGGAGGGTACTTCGAGCTGAGGGTTCTACCGAAAGTCAGGAGGGCACAAGTGCGAGACGTTGTAGGAAACATACATCCAAAGCCAGAATCTGAGGGCCACATAGCAAGGAAGGGAATGTGAGCTGGAAGAGATAACAGAGGAAAGGTTTGAAGGTAAGCACAAAAACTTTTTTAACGCTGATACAATCAAGGTTTTAATTTCAGACAATGCAAGGTATTGCAAATTAATTTCAACTATTCAAAAGCCAACTAGCTTTCAAGTAGGCAAGTTTTTTTTAGAAAGAGTAAATCATTGTACAGAATAAGAAACAACTAGTAATTCCAGATGAACAGGTCCTTTGGGATGTCAATTGGAGTTTTATTTTTGGTTGCATTTGCTGACACTGGCACATGTGCTATACGATGGTTTAAGTCACACGTGGGCAGATTTCAGGAGGGCCACAGTGGGGAGGGTGTGCGATGGTAAGAGATGTGGCCGGGGTGGGGGGCAAGGGTCACTGGACTCAAAACGTCAACCTGCTTTCACAGAAACTGACAGACCTGTTAACTTCTTCAGAAATGTCTGGAAAAAATTAAAAGTTAACATCAGTTCTGGCTGTTAAAATGGCTGATATTACAAGAACATAATGGAAGTATGTTGCGTAAGAGAGCTATGAAAAACACGAAATTTCCAAGAAAACTTTCCTTAATTTTTTTTAAATTTTCTAAGAGGCTAAACTTAATTCATTGTGTGTCTGGTGATTGTCTTCACATGGAGATCATGCTTTCCTTCAAACGACTGTGTCTTACTTCATAGTTTCTTCCATTCCCATAGGAATGGAAACACATGACAACCATAAAATACAAACTTATTACAATAATCTGCTAATCAGTAAAGTAGAACAGCTCCGCCTGGTTGGGACTAACAACTCATTAATCTACAGTATTCTAACACATTTATGTTTTTCATATTGATCACCTGAGAGCGCCAAATTCCATCTCAAGGGGAAGACATAAGTTTCCATTTCTGTTTCACATGTTCTAAAAAAAAGTGACATTTTTAAAGGGCAGGCAAGATGCTAGTTCTTGATATTAGCTTTCCGAGCATGCCATACATATTTGAAGAACAATAATTCAGGCATGCACTTTTCTGAAAAGTGCATGACTTCTCATGGATATGGAGGCACCAGTCGTGGGGTGGGTGACCTCTCCAGGGATGTTTTTATTGTTATATGGGACTGATAGTTGAGAACAGTTGTTAATTTGCTAAATGATTAAATTTAAATTATTTTGCAACAGTCGTGGTCAGAGACCAAAAGATTGTATTGCCTTGGTGTTAGAGAAATTCCCTTAAATGAGTTCATCCCATTTCTCGTGCCTCTGACCTTGTTTCTCTCAAAACATCTTGCACAATTCCGTTCAGTTGACACTCATTTCTCTTCATTTCTTTCTGCCACAACCCTGAACCCAAACCAGGCCTCTGCATTTGAAAGATCACCTACCATCCATAGATCATTTCCAGTACAATTCTACCAAAATTACTTTCCCCTTCCTTTACAAGTCAGCACTTCTTTCACAAGATGGGTGACACAGTGGCTCAGTGGTTAGCACTGCAGCCTCACAGCACCAGGATCCCAGGTTCGATTCCATCCTTGGGAGACTGTGTGTGGAGTTTGCACATTCTCCCAGTGACTGCGTGGGTTTCCTCTAGGTGCTCTGATTTCCTCTCAGTCCAAAAATGTGCAGGCCAGGTGAATTGGCCATGCTAAATTGCCTATTGTGTTAGGTGCATTAGTTAGAGGAAAATGGATCTGGGTGGGTTACTCTTCGGAGGGTCGGTGTTGACTGGTTGGGCCAAAGGCCTGTTTCCACACTGTAGGGAATCTAATGCAATCATGCTTCCACCACATTGACAAGCCCCTCTCCTTCTGATGCAAATCATCGAGGTATAATATTCATCCACCTCCTCTCACCATGTCCCAGTTTCTGTGCCCTATCTGCTCGATATTGTGGAAAGCAAATGTAGATCGAGTGATTGTTTTACTAACTACCTCAATTTAGTTGGCACAATGATGGAAGAGCTCAGCACACCAGTGCAAAAGATAAGCCTTAAGTATTTGCAACAAACTTTGGTCAGAAATGTCCAGAGGATGATCCAACTCTGTCTTCTCCAGTAGTCCTCAGCATCAGATACCAGTCTTCAGTCAGTTTGATTCACTGCACATGATATCAAGAAATAGTTGAGACAACAAATGCTTCAAAGCTATGGGTCCTGACAACAGATCACTAATAGTACTGAAGACTTGTGCTCCAGAACTAGCCCTGCTCTAGCCAAGCTCTTCCAGTACAGTTACAACACTGGCATCGACCCCACCATGTGGAAAAATCCCCAGCTATGTCATGTACACAAAAAGTAGGACAAATGCAAATAAGCCAAATACTGCCCCATAATTCTGCTTTCAATCAAGAATAAAGTGATGGAAGACGTGAAAGGTTCTATCACATAGAACCTTCTCAGTGATGCCAGTTTGGATTTTCTGCAATGGCCACTTGGCTCCTGACCTTATTACAGCCTTTGTTCAAACAGGGACAAAACAACTGAATTCCAGGGGTGAGTATGACCAGTCTTAATATCAATGCTGCATTTAACCAAGTGTGGTACGAAAGATCCCGAGCAAAACGGGAATAAATGTGTATCAAGGGCAAACTCTACACCTTGAGCTGCTTCAAAGACCTTCCCTCCATATAATGTCAGAAGTGGGGATGATCGTTGTTGATTGCTCATTCGCGACTCAGAGACTAGAGCAATCCATGGTCAAATGTAACAAGATCTAGACAATATCCAGGCTTGGGCTGAAAAGTGGCAAGTGACGTTTATGCCACACAAATGCAGACAATGACCATCTCCAGTTAGAGAATCTAAACACTGTCCCTTGACTTTGTGGTATTACCCTCACTGAATCCTCACTACCAAATCCTTGGCATTGCCACTGACAAGAAACTCAACTGGACTTACCACATGAACAAAGTGGTTACAAAAATAGGTTAGAAGCTAGGAATACTGTGCAAATAACTCATCTTCTGACACCCCAGAGCCTGATCACTATCTACAAGGCACAAATCAAGAGTGTGTGATGGAATACTTCCCACTTGCCTGGATGGTACAGCACCAATAAAATTCAAGACAGACTGGCACCAGGGTCTGTACAAAATGTAATATTCAGCCAGCAACAAGCAACTGATCAGTTTGTAGAGTTGTGACCAGCAGGGGATGACAAAAGCTATCTGCCTGCCTACAACTTTATGATTGGCTCCTTAGTAGCTGGTGTATATGAACAACATCACCAGAAGCCTTCAGATCTCCAGAAAGGGGGGTGGTGTCTCTCTCGCTCTCTCTCTCTCTTCACAGTAGAAAATACCTGAAGTTATTCAGTTTATTTTCCCTCAAGATCATAAGACCCAAGAGCAGAAATTGGCTATTCAATTTTGCTCTACCGTTCCAACCTGAGCAGGCTGATCTGATAATCAACTCCAATTTCCTACCCATTCTCAATAGCTCTCAATTTTGTCACTGGTTAAAAGGCTGTGTCACACATCCTTCAAATACTTCATGATCCAACCTCAACAGCCTGCTGTGAAGAACAATTCCACAGATGGACAACCCTCAAAAAAATAAATCTGCTTGATCTGTGTCTATGTGGCACCTTCTTCTGAGTTGATGGCTTCTGGTCCAAGATTCTCTCACAGAGGGAAACAACCAACCTTTCCACATCTATCCTTTCCAGTCATCTAAGGATCTTGTATGTTTCAAGACGGTCACGTCTCATTCCTCTAAACTCCAATGAGTACCAAGTCTGCTGCGTTTTTCCAGCAATTTCTGTTTTTGATTTGGTTTTCTAGCATTTGCAGTTCTTTGGATGTTTTCCCTCATTTTTATAATCCATCCCCTTTGAAATAAAGGCCAGTACTTTATTTGCCTTCCCCATTATTCTATGACACTTGCATGGTAGCTTTTTGTGATTTATACATTAGGACACTCAAATTCCTCTGGGTTGAAGCTTTCTGCAGTCTTTGTGCATCTATTTAAATAATAATCAGTTATTCTATGCTTCTTGCTAAAACACATAACCTCACATTTTTCCACAATATATTCTATCTGCCACATTTTTGCCCACTCGCTTTATCTGTCTACATCGCTCTGTAAACATTTTGTATCATCCTCAGTTCTTGCCTTCTCATCAGTTGCTGGAAGTTGTGGTTTTTAACCAATAATCAATAGACCTTATAATTTGTGAATCAGTCTGTGCCTCCTGGAAGGGTGTGGAGAGTGTATGTGGAGAAGAGATATTGAAGAACTAGTCCTGCCAAACAAAAAAGGATCATCTCAGCAAACCTTCTAGACACAGACTAGTTTTTCCAGTTTTCCCTCCACCATAACACCAGTTTCTTGTTTGTCTGTGTGAAAACAAAGTTTTACCTATTTGCTTTCCGAATCAACCTGTTCAGAGAAAAGTTATTACAAGTCTCTGGAACAGGTGAGACTTGAACTTGGGCCTCCTGGCCTTGGGGTAGAAACATTACCACTGCACCATAAGAGGGCCTTAACGGTGTTAGAGTTTTAACTAATCATGTTGTGTGTCAATAGTTCAGATTCTAGCTATAGGTAGACAATCATCTATTTGTAATAAATAATAATTCTTGTCAGATATAAAAACCTGCTTCATGCTTTCTGCTTGCCTGGGTCTAAACAGACAAGTACATTGGGAAACTTCGACAAACATTGATAAAACCTTTATCTTGTGTCAACTCCAGAATGGCAGACTTGAGTTCCAGGGACATATTGTAGAGAGACACGAGAGTCTGCTTGAGGGGAGATGACAACTATCATTAATATAAATTTACCCTGACAACCTTATTAAGCCTGGGCACTCATGCAACGTGCCAGAGTACAGTACTACAAAAGGAACGATACTCTAACATGAGATAGCACCTTCAGGAAAGGAACAAAGGAGTAGAGTAAGGAGAGGGTAGCCTGGGGGAAATGGTATTCAACAATATGCAGTTTAATCTTGATAAAGTCATTCTTTTTTCCAGATTTCAGAGAGCCGAGATACATTAAAACCACAGATAGGAGTACACGATGTACAAATCTTTCTTCTAGATGAGGACAGAAAATATTGAACCCAGAAAATCACTGCTGCCAATATTAATGGTAAATGCTCAACAATTAAATTTCATTTCTTTCTAACTCTTTTGCAGTGGCCTTAGTACACAAATAAAAATTGTCACCTAGATATGTTGAGCGCTTGTCCATTATTATTCCAAATGTCTAAGCTGTTACATCAACATATGTCAATTATAAAGATTTTTATATTACTGTTGTCACAATATTGTAAAATATAAAAATATAATACATTATTGATTATGTTGGACAAGAGCAAAGCATGATACTGCAGATGCTGCAAATGAGAAATAAAAAGCAAAAGAAATGGAAATTCTCAGTGAACCAGGCAGCATCTGTGCACCGAAGCAAACTAAATGTTTCAGATCTGTGACTTTTCATCAGAACAGAAGGAAAACAGAGGTAGTAGATATATCGGAAAAGTTTGGTTTGAAAGGTGAGATTGAGAGGAGATTTGAGAGGCAATCAAACTCATGAGGGCTGACAGGATAGAGTAACTAGGAAGAAGCTGTTCCCAATAGCAGATAGATCTAAAAATGGGCCAACACAGATTCAGTGTCAAAAGCTGCAGCAAAAATGCAAGAAGATTTTTTTTAAAAAGCACCAAGTGGTTAGGATCTGGAATGCCTGACAGATGGCAAAGGTAGATTCAATCAAAGCATTTAAGGGAGAATTGGATTGTTATCTTAGAAGGAAGACTGGCTCTGAGGACCATGTGGGAAAACGGCTCTTCATTTATCATAATACTGCTCAGTTGCTCAGCACCCATATTTTCAACTAAGCTATTGTCACCATCTTCTAGTTTGGTCAGAAAAAAGTAAAGTATTCATTTCACACTTCTGCCATACCTTTTGCTTCAGTAATCTTTAATAATACGCTTGAAGAACATTTTACTATTTGTTTTAGAGCAGCCTGCCATGCTTTCCTCTTGCTCCCTCTCAGCTTTCTTTATTCCAGCTTTAGGTTCTCTCTTCATTCGAGGTACTCTTCTTGATATCTATTATTATTTTGGTACAGATTATATGCCTCCTTTTTCTTCAAGAAGGATGGCTCCTCTAGTTCAGTGCATGGTCAATAGTAAGTTCCAGGATGATGGTGGGAGTATTCAGCAATGGGATGCCATTGAATTCCAGAAGGAAAATTAGATTTGTCTTCTGGAGATGGTCACTGCCTGGAACTTGTGCGCAAATATAGAGGCAGTCCTCCAGCTGTGAACAGGTTCTGACCTGGAGTCACAATGCAGGACAATAATGATGATTTGGAGATGTCGGTGTACAAAGTTAAAAATCACACAGCACAAGGTTATAGTCCAACAGGTTTAATTGGAAGCACACTAGCTTTCGGAGCGACGCTCCTTCATCAGGTGATGAAGGAGCGTTGCTCCGAAAGCTAGTGTGCTTCCAATTAAACCTGTTGGACTATAACCTGGTGTTGTGTGATTTTTAACTTTGGACAATAATGAAATAGCCATTTGTAATAAGTACAGAAAACACTAATTTCAGATCTTTGAAATTACATTTATATGAAATCACATTCATAAGTACAAACATTTCTGAGTCGGACGTTCATAAACTGGGGACATAATTTGCACGCAGTAAAAAGGCAAAATTAGAATGTTAATAGGTCCTGATGCTGTTTTCTATGCATTCAAATGAAATGCTTGAACTTTTAAATAAAAGCAGCAAAATATCTTAATATGGGCCGGGTGCTGGCAGGTGGGACTAGATTGGGTTGGGGTATCTGGTCGGCATGGACGGGTTGGACCGAAGGGTCTGTTTCCATGCTGTACACCTCTATGACTATGACTAATTGCAAATGAAAATTTTGCTATTGCATAATATTGGCTATAGTAAAGAGTCACCCACCTAAACTGCTACAAAATACAGTTTGAACAAAAGTCCCCCCTAAATAAAGCAGATTCAGATAATTGAAATTACTTCAATTGTCCATATATCCACATGTTTTGCTTTCAGATTTGTTGCTGTTCTAGTTCAAGTCTAAATATTTGTCCCCTCCTCGAAAGATTGTTTTATCTGCTTTATAGCAATGATTCTAATTGATCACTGTATCACAAGGGCAAAATGATCACATCTGTATGCTGAGCAAATCCTGAATTAAAATGTCTTTCTTTATGACATAGTACTTCAAATCTCTCCGCAAAGAATTCAATCAGGCAATTGCTTTCCAAATTGAAATGTCCTGCAAAGAAACAGAGTGCAAATGCTGGAGTCAGGTACTGCAGAACTATTTATCATCTGCTGTGCACAATAATGCAGTATTACTCCTAATGTGCTAAATCCATGCAATTTACATTGCAGGGCAAAACCAGAAATCAGTGGTAATTCCAACATGTTCACAAGATATGCATACCACACTAGTGTTAAATATGGGAGGAAGATTTATAAAGCTAACAATGTCTCATCACTTAGCTTTACATATCCTTTGCCTGTCACTACAAATTTGCCCATCATGATTAAAATAAAATCTCAGATCTAAATAGTTTTATTACTTGTACCTTTCTTGCTGCCAGTGTAATTTCCAGTGCATCTGGAGACTTTTTTTAAAATATAAAAGCAACATAAAAATCTATAAATAAACTGCAACGTCATCATTCACACAAGCAGAAAATGCTGGAGATACTCAGCAGGTCTGGCAGCATCTGTATTGAGAAAGCAGAGTTAACATTTCACATGCAGTGCTCTTCAGAACGCAGAACAGTAACTTGGAGATGCTACTTAAGATGCAATGCAGACAAATCTTCTTTAAATTCAAAGAGAAACCACTGGAGAACTCAATAGGTCTGTCAACACATATCAGAATGAAACATTAACTCAGATTCTCCCAGCATTTTTGCTTCTTTTCTTTTAAAAATACTTTCTTTGGAATTCCAGAACTTTCAGTTTTTGTTTGGGATTTCCAGTTTCTCCTATTATTTCAATGTTGCTGCCTCTGAAGGCATTCCTGTCCATTTCAAGTAAGCATGTAAAACTAAATCAATAGGCATACTGCGCTGGGGTTGATGCTACCTCAACTAAGCTCCTTTAACAGAAGCTACAGGATAAACACTGCATAGACAAGATGGCAGGACAAGAAGAAATGGAAATAGTATCAACCAAATGGTCTTTAGTATGCGGTGATACCAATTGTGACGGATGTGACCATTTAAAAAAAACCTTTCATGTCAATCACTGTAGAAACATAATAATCAAAACAAGCATACAAACCCGAGCAGATAAATAGCAGAAATATTGATTTTTTTTTAAAAAGCCGATCATGGGATGAGGACTTCACTGGCTAGGCCAACAGTTATTGCCCATCCCAGAGGACATTTAAGAGTGAACCACATTGCTGTGGGTCTGGAGTCACACATAGGCCAGACCAGATAAGGGACAGTTTCCTTCCCGGAAGGACATTAGCAAACTAGACGGATTTTTTCCCGACAATTGACAATGGTTTTATGGTCATCATTGCATCCATATTTTCAGTCTTATTTTAAAAATTGAACTCAATGCTGAGGCATGATTCGAACTCAATTCCCCAAACATTATCTAGATCACTGGATTAACCCGCCAGCGCTTCCGCATTGCAACAAGTAGACTAGCCTTCCCTCAGTTTCAGAGGAAGCTATGCATAAATTATGATGGTGAGCCCTCAGTGATGAATATTCAGTTAGAATGTGTGAAAAGTCATCTTACTACCAGATTTGAAGACCTGTATGAACTTGAAATGGCAGCATAGTTTCACTTTCACAACAGAATTTCTTCCTCAAAGAATCTCTCGCGGATCGTGTCTGCAGGAGGGCCCAAAGCAATCCGAAAGCAGTGAGAGCGTGACTGCATGAAGTCAAATGCAAGAGAATGGCACCTGGCACAGGTGGAGTCTCACAAATTGGGGAGTGAGTACCAACTCCATCATTCCCCCGACAGCAACCAGTGTTGTTAGAAACTTAAAGATTTGGCCAGGGAAGGTATGGTAGGAGCATTCAACATCATATCCCTGCCATATACTGCACTAAGAAAGTCTCAAACATACAATGCCTTCATCTCATTTGACAGTCAAGTGTTTGAACTATTCACCATCAATCACTTAATTTCTCTTGCCATGAGGTGGAAAAGGTCACTCACTCCATTTTGCAACACCGCCATTAATAGTCTAGAGGAATATACATTCTTTTGTGCATGCACTGATTATCCAGAGTAGTGATAATTGGGTTTAAACCACAATGCTTAGTAAATGAAGACTCATTTATTGCACCCTGTGTAGCACAGCAACCCAGAACCTCTATACAAGCAGGAAAAGAACACAGAGGTGACACACTCCTAAACCTCTAACTTCCCACGTCTTCAAAAAGAGGGAGCTTCGCAGATCCCAGTCTAGGAGTTGGGGAACTATGAGTTTATAATATTCTTTTGGTCTTCCTTATCATCCTTTTGCACCTGCATTTTCTATTAGCTAACTATATGGGAACAGGTATCGGCCACTCAGCCCCTCAAACCTTTCCCGCCATTCAATGAGATATGTGACTTTGTATACCTGCCTTTGGGCCATATCCATTAATACCTTTGCTTAACTAAAATTTCTCAGGTTTAAAATTAAGAATTGATCCAATATTCACTACTGTTTGTGGGTGGTGAGGAGTTCCGATTCTCAGCCATCCTTTGTATGTGCAAGCATTGCCTAACACGTTTCTTGTTTCTAAAGTCCCCAACCAGGGAAGTAGTTTAGTTTATCTTTATCGAGCCTGTCTTTTCTTGTTAATATCTTGAAGACTTCAATCAGATCAAAGACCTTCATGACGCACATACTACTGAATTATCACCATCACTTTGAACCTCAACTACCATTCTAGCCTCATTCTCCTTTTCTTTTTGTTCATGCAAAAGAGAAGAAAAAGAAAAATCATAGCTACAACATCAGCACTGCCAGGATTTTATAATGTATTAAGTGATGACATAAATGTCAAGGATGAGCACTACCAGAAGGAAATGGGTAATGAATTAGACTGGAGTTAATTTTACAGAGCAAATCTAACCTACAGACAGAGAAAAAGCAACTCAAACAGAAATGTGGAATTGCTCAATCTTTCCTAAGATCCAAATCTCATGATGTCCTTTTTTTTAAAAAAAAAGAGGGTTGCATAGGGGTTACATATCAATTAGAATAGCATGGTGATTATGTTGGTCAATTTATGAGTTCAAATCACACCATGGCAACTGGGAATTTAAGTTTGATTTAATTAAAAACTTGAAATAAAAGTAAATGATTACTATGAAACTACTGGATTGTTGTTTGGATCAGTAATTGGCTTGCTGAAAGAAGACAGAGGGTGGTGGTTGATGGGAAATGTTCATCCTGGAGTCCAGTTACCAGTGGTGTACCGCAAGGGTCGGTGCTGGGTCCACTGCTGTTCGTCATTTTTTAAACGACTTGGAAGAGGGCGTAGAAGGGTGGTTAGTAAATTTGCAGACGACACTAAGGTCGGAGAAGTTGTGGATAGTGACGAAGGATGTAGTAGGTTACAGAGAGACATAGATAAGCTGCAGAGCTGGGCTGAGAGGTGGCAAATGGAGTTTAATGCGGACAAGTGTGAGGTGATTCACTTCGGTCGGAGTAACCGGAATGCAAAGTACTGGGCTAACGCTAAGATTCTTGGTAGTGTAGATGAGCAGAGAGATCTCGGTGTCCATGTACACAGATCTCTGAAAGTTGCCACCCAGGTTGACAGGGTTGTTAAGAAGGCATACACAGTATATTAGCTTTTATTAACAGAGGGATCAAGTTCCAGAAACACGAGGTTATGCTACAGCTATACAAAACTCTGGTGCGGCCACACTTGGAGTATTGCGTACAGTTCTGGTCACCGCATTATAAGGAGGATGTGGAAGCTTTGGAAAGGGTGCAGAGGAGATTTACTAGGATGTCGCCTGGTATGGAGGGAAGGTCTTACGAGAAAAGGCTGAGGGACTTGAGGCTGTTCTCATTAGAGAGAAGAAGGTTGAGAGGTGACTTAATAGAGACATATAAGATAATCAGAGGGTTAGATAGGGTGGACAGGGAGAGCCTTTTTCCAATTATGGTGACGGCGAGCACAGGGGGGTATAGCTTTAAATTGAGGGGTGATAGATATAGGACAGATGTCAGAGGTAGTTTCTTTACTCAGAGTAGTAAGGGTATGGAATGCTTTGCGGAATGCTTTGCCTGCAACAGTAGTAGTTTCGCCAACTTTAAGTACATTTAAGTCGATATTGGACAAGCATATGGATGTACATGGAATAGTGTAGGTTAGATGGGCTTCAGGTTGGTATGACTGGTCGGCGCAACATCGAGGGCTGAAGGGCCTGTACTGCGCTGTAATGTTCTATGTTCTAATCTATTTCACTGATATCAGGGAAGGAAATCTACATTTCGCCACCAATATGCGAGTCCACATGCACAGCAATGTGGTTAACTCTAACAGCACTCTGAAATGGTAAGCCACTTCTTTACAGTGAAGGAGGTGCTTCAATATCACCTACTGAAGGACAATCAAGGAAATGCTGACCTTAGCAGCAATGCCCACATCCCTAAATAAATACAAAACAGTCACACAGATGTAATGAAAGGCACAGTGAAGAAGCTGGTTGGAGAGAGGAGTGCACATGCATAACTGACAGAAGCCAAATTAACAAACTACAATAATAATACATTGGTTAATAGGTTTGAACAGTACTTGCAAACATGCCAACTAGCCATTTTAAATTTAGCTAATGTTTTCACACTGTGTACCGGCTTGATATTGGTTTATATTAGATTGAGCTTGAAATGAGATCATACTAGGAGAAAGTGAAATTGCATCACTGCCACCTCATTTGAATTCCTCTCTCCAGTGGTGTGCAGATTTTATACAATTCCACCCACTTATAAAGGCACAATGACATAGAAAGATATCCAGAGCACTCAATGAAGGATGTAATCAGACAGAAATGAGCACAAAAGCAAAAATTAAATAATAGTAGTTTAATTGAAGGAGGTGGGTCTTTAGAGGTGGTGTTAAAATGGAGAAGAGAAATGTGTTTAAGTTGGGGGAAGAATTCCAGTGCACATGACCCGAGCAGTTGAAGACAAGATACCAATGAGGCCAAGTATGAGGAAGAGTCAGGAAGCATTGTGGGAACTGCTTTACTCAGTAAGCATCGCACTCAAAAAAAAATTCAACCACAAGTAGAATTTACAGGGAAAGCGCAGCAGGTCAGGCAGCATCACCTGCTGCGCTTTTCCAGCAACACATTTTCAGCTGATCTCCAGCATCTGCAGTCCTCACTCTATTCGAGAATTTACATGGCACAATATATTCCATAGATCAGCTCTTTTTACAAAAGACAATGTTAATGGGATTGGCCAGAGGATGTGGGGTTGGGGTGGTGAGGGGGTTAAAGAACTTGCTGTGTCAGCATTTGTTGTCCATCCCTATTTACTTGCAAACATTTCTTCTCTGCCGGATTTCACTAATAGCTCTTGCCCTTGCAATATAGCAAAGAAAGGGGAATAGATAAAGTCCTGCAGATGCTGGAAACCTGAAGTAATATGTATTTTAAAAAGTGCTGGAAAAACTCAGCAAATCTGACTGCATCTGCAGAGTGAAAAACAAAGTTAATGCTTCAAGTCCAGTGTGACTCCTCATTGTAAGACAGAAGCTTGGATGAGATAATGTGGGAGTGAAAAATGTTCTGAAGGCTAACACAGGAAAATCACTTCATACAAAAAGGTAGTGACACAAAATCATATTTGAATATCAAATTTCAAAAGACAGCAGCACACAAAATCAAAGTTGCATGAAAACAAAGTCAAAGTCAATGCAAAATGAAATAGAAAAAAAACTCTGGATTCTCTTGTAGGAGAAAGTAATTTCCCCTCAAAGCTGTATTCGGTTTGAAACTTTGACTCCTGACTCCCAAACTTCCAGTTCCCCTTTTCAGTTCTAGTTTGGTGCCATGCATCCCAGCTCTAACAGACTGCACCAAATTGTGGAATGCAGGTTAAAACCATTCCTCTCTACAATCGCACCTTTCAATTCCTGATCTTACATTTGATGCCAAAAGGCACTAGACACCACTCTTACAGAAAGAGCAAACATTTCACAGCCGGTCTGTCCCTCAGAAACCAATTTGCACCAACTTGTAAAGGAGGTGTAACATTCACTCACGTGTTACAATAGGTGTAATTAAGAGTTTCAATATTTTAAAAAGAACAAACTGAGGTGGTTCATTCAAAATGCAAATAAACACCTTACAAGACAGCATAAGCTCTAGAGGAACACATATTTTACCAAAGTTAACTGGACATAATACAAGCAGTTCCCTTGTATTAAGCTTGACAAACCTGTCATCTTATATAAAAATAAATACAATCATCGTAGGCAGCACGGTGGCACAATGGTTAGCACTGCTGCCTCACAGCGCCAGAGACCCTGGTTCAATTCCCGCCTCAGGTGACTGACTGTGTGGAGTTTGCACATTCTCCCAGTGTCTGCGTGGGTTTCCTCCGGGTGCTCCGGTTTCCTCCCACAGTCCAAAA